>NC_092416.1:160431531-160743331 GCF_040894005.1 Engystomops pustulosus | reverse complement strand
AATTTGCACAAGCTCGAAATTGGACAGTAGAAGATTGGGAAAACGTTGCCTGGTCTGATGAGTCTCGATTTCCGCTGCGACATTCGGATGGTAGGGTCAGAATTTGGCGTCAACAACATGAAAGCATGGATCCATCCTGCCTTGTATCAACGGTTCAGGCTGGTGGTGGTGGTGTCATGGTGTGGGGAATATTTTCTTGGCACTCTTTGGGCCCCTTGGTACCAATTGATCATCGTTGCAACGCCACAGCCTACCTGAGTATTGTTGCTGACCATGTCCATCCCTTTATAACCACAATGTACCCAACATCTGATGGCTGCTTTCAGCAGGATAATGCGCCATGTCATAAAGCTGGAATCATCTCAGACTGGTTTCTTGAACATGACAATGAGGTCACTGTACTCAAATTGCCTCCACAGTCACCAGATCTCAATCCAATAGAGCATCTTTGGGATGTGGTGGAACGGGAGATTCGCATCATGGATGTGCAGCCGACAAATCTGCGGCAACTGTGTGATGCCATCATGTCAATATGGAGCAAAATCTCTGAGGAGCTTCCAGCACCTTGTTGAATCTATGCCACGAAGAATTGAGGCAGTTCTGAAGGCAAAAGGGGGTCCAACCCGTTACTAGCATGGTGTACCTAATAAAGTGGCCGGTGAGTGTATAAGAGAAGTATGCATATAGGTTTTCCAAGGTGGGAAATGGAAAACAATGCCACTTGCAACATCCCCCACCGGGGCCTAGCCTTTTCTTAGGGCCTGGAGGCAGCCGGGGCCTAGAATACCGGTGTGGCTGGCGGTTGCGCTAGTGTCACGGTGCTTGGTATGGGGACCGGAGGGCTGTCCTACAGCCTGGCAGGTCTCCAGCAGGTGGTGTGTGCAAGAAATATGGAGGGAGAGGCTGAAGTACTGGTTCTCCCTGGGGCAACCCCTTAGTGTCAACTCATTGTTCTTTATTGAACAACGGGTAGCAAGCAATGGGCCAGAACGGTCAACAGCAGATTCGGATTCTGGTACTGGAGTGGGCGTGGAGAGTGGTCCTCAGGAATAGTGCGCCAGCCCGGTAACAGATGCAGGCTGGGAGAATTGAGATGGAGCTGTATCCAAACTGTGGAAGCTGAAGCTGCAGTCTCCTGACTCCGTTCCTGGGATTGGTTCTGTGACCGCACCGAAGGTCTGTTGAACACACTCGGGCTTATTTACTAAGGGTCCGCGTATCGCATTTTTGTCAGACTTCCTGATGTTTTCGAAATTTGCACTGCTGGGACACGTATTTAGCAGGGGATTGTCCGCACGCGACCATATTTTGGTGCAGCTCCACTGGCTTACATGCGACAGAAATCTGGGGGGGGGGGGGCGGCGTCAGACGATCCGACTGATTCAGACTCAGCGCAGGATTTGACATTCATATTGTGTCGCATCCAATGCACTTACATGCACCAGGAAGAAAATGGTGAACACCGTCGGACCTCAGCGGGGAACTGACGCATGCAGGATATCGGGTGCACGATCTTAGTGAATTGCGGCACAGTGCATTATAGAGGGACAAGGCACTTCGGATAAACTCCGTCGGCTGGGTACGGAAATGTGCCCCACTGTCTCTCTGTTCACTCTGACTCCTCAGGCAGACTTTGAAGACTGTGCTTCCCCTGCACAGGGGTTTTATACTCCCCCTGGTCAGGTGGTAGCACCTCTCCAATCACACTCCAGTTTACAATACAGCCAACTCATTGGATAACATCTTACACCCATTTAACTATTGCCTTTTCAGGCACAGGCTACAGCTACAAGTTACCTAAGTTCTCCCTGCATAATCCTCTGGGTGAGATGCAGATGGATCCTGGCAGAGAGAGGGCCCTATTCGCAACTACTCCCTTGCCTACACGTTGGGAGGGGTGTTGCACCTCCTTTTGCTACCTTGAAAAGCAGCCCACAATTGTGTTGCAATTGTGTATGCACCCACATACACAGGGAAGAAGGTGAACTCCGGCGGACCTTAGCGGGGAAGGGACAGATGCAGGATATCGAGCGCACGATCTTAGTGAATTGCGTCGGACTTCATCCTCGTCGGACAATGCACCTCGGGGATCGGGACAGGACCAGGTAAGTAAATGTGCCCCCTTATTTCATACATTATAACATTGAAGTTTCCAGGAATTACCTTATTGTTGATGTCCTAAAGCAATGGCAACTAAAGAGAAGATCATGATCCACTCCTCCTATGACCTCAGATCTCAAGAGGTGATGAGTAGTGATGTCATGTCCATGGAGAGTTCTTAGAATAAGCCATCATGTACAGACCCATCCATTATATTTTATAAACGGATATTAACCATAGTGCGGGTTCTTCTTTACAGCTACGAAGACCCATAAAACAACATCCATTCTTCCAGCATATAGATTGGGATGATATGGAAGCTCCTTAGATATAACCTCTGTTCTTTCCAGGAAGAGAAAGTACATAGATATCTACAGACAAGACTTATCTACAAAATGTTAGAAACCTAACTAATATTTTCTATCCACAGTTATCTCAGACCAAAGCCTGAACTCTAGACACTTCAGGAGTAATAACGCTGGAAGCCAGAAGATGTCCAAGTCCAGGGACTCTGCAGCCTACAAACCAAGCTAGAGGACAATCCTTCATCTAGCATCTGGAAACCTGTTTTGCTTGATTTTCCAAACCCATGTAGAACCAGAACCATCTTGATGTTCATCTCTTAGGATTCCTGAAAAGTGTTTAGACTTAACGTCAGTGTTTTTTTCTGTCTCCATCTTCTTATAGAAGCACTGTTGTTTTGGTATGAATTATATGAATTATGCCTCTAGTGGAGACCTTGGGAGACATATAAGAAAAAGGGGTCTTCTACCAATCACCAGGGCAAGGTATAGACCAGGGGGATTATGGGTACTGTTCTACCTAGACTTTATTGACCATATTCTCAATAACTTTACCATAATGCTCCACAGTAACAAGAGATATTGTCTATGTAGTTATTACAGGGTTTTTCGAAAAAGGGGGCCCCAGCATCCCATTACATCAGGCAGTGGCGTAACTAGGAGAGTCTGGGCCCCACAGCAGATTTCTGCGTGGGGCCCCCTTCTCCTTAAAAAATATATATATTTGGCGCCAGTTGGCATATTCATGATTTTAATTGCAAATTCTTGCTTTGTGCAAGAATTCACAATTATGTCACTGCTTCTACACCAGAAAATTGGCATAGAAGCTGTGATAAATCTCCCCCATATAGAATTTATGTACATAATATACTTATACATAAAATATATACAAACCCTATATATACACATACATACAGTATAAACACACCATATACACACATACTGCATAAACATACACATAGCAAAGAAATCATGCATATAGTATATACACATCATACATCGTATACACACACAAATATACAGCATATACAGACACACATACAGTATATATACATCATACATCATTTACACAGATACAGACACTCATACAGTATATACACACCATATCACTTACACACACAGATACAGACACATATACATATTATACATTATTTACACACAGATACATACAGTATATACACATCATACATCATTTACACACAGTTACAGACACACATACAGTATATACATATCATTTACACACACAGATACAGACACACATACAGTATATACACATCATACATCATTTACACACACAGATACAGACACACATACAGCATATACACATCATTTACACACAGATACATACAGTATATACACAGCATACATCATTTACACACAGATACATACAGCATATACACATCATACATCATTTACACACAGATACATACAGTATATACACATCATAAATCATTTACACACAGATACAGACACACATACAGTATATACACCTCATGCATCATTTACACACACAGATACAGACACACATACAGCATATACACATCATACATCATTTACACACAGATACATACAGTATATACACAGCATACATCATTTACACACAGATACATACAGTATATACACAGCATACATCATTTACACACAGATACATACAGTATATACACATCATACATCATTTACACACAGATACAGACACACATACAGTATATACACCTCATGCATCATTTACACACACAGATACAGACACACATACAGCATATACACATCATACATCATTTACACACAGATACATACAGTATATACACAGCATACATCATTTACACACAGATACATACAGTATATACACAGCATACATCATTTACACACAGATACAGACACACATACAGCATATACACATCATACATCATTTACACACATATACATACAGTATATACACAGCATACATCATTTACACACAGATACATACAGTATATACACAGCATACATCATTTACACACACATATACAGCATATACATACACACACTTACAAATATACTTACCAGGAGATGTATCCTCTCTGCAGGCTCCTCTGATGCTAGTTTGTGCTGCTCGGGAACTCCCTCCTCCTGGAGCCTGGTCTCTCTGCTCCTCACTCCCCGGGAGCCCATAGCTCTCTGCCCGGCCTGTGTTACCTGCTGTCTCCCTGGGGCTGCTGCTTCCTCGAGGTCCCAGAGGCTCAGCAGCCCTGTACCTATACAGTACAGCAGCACTGTGTGCATACAGTACAGCAGGGCAGGGAGCAGCCTGGGCCTCGCTGCTGCTGTATGAGCACTGGCCGGGAGAACAGTACTCTAAGGAGGAGGAGAGCCGGCTGCAGGAACTCTCGGGGACTTAGAGCGTACGGACCGCCGGACCTGTGCCAATGTATGTGGCAGGGCAGGGACCATCATCCACCTCCAAAGTGAAGTTGTGAAGTCAGGAACGGGAGCACGGGCCCCTGGACCTCCCGGGCCCCGTAGCAACCGCTACGGCTGCTACGGCTGTAGTTACGCCACTGACATCAGGTGTGACAATAGTCATCGATCAGGCTTGGATTTTTGTCAACAACAATTACTCTGAATCCAAAGAAGAAAATTACTTTTCTTCTTGATTTTTTCTTTAACAGATTCTATTTAGCTGAACTAACACCAGGCCTCCAGTCCCTGCACATAACTGGACTTACGGTATCTATCAGTACATAAAGTTCTTACTATGTATATAATCGTTGACTGATATAGGAAGCTTCTTCTGGGATCATCATACATGTCACCTTCCCAGTAGTTCACTCATCCTCATGGAGAAGGCGCATCAACCACAGGTCAAAATATAAGAAGGCTCCAGACTGGGGTGGAAACTTTTGTTCATACTTTGCATCCTGTCAGATCCCATCACATCAGATATAAAGGATACAGAGAACCATAGATGTTATATATGTTATGTATATCATATACTGTGTAGACTCATCATTTAAGACATGTATTACTTTCTTATTTCACAGTAACCTGAAACCAGGACCAGTGACTTGATTGACAGCTCAGGTCATTTTAAAATTGCCAAATTTGAGTTGGCTGTCAATAAGATGGATGGATCTGCAGGAACACCAGGGTACATGGATCTGGAGGTGAGTGTACGGAGGGCAGATTATTGGAGTCTAGTGTGATTGATATAGACACATGATGATTCAGTAAGGATACAACGGGTCTCATGTATTAAGACAGACAAATTGTCCTTGTCAATGGTGATTAATTAGGTTTCCTCTTCTTGACAGATCATTGCAGGGAAGAAGTACAACGCTGCTGTGGACTGGTATCCCTTTGGTATTATCCTGCTCCAGCTAATATGAGCAAAAGCCTCTGACTGCAAAATGTCATAGTTTTCTACACCACATCTTGACACTGATAGAAGGTGACAGAGAGTGACAACCCTTCATCCTCATCCTTCATCCTCGAGGCCTTTGAGAACCCTCAATGGTCCTTGGACTGTTCAAATTTCAAGAAGATAAGGGATGAGTGGAGATGATATAACTACAGTCTACCATAAACATTCATCTTATCCTTGCTGGTAAAACTGACAAACACTGGAGATAGCTCAAACCTCTGATGGACGTTGTCAAGGCTGAACCTAGATGTCACCTTTATACCAATGGGTTGAAAACTTTCTAGAACAATAATGGATTTCAACCATCAGATAATGTTCAGGTTCCTTTCAAGACATGACAATGACACACACTTGAGCTACTCAATGGCTGAACATGGGTCATTGATCCAGGAATTCATCCCGATTGCCATATTCAGAGTAAAGAAGGAATTGTTTTCTCCTCCTAATTGTGGACAGTTGGATGTTTTCACCGTCCTCAGAATCAATAATGGGATGAAGTAAAAGATATCTGCATATTCATCCATACTCCACATATGCGGAGACCTGTGAACCGAAGAAAACAAGGAAAGTTAATCTGATGACGGATAACTGGCACGGACTTGGCAAACTACCTGGACCGGACAAACCTTGACTCCTGGGACTTTATCTGACTCCCGGATGTGACTCTTCACGTTCCTGCGAGCACCATGGCCCCCCATAAGCCCCTACATGACACTGCAATAAATATATTATAATCAGTTTTCTTGAGATTCTTTGTTTTGCATTAAACATAATAAAGAAAAATTAAAAACTCTCATCTACTAACTTATTGGTGAGGCCGTTATTGTTAGCAGTAGACTGTCTATACATATTGCTGCTTTTATTGTTTGTTTGTCAAAGGGTCAGCGGTAAATGAAATATTGGTGTTAGCTGAGGAGGCCAGCGGGGTTAGGGTGTATGATGCTGAGGAGCAGGGGCATCAGTATCTATAGGTCATCTAGGATACGTAATCAAGGGATCATAGAACTTTGATGTTACATACCGTATTTTCCGGGCCATTAGGCGCACCGGAATATAAGGCGCATCAGTCTGATGTGCCTTATATATGGAATTATTCAATATATAAGGCGCATCGGACTATGAGGCGCAGGGTGGCCGAAGGCGTGGCGGAGTTCCGGGGGCGTGGCAGAGCGGAGACGGAGCGACCGGAGAGGTGAGCGGGGAAGGGGGTCCTTTCAGGGGGAGGATGGCAGCGGACCATACTTACATGGGTCCCCGCTACCGGAGACAGCAGATCTCCTGCGGGAACTGCAGACCGTCGCGGCAGAAGTTGTTCGTGCCGCGTGGTCTGCAGTTCCCGCTGGAGATCTGCTGTCTCCGGTAGCGGGGACCTATGTAAGTAGGGTCCACTGCCCTGAGCCATACATAGGGCGCACCGGACTATAAGGCGCACTTTGGATTTCTAAGGAAATCCTAGGCTTTTATGTGCGCCTTATAGTCCGAAAAATACGGTATACATATACGATACAAACCAACCATAACTTTTTGGGTAGATAGGCTGTTGTGAGGTAAAGACTGACCACTGGTTCAGTGACTCTGCCGTTATATTTCATCTGCTCTCCTGCCTGAATGCCTCATCCAATCAGGAGTAGATCTATGGACCAATCCTGGCCTTGTTGCTGGGCAGAAAACCTCTAAGGGTGGTGGAACACGTGGCGTTTTGAACCCATTTTTGTGCCGTTTTAAGCTGTCTGTTAAAAAACGCATACGTTTTTGACCAGTTTTAATTAGGATAATTGGTAAAACCTGTCAAAAACGCATGCGTTTTCAAAAAACAGATGCGGTTTTTAACGGACAGCTTAAAACGGCCCAAAAACTGGATTAAAACGCCACGTGTGCCGCCACCCTTAGTATAAATGACAGTCTCCGGGAAATATGTTTTCCAGGGTGGGAAAAGAAAAGCCACGCCTCATTTCGCTACCCTGTAAGGCATCATCCCTTAACATCAAGCATGACTTACAAGAAGCCTAATAACATGAAGTGGGATTAAGCCAAACCAGTATATCTAACCCAGAAGGAACAGATTCCCGACTGTAGACAGCGCTGTCTCGATGTGGTTGCGTCTCTCTCTGGGCCAAATACTAATCTCAATATCCAATACTTAATCAGCACTCACATTGCTATGTCAGAGACTGACCAGAAGGCAGCAACATTCATGGGGGAGATTTAGGGTGAAGACACACATGGCGTTTTTGGGCCGTTTTTGGGCCGTTTTTACTTAGTGCGTTTTCAGATCGTTAAAAACGCATGCGTTTTTGTCCGTTTTTCATTGCGCAATTTCGGAAAAACGGACAAAAACGCATGCGTTTTTAAAAACCGGATGCGTTTTTTAACGCATGCGTTTTTAACGATCTGAAAACGCACTAAGTAAAAACGGCCCAAAAACGCCATGTGTGTCTTCACCCTTATCAGAAGTTTCTAAGGTAGAACTTTGTTTTTCCAACAGCAGCTGAGCTCTGATTGGTTTCCATGGGCAACTAGAACAGTTCTACCTCAGACACTTCTGATAAATCTCCCCATGTTCTCCCGTGGTGTCTCATTGACATAGATGACACTATTTTTGCAGGGTAATGACTGGAGGGTGAGAAATGTTTCTGAGGGAGAGATTTATCAGAAGTTTCTGAGAGCAAAATCGTTCTACTTGCTCAGGGAAACCAATCAGAGCTCAGCTTTCACTTCCCCACAGCTGTTTATAAAATGAAAGCTGAGCTCTGATTGGTTGCTAGGAGCAAATTCACCCCCAACCATCACAGAAAGGCCGCGGTCACACGTACCATAACGCGACGCTAGCGCACAGGGGGAGGTCCCCGGCCCGAACGCGCCTGTGTTTCTCTGGAAACGCATGTGCGTTCGGGCCGAACGCAAAGATGGTCCCTCCCTAGGCCACAAATCAGACACGAAACAAGACTGAAGGTGTGTTGACGCCGCAGCAAGACCATCCTGCTTTGCGGCGAGCTCTGGTGAAGACCGGGTGCCACTTAGGCCCCTTCCACACTAGCGTTTTTCACGCGCGAGTTCTGCGCGTGCTTTTGACGCGCAGAATTTGCATTGCACTCTGTCCCATTGTTTCCAATGGGTCTTTCCTCATTTGCGTTGTTTTTCACGCGCGTGCTTGCGTTTGTTCGTTTTTCCCGCCCCATTCAAGTCTATGGAGACGCATCAAAAATGCATTGCACTCGCAAGCATTGCAAGTGCAATGCGAGTGCAATGCGTTTTAAATGGATGGGTTGCTAGGTGACATGAATAATTCCCCTGCTCGAGATCGAGCATTTAATTAAAAAAACACAGTGAAGAACAGTGAAGAATAGAATAAAAACATTGAACACAGTGAACACAGTGAACACAGGATCATTTAAGTGAAAAACACAGTAAAGAACACAGTGCAGAATAGATTACAGATGTTCGGCACATCTGCTTACTTGTCGGGAGATACGCGCGGAACGGTGCGAACAAAATAGCATGTGAAGAACAATATATATGTGTGTAAAGAACACATTGCAGATGTTTCCATACATATGCTATCGCCCCAAACTCCACCCCCTGTGCGCTAGCATCGCGTTATGAACGCGGCGCTAGCGGAACGTGTGAACGCGCCCTTTGGGTGATGAACACATGGCGTTTTTGGTCCATTTTTAAGCATGCGTTTGAAACGCATACACGACAGCTGAGGATAGGTGATTTGCCTAATTACATCGCTGCTAACATTTCCGTTTACAAAACGCATTGTAAACGCAATGTTAACGCAAATCATGCGTTAACATTGCGTTTATAAACGTAAACGGTAATGTAATTAGGCAAATCACCTCTCATCAGCTGTTGTATATGCGTTTCAAACGCAATGAAAACGTGACCAAAACGCGCGTGAACGCGCCGCTAGCGGAACGTGTGAGCGCGCCCTAAGTGGGAGGGTGTTGGGACAAAATGTATTGGAAATGCATGCGTTTCAGGCAGAACCACCTCCCACTTGCGTTATGGTTGCGCTTAAAAACAAGACAAAAACGCCACGTGTGAACCCTGGAAACGCATGTGCGTTCGGTCTGAGGACCACCCCCTGAGTGCTTGTGGCGCATTATGAACGAACGCCTAGCGGAACGTGTGGCCGAGGCCTTTGGAATGCGTTTCAAATGCAATGAAAACGCAACCAGAGCGCAACGCATTACTGTTAACATTTGCGTTTACAAAAGCATTGTGAATGTTATGTAAACACATGTGTTAACAATGCATTAACAAATGTAAACAGTAATGTAATTAGGCAAATCACCTCTCCTCAGATGTTGTAATGCAAAACGCAATGAGGGTGCAGTCACACGTCCCGTTTACAAAACGCAAGTGTTAACGCATTGTTAACACCGTGGTTAACATTTTGTAAATGCAGGTGTTAACAGCTGTTTAATTAGGCAAATCTCCCTTCAGCTGTAGCAATGCGTTTTTAGGCTGCGGTCACACGTACCGCTAGGCGTCTGTCATAACGCGACGCTAGCGCACAGTGGGCGGGGCTCGGGGGGATCGCATATGCGTTTCCCGGGAAACACATGCGATTAATAACCCGATCGCATGCGTTTCTCTGGAAACGCATATGCGATCGCCCCAAACTCCGTCCCCTGTGCGCTAGCATCGCGTTATGAACGCGGCGCTAGCGGAACGCGTGAACGCGCCCCTAAAATAAGAAGTGGATCCAACCATCTACCAGATACTTCCACGTAGCAGCTCCTTCTCCAAATCAGGAGGAGACAGGTGTGACACTGATTCCAATTGCGTCCAGGTGAGTGACGCCGATATATAGTGATGGTGTGAGGGCAGAGCTTAGTGCTGTCTGGGGAAGGACACAGGTAAGAGGGAAATGGTTTATTGTTTAAAAATAAAAAAAGATTTGTATAGAAAACTGTGATGTGATCTGCACTGATCTGAAGAGCTGTTAACATGTGGTACTGCTCTATTTATAATATGTTAGGTACATTATTGGGGTGTCTCGGTGGGGGATGGTGTATGTAAGGAGGTTCATTATTTCTTTCTATAAAACCTGTTGCAGTATTCAAATATCTGGTCTTTTATAACAAAAAGTGGAGGAAAATGGTGTTTTTTTTTTTTTTTTTTCTCCCTTGTGGTAGCTATTGGGAGATCCTAGTAGACCCGATACTGCTTGCAACTATACTGTTCATTTTGTGCATATTACTGACCAGATATAGTATTTTAAAGCTAAAAACAGGGAAATCCAAGATGCAGAAAACCCGGAGCCCACATTCAGGTTTTAAGTCCAAGACGGGAAAGGAGTGTTAAAAAAAAAAAAAGGGGGGGGGGGGGGGAAATTGAGTAGCAGTCATGTGACCTAACATGTTACGGGTGATGCCACACATGGCGTTTTGAACCCATTTTTGGTCTGTTTTCAAACGCATCCGTTTTTGACCAATTTTAATTAAGATAATTGGTAAAACCTGTCAAACTGAGGCATTTTTTCAATAACATGTGTTTTTAAACAGACTGCTTAAAAACTGGTTCAAAATGACATGTGTGGCATCACCCTTAAGCCAAGGCCTTTGTCTTCTGAGCCGGGCAGCAGGTATGGGATTTGCTATTGTATACATGATGTACGCACTGTATCTGACTTGTGCAAATCTTCACAAAAAGGAATCAAACCAGCCCCAGAAAAACCAATTAACAGGCTATTGTGCACATTACAATTGTAGTGAGTGGGGAACAGCCTATTGTCCGTGAGGGGAGATTTATCAAGTGTCTGACGTAAAACTATTCTAGTTGCCCATAGAAACCAATCAGAGATCAGCTTTCATTTTAAACAGCTGTGGGGGAATGGAAACTGAGCTCTGATTGGTTGTCATGGGCAGCTAGAATAGTTGTGCTCTAAGGCCCGTTCCACACTGAACTCGCATCACATCAGCAACACATGCTACAAACCAGGAGGGAACTCAGCATGTTAGTTCAGTCCCAGTTTGCAGCGTTCGGGCCGTGCGATCCGGGCAGCATGCGTTGTGGGTGTGATGCAAGCTCATCACATCACACTCGCAAGTGTGGAACGGGTCTAAGACTTATGATAAATATCCCCCTAGTGATGGTAATTACAGCTCTTCTTGGTGAGCCGGCTCTTCCAGCTCCTGAACGACTCCCTATTACATGTATAATGGGGAGCTGCAGTCCAACCAGTCACCCCATCCCACATGACTTTTAACCTGATTGTAACGGGTTAAAGGGGGCGTGATGAGCTGGTTGGGGGCAGAGTTGACTGAGCCATCAGCTCACTGCAGGAAGCTGATTCCCAGCGTTCACAAATGAGCCGGCTTTTAGGTGAACGACATATCACTATCTCTGTCTTCTGTTTGCATATTTCCATCAGTTCTGCAGTTTCCTATAAATTTCCCGCTCAAATAGAAACCTAAAACAAAATGGAGCAATCGGACACTGATGGAAGCCATTCAAAGTCCAATGACCTCATTACAAAATTATAAATGAGATTAAACTTGTGTGTGAACTGTGCCTTTAACTAGAAGAGCTTTTTAATGTTGCCGTTGTGTAGCTCACCTTTTTGTTCTTTTTCCACTTTGTAAAGGTCGGACGCTGGGGGTAGAGATGTCTTTTGGTTGGGACAGCAGTGGTGCGAGCTTCGTCATGTCCAACTCCAATCTCACGCTGACGGAGATCATGGACATGGGATTTGTTGCTGCTGTGAGGGGGAATTCCTCTCCTTACCCATCGCTGGAGCAGCTGGACCACAGGACAAAGCTTGGTGGATCCCCGTTCTTCATCAAGCCCTCAGAGACCACATCACTGTCAAGTGGAGGAAAGTTACGATTGGGAATAGAAGACCTTGGTCCCACTATCTGCAGATCTCCACTGAATCCTGATGGACCGGTTTTTGAACAGTCTATGACATCAGAAGCTACTAACCAGTTTAATAACTCCATTGTCGGGTTTTTTTATGGCGATAAAGTCTCTACACCATATAAGGAGGAGGGATTGGAGAACTCTGATCCTCTAGTAGTAGATATTACAGTCTCGAAGCTGCAGGATCCAGAAGTGGTTCTCAATGCTGTAGGAAAACAAAATGCGGCTCCACCAATGTGGGAGATCTCTGAAATAAACTCTGCCCTGGAGGAGAACACTCCTTCTTTAGATGTCTCCATCTCTGACCTGAGGTTTCCTAATGGTTCTGGTGAATGTGAACCTCCAGTACCTGCTCCGCAAACCACTTCTGCACCTGTTGCTCAGTGGGTAGGTGTCAAACATAAAGATATAGGACGATCTTACCTTCAACCTTTCCGCTTTACGCGTCAGTTGAGTGCATCTGACATCCCGATCACCAATCTCACCCCCGCACTCTGCTCCTTCCAGATCTCTGCAGTGTCTCCTGACAAACCAGGGGACTGGCAGCTGGAGGTAACAACTGGGGTACAGGCTCCCTAAACCAATGGACACTTTCCTCACATGTAGGGTTATTTATGGGACTGAAAATGTCTTCTGTCATTGTACAACATTTTGTGGATCAATAAAGTATGTAATTTAAATATTATGCAAATACATTCTCCAGGAAACCACTTGTGGTTTTTTGTTTTTTTCCCCTCTGGCTGCTTTTTATTAAACAATATCACACCTGACCATGGTTTGTGCTGGTATTGCAGCTCAGCTACATGGGGGTGACTACAGCAACAATGTGGTCAGAAGATGGAGAGATATAGACTTTTTTTTTTTTTTTTACCTCTGGACATCCTCCAAGGGGTTGCACCACTTGATGTATCCCCTAGCCATAGGTGAGACTCTAACTGCTGTGATGGTCACTGATGCAGAGAACAGACCCTGATCTCACAAGGCTTTGGGGTGGCAGGATGAGAAGGCTCTCCCATAGACTCTAGGGGAGATTTAATTTCTTTTCCAGACTTTTTGGCAGCCAAAAAAAATCACTTTTTTTTTTTCTTGCCAAAAAATTTCCACGGGGCATTTAATGCCACCTAAGGGTGATGCCACACATGGTGTTTTTAGTCATCTTAATAGATAAATGGGTTGTAAGCAGCCAAACGCATGGTCAATGGATGTTTAAAACCGGACCAAAAAACGCCATGTGTGGCATCACCCTTAGTCATAAGAGCACTTTGCCCCTTTAATTCTGTGAATTTCATGTACAAATCTCTCCATTCTATAGTTTAACTGAGAAATATAGAAGAGATCTGTTCATCCATGTCAGGTTTTTTTTTCTTGCAACTGAATGCAAGATAACTGGCTATATCAGTAGCTGCATTGTGCAAGCAACTATCAGTCTAGTGTCCTTCTAAATCCCCCCCATAGTAAAGCCAGCAGACAACTTCTTATTGTTTCCAAGCAATCTATCACATAAAGTTTTTACATTCACAAAAAAGCAGCTACCTGTTGCAGGAGGGGTTATGGTCGCCATTTTCATATTTTCACTAGTCTATAAGGGAGACTATATAGATCGGTGTAGTTTGACACTATGTAAAGGAGACAAAATTTTATCCACCAGTAAAGCCCTGCATCTTTCTGAGGGTGCAGTTACTTTGCATCTAACGCATGCGTTTCAAAATGCATTGCACGATTTGGAGAGAGATCTGCCTAATTAAACAGATGTTAAGTTGCATTTTGTAAATGTACATGTTAATGGATGTTTTTTCACTTTTTTTTTTTGTAACAGCACAAGAAAATGCATACAGAGCATACTCTCTAAGCAGACACTCCATGATTCTTCTGCTATGACATGCTGTGTGCTGACAATGTGCTAAGATTATCAGGGTACAGGGTTTATCTACACTTTCTGAACATTGTACTGGTATCTGATACACAGAGATGCAAAAGATCTGAGATGAGATCCATTAGATGGCCATTACACACAATGTCAGCTCTGCTACGTCTCTGCTATTCCACAACACACTAGATGTGCTGTGCCTCCCCAGATAAAGAACTTATCTGTCTTTAGCTTCCCCCATGCTGCCGCTGGCAGGAATTCAGTGTCTGTCTGTACCAGTGAGTTAGCTCTGTCCTGGAGTGCAGGGAGCAGACTCCATTGCCATCACACAGAAATCCAAGATGGCTTCCCCTGACCGTAAGTCGGAAGTTACAGGGTTGTGTCTAGGGGCAACTGAAATTGTGTACACCAGGTCTGATAGAGACAGGTTGGATTTATATCTGTGAAATGCTGTATTTTTGTTAATAACAGTGATTTAGGGAATGTCATTTTGTTATGCTGAGTACATTTTAAGAAACTTATCTTCTTGGGAATAGCCTTTTTAAGGGGGCTGCCTTTCAAGTTTGCAAAAGCAGGCATGGTTTTCAATTTCCCAACTTAGAAAATGTATTTGCATATTTCCCAGAATCCCCTGGTGGAGCATCATTGGCTGTAAGTCTCCACCTGCCTAGAAGGCGGCCTTAATTGGCAAACTCATAGGCCGGCGCCACACAGGGCGCTTTGTCTGCGCTTGCAAACGCAGACAAAGTCGCGCCCACCGGGGCGGGCCTCGGCCCGATCGCATCGGCGTTTCTATGGAAACGCCTGCGATCGGGAACGGGCCGCCGGTGGGCGCGACTTTGTCTGCGTTTGCAAGCGCAGACAAAGCGCCCTGTGTGGTGCCGGCCATATCCGCACATTGTATATCTAATTTATTTCTTTTTCACAGACTTTACTTCACGCCAGCTAGATTATTTCGGATGAGATGTAAAAGTGATGATCATTGTCCTAGATGTAACACGTCTAATGCAGACTTGGGGTACAATCACATGTGGTGTTAACGCATGTGTTTTGGAAGGCATCACAGCAGCTGAGAAGAGATTTTCCTGAATACATTACTGTTAACATTGTGTTTACAAAACTCATGCATTTGTTTACGCCATGTTGACTCATGTGTTTTGTAAATGCAATGTTGACAGCCATGTAATCAGGAAAATCTCTTCTCAGCTGTTGTGATGTATTTCAAAACACATCATGCATTATGGCCACTTGTAAGCGCAACCTCAATGCATTCAATGTGGAATTGTTCCAAGCTACGTTGTCATTGGCAGGAGGTCATCATCTTGATTGATAAGACTTATTCTACCACTGTTGTACATAATCCTCTAGTCCAGTGGTGGCGAACCTATGGCACGCGTGCCAGAGAGGGCACGCAGAGCCCTCTCTGCTGGCACGCGTAACATCTCCCCAGTCTCCTCAACGATACCTACGTGGCCCGGTTCACTCCGATGCCTGCCGGGTCCCAGCGCTCTGTTGACCGCTCGGCCCCGGCGTCCCGCTGCCTGCTCGTTCGCGCCGACGTCTGCGCAGCACCGGCTCACTGCCTGCAGAGTCCCAGCGTCTGCCTGCAGAGTCCTGATGCCTGCTTGTCCCAGTCCTGCTGCCTGCGGGGTCCCGGTGCCCGATGCCTGCTTGTCCCCGTCCCACGGGGTCCCGGCGCCTCCTGTGCTCCGACGTCACTCCATCCGACACTTGGCACGTTTCCGCGGCTGCTGCACTTAGTAAGGCCCTCTATGTTGAACAATATTTATATAGTTGGGTCTATCAGACTATAAGACACCCAATATAATAACTTAAATGAAAGAGAAAAGACGGATGTCTATGAAAGTTTTTTCAATGCAAAATAACAAGTTTATTTAATTACAGAAGACAAATGTATTTTTAAAAACATTTAAAAAGCACAATTCTGTGCTGCACATGCCCCACTATCACAAATGGTAGATAAATCTGCTAAAGATATAGTAGGTAAATGGAGATATAGGTCATTGAGGCTAAAGTAAAAATGGACATAAGTAGGAATGAAAGACCAAGATGAGCATCAAGCATATAGTCTATAGAAAGTCACAATTTACCTCAATGTCTAGATCCTCCGGCTTGGGGATAGAAGGGGCAGGAAACAGTCCCCACGCGTTCCGCCTGTCTGGGCAGGCTTCCTCAGGGGTAATGTGCAGAAAGGAAGTTCAGGGAATATATAGGGTACTCACCCCCAGAGTCTAACACTCAGCAGCTGTGTCCAGTGAGTGCCTGCGTGTGGCGTGCGTTTCAGCTGGCCGGATGTGACGCAATGCGTTCCACCCGGTCAGTAAGATGTCACTTCCGGGGTTTGCGATCCACGATATTTAGGCGCTGCTGCGACAAATTAGGCGCTGCTGCGACACAAAATCAACACATTCACACAGATACAAAGTGCATGCGCATAGGCGGTATAGCAATAAGTAGGCAAGCGCCGAAAGCATTATAAGCCCTGCAAAAACCCTAGGGCTGGAAAAAAGTGCCTAAGTGCAATAAAAAGAAAAAATAATAATAAAGAATTTTTTGTGTTTAAAAAGTACAGGATATTGAAACAGCTGCCATAAAAGGGTCAGACTCTGAGGGTGAGTAAGAAACATAGAATAGATACCATATATAAATCTTATCAACATAATGAACTTACAAATATATTAGTTAAACACAATGGGTTAGAATTGGCTAAAATAGATAAATAGTGTGCATAATGATCAATAATAATGAACAATATAGATAATATACCGTATATGCCGGCGTATAAGACGACTGGGCGTATAAGACGACCCCCAACTTCTGCCCTAAAAATATAGAATTTGGTATATACTCACTGTATAAGACTACCCCTCTCCCAAATGAAAAAAAGTCTGCTTAAAACTTTGCAAAACAAACAAGAGAGCAAGTGCCTGGTGATCATAACTGTAAGCTGCGATATTAATGAAGAGCCGACATGCTTCTGTAAGTGCCGCCTGTGACCCCCAGCTCTGTGACGCCGACCGCTGTGACAGGGCGGCTGCATTAGCATACAGTGCGGCCCCCGTATATCTGGCGTATAAGACGACCCCCCACTGTAGCCATTATTTTAAGGGGTTAAAAAGTAGTCTTATACGCCAGTATATACAGTAGTTTTCAAAGTTTTAGGACTCAAAAAGTCAGAAACGTAAGGAGTTAGAGCGCTTAGTACCACAATATTTAAAGTTTAAAATTTGAGACACTTGGCGAAGTGAGAAGTATGGACGAGAAGAGAGAAACCATATCCATGAAGATATCAGCTGATGTACTTTCTTGGGGAAGTTTGAAACCAGGGGTGGAGCCTCCAATGCGGGCAGATGATGAACAAGGTATCGAGGAAGTCGAGGATTTGAGGATCAGATGAAGTAATAAATTCATAGCGTACAGGGTCATAACCATCTAAAAAGAGTGTTCCAAGAGAAAATATAAACTTTAAATATTGTGGTACTAAGCGCTCTAACTCCTTACGTTTCTGACTTTTTGAGTCCTAAAACTTTGAAAACTATATTATCTATATTGTTCATTATTATTGATCATTATGCACACTATTTATCTATTTTAGCCAATTCTAACACATTGGGACAGATTTCTCAAGCTGTCTGAAAGTCAGAATATTTCTAGTTGCCCATGGCAACCAATCACAGCTCCCCTTTAAAATATTCAAGAGCACTGGTAAAATGAAAGCTGAGCTGTGCTTGGTTGCCATGGGCAACTAGAAATATTCTGACTTTCAGACAGCTTGATAAATCTGCCCCATTGTGTTTAACTAATATATTTGTAAGTTCATTATGTTGATAAGATTTATATATGGTATCTATTCTATGTTTCTTACTCACCCTCAGAGTCTGACCCTTTTATGGCAGCTGTTTCAATATCCTGTACTTTTTAAACACAAAAAATTCTTTATTATTATTTTTTCTTTTTATTGCACTTAGGCACTTTTTTCCAGCCCTAGGGTTTTTGCAGGGCTTATAATGCTTTCGGCGCTTGCCTACTTATTGCTATACCGCCTATGCGCATGCACTTTGTATCTGTGTGAATGTGTTGATTTTGTGTCGCAGCAGCGCCTAATTTGTCGCAGCAGCGCCTAAATATCGTGGATCGCAAACCCCGGAAGTGACATCTTACTGACCGGGTGGAACGCATTGCGTCACATCCGGCCAGCTGAAACGCACGCCACACGCAGGCACTCACTGAACACAGCTGCTGAGTGTTAGACTCTGGGGGTGAGTACCCTATATATTCCCTGAACTTCCTTTCTGCACATTACCCCTGAGGAAGCCTGCCCAGACAGGCGGAACGCGTGGGGACTGTTTCCTGCCCCTTCTATCCCCAAGCCGGAGGATCTAGACATTGAGGTAAATTGTGACTTTCTATAGACTATATGCTTGATGCTCATCTTGGTCTTTCATTCCTACTTATGTCCATTTTTACTTTAGCCTCAATGACCTATATCTCCATTTACCTACTATATTTTTAGCAGATTTATCTACCATTTGTGATAGTGGGGCATGTGCAGCACAGAATTGTGCTTTTTAAATGTTTTTAAAAATACATTTGTCTTCTGTAATTAAATAAACTTGTTATTTTGCATTGAAAAAACTTTCATAGACATCCGTCTTTTCTCTTTCATTTAAGGCCCTCTATGTGTGTCTGTCTATGCTGGTGGGAGGGGGGTGTGGAGTGTGAGTCGAGTGGAGTGTGCGCAGCGTATTACCAAAATTTTCATACTCCTCCTCGGGTAAAAATACTCCTCAAAAATGGTGACAGGAGTATTTTTACCCTTCTGGAAAAATGTTAGTGCGACCTCTGATAATGGTCTTTATGCTATTTATGTGGTTGTAATGGTGGCCTCATGATGTCACAGTGTTATTTGTCTCTTGTATAGTGGTATTGTGGCGCTATTGGACTAAACTGCTGTGTTGGCACCTTGCAATAGAAACGTCGCCTTTGGTTTGCAGTTTGGGCACTCGGTCTCTTAAAGGTTCGCCATCACTGCTCTAGTCTGTATTCTGGGATGTGATTTGGATCTTACTGGAGAGTCATAAAGCAATCTCTATATACAGGCAGTCCCCGGGTTATGTACAAGAGAGGTTCTGTACTTAAGTTGAATTTGTATGTAAGACGGAAATGTATATTTTATAATTATAACTCCAGACAAATTTTTTTTTTGTCTCTGACAATTGGATTTTAAAAATCTTGGATTGTCCTTACCAATATCCAGAGGTTCGTTTGTAACTAGGGGTTGTCTGTAAGTTAGGTGTTTTTAAGTAGGGGACTGCCTATAGTCAGTTTATGTAGCCAAAAAACCTATCGCCTTCCACTGTAAGGATGCCGAACAACCTTAGGTATCGGAATTTGTATCCTGTGTTAACCTACCAATACTTTAGATTACAAACTTATCTAAGAGAAAATCTCAACAAAACACAAATCTTTCTGGGGTCTCTCGCTAGACTGGTTATAGCCCCGCATTGTTCTCTGTAACCAATCTTGGCTATGACTCTCCAATGTCACTTTTCAACACCCAGCCTGAATGTATTGTTGGAAATGTTTATTTTATGCCGGTCTTTAATGTATAGTTTGACTTTGGGGCACATTTACTTATATGGCCGCTGGAGTTCACCAAAAGTGCATTGGCTGACGATCATGCACTTTGCCGCGATTCACTAAGATCGTGCGCCTGATATCCTGCATGTGTCGCTTCCCCGCTCAGGTCTGACAGAATTCACCATCTTTTTCGTGGTGCATGTAAGTGCTTGGGTTTGTGACACAATTTGAAAGTTAAATCCTGCGCTCAGTCTGATCGTCCGACGTCACGCCTCCCACAATTTATGTTGCACAGAAGCCAGCGCAGCTGCGCCAAAAAACATACGTGTGCTCCAAAATCCGAGCGCAGACATCTGTTAAATACCTGTGCAAGCCGTGTAATCCCCGAAAAAGGTGCAAAGTCCGATGAAAATGCAGCGCAACCCTTAGTAAATGATCACTTTTGTGTCTCCCATTTAACCCTGGAAGGAATCTCTTTCTACTTTACAATTAGGACATGTGATCTCCATGGACTTATCAACTAAGGACTGAGAACTTCTATACTCACGAGTAGGAAAAGGGTGCAGGGATAACTTTATTGTGGGGTTGTTTTTGTTGAATGCTGTGTTTTTTTTTTTTTTTTTAGCAAACGAAGAAAAAAAACCTCATTGGAGTTTTAAATAAAAATTTATTTAATAAAAAAAAAAGAAATCTAGGACTTTTAGCTCAAACTAAATGTCTAAAACATCTCTAGGCTAAAAACTTCCGCTGTGTAATGAGAGTAAACAATGCAAACTACTCTGTGTTCCTGTAGATCCGGCCACATAACGGCCCAGGCAGCACAAGGGGTCAGCGGGCACCGAGGAAAGATCATTTGCATGAGAACATTGTGTGCCTGAGGAATTTTACCACTGCTATTCCTGGCAAGTTACTACAGAACGAGTCCCAGCCCAACACTAACTCGCTGTGACAAGCATCCACATTAGCGCTGCGGTGGGCAGTGCCAGTCTTGGGGTGTATGGAGACCAACCTATGCTCGCTCGGTGCCATAGCCGTGCACAGGAGAGAGGAGGAATGAGCACTACTCATCCCTCTCCATAGAGAAGTGAGTGTCCGGCACCGTAAAGCAGCAAAACATAGGACATCTGCTCACCACATCGTGACCCGGCACCATAATAGTCAATGGGGACCGATATTTATGGCTGAATAATATAAAGCCGTTTAATCTACATACAAATAGTGTATTTACAGTGTGCTAAAACACAAGAGAATACAAAAATGTATAAAAACCGGAATAAATATGACAACGGATTTGTCTTTTTTGGGAATTCAGCTGCTGTGGAGACCCGTCTCACTAGTGTCCAGGTCATGCTCCTGCAATAAAATAAAAAAATATTAGTCGGCAGCTAGTCAACCATATTACATTTAAATTAAATATCTCCAAATAATTACCCACTCACACAGGTCACAATCATTTTTTCCCCAGGAGAGTAAAATGCTCCTTTTAGTATTTTTTGAGGAGTATTTTTAGCCAAGCACTATGGCAGCGGCTGACGCCACAAGCCCTCATTTTTTAAATATACATTTTTTTTTTTTGCTTAAAATAGTTTTCCTGGGGCACCAGTTATTAGAACATTGTATGTGTCCCCTGCTATTTTTATATATAGATCACACGTATATACAGATCTAATGGAAACATCCCATTAGATGATGTTCCAAGTGATCTGTACACACAGACATGCAGAGAGGATGCACATGGCATATTCCCTGCATATTAACCCCTCTGCTCCTGGAATCCTGAAGCCCGACGCATCCTGCCACTGGCACTGTGTGCAGGATTGTGCAATGCCTTGGGGACTGGCAGGTCCTTAACTGTAGAAGCCACAGTGCTAAGAGTCATGTGACCGGAGCATTAGCGGCCTCTACTGAATTACTGCACTACTGTCGAATAATCTTACATTGCAGCTGCCAGTTGCAGTGGCTAAAATTGATGGAGGAAGGAGAAAAGTTTCATGCGGTTTTATCCACAGAGAGCTTCTTTAAAGAAGTAAAGTTGCCTGTACAAACGTTGATGATGCTTGTCAAGGCGTTAATGCAGCCTCTGTCCATTCCGTCAATCAACTAAGACTTATATATTCTATAATCCTAAATATTCAATCTCTAATGACTTCTCCCAAGCTGCACTGGTTTTCTGGAATGCATTACACTTGACAAGCAAACTAATCCCCAAATATGCCCTAAAACCCATCTCTATAGGAAGGCCTATTACATTCTCTAACCTCATCTCACATTTACATCTAACTATAAGTTTATCCCTTCTCTTTACTTTATACCTTAAGACCTTAGTTTATGGTATTTCTCCATTGTACTCAGCATGTAAATGTGGCCTCAGTAATGCAATCATGTTTTTTATACCTGATTAAGTTTCTTGAATTCAACGACTTGGAAAAATATGTGCTGAAGGATGTGTTTGGCATTTTGTTCTTCCTTTGGTAGGCTTCCAGTTACCCCCAAGATATCGCCACACTTCCGTACATAGAACTCCAGGTCATCCTCTGTACCTGCATGGAAGGAAGAACAGCAATTATATTCACATTAACAGTTCTTTATGGCCACCACAGGCAGTAAGGTCATCAATAACATAGATCCTGCTACTACTGGTCTGACAATGTAAAGAGTTCTACCATGAGTATATCCAGTCTAATGCAGCATCAAAGCTATCACAGGCCGGTACAGAGGTACATATCCAAAAATGCTAAGCATAACAGAACAGCTCCCCGCAGTTTCAATGCTTAAATCCAGTGTTGTGACCTATGGAAAGCCCAGATCAGTCAGTCAGTTATTAGGAGCCAAAACCAGGTGCGGTCCAAGTCTTAGGGAATACAAACCTAATACATGACTACAATATACAGGCATCACCCTGTATAATACTCACATCGATTTGTGATTTGCGCAAGCCGTGATTTTTCAGAAGAGAAATTCTCATCCAAGTCAAAGAGCTCAAGTGCTGGTGCCGGAGGTTCCCGGAATGATGGAGGGAAAACCTTATGAAGGAAGGGAGAGGGGAAAACGGTTTTAGTTGCAGCTCACCGCTAGGGCTTATTCACACATATGTTATGTCCATATGATCTGCAAGATTAATTACTGACACCATCAATGCAGCTGCTGCTCCTGCTGAAAGTGAATGGGAGCCAAGGCTGTAGTTAAAGGGACACGAGACCAGACGGTGATAACCCATTGTATAGGCCATTTTTAGTTATTCCTTGCCAATCCCTTTAAAGCTACTGTTTATACCAGTGCATAGTGATAAAGCTGTTGTACTATAACCTAAGGCTTGGAAAATCAAGTGACAGGTTCCTCATAGTAAGAATGTAAGATGACTATATGGATTACTTACAGCCGGCTGGAGAGCAGGGAGCGGAGCCTCAAACTGTGGCTGGATGAGCTGCAGCGTCTCGTGCTTCACATTCAGCTCCTTATAGGCTCTGCAAAGAAGGGATAGTGACGCACATCAGAAACCAATGTCTGACAGGGGCTAAGGGACACAAGTATAACGGCACATGGAGCCTGACACATACTTGATGACTCTGGATAGAGAAGAAGTATCCAGCTGATAAATGCTCATGTCAAACAGAGTGGTGAAATCCCGGGGATTTTCATCTCCTTCCTGCAGGCACACCCGCAGCTGCTGGGATAACTTGCTGGTGTCTGGGATCATGGTGTAATCTGAAATCTGGAAGGATGTGGAGGTTCGAAGCAGGATGAGAACAAGATACAGACTTGTAATGCCTAATGTCTTACTGAGGAGCCAAGTAACAATAAGAAAGACTTATGAAAACACATAGGGCCAGATTTATTAAAAGTTAGTGCAGTTTGCCTCTCCATTGTGCAGTGTGCGGTAGATTATTGAATACTGGCTCACGGGCTTCAATTATCTGGTGCACTGCTCGGGATATGTGCACCCTCCTTTTTAAGCCACCTTTAACATACCGTATATACACTCACCGGCCACTTTATTAGGTACACCTGTCCAACTGCTCGTTAACATTTAATTTCTAATCAGCCAATCACATGGCGGCAACTCAGTGCATTTAGGCATGTAGACATGGTCAAGACAATCTCCTGCAGTTCAAACCGAGCATCAGTATGGGGAAGAAAGGTGATTTGATGCCTTTGAACGTGGCATGGTTGTTGGTGCCAGAAGGGCTGGTCTGAGTATTTCAGAAACTGCTGATCTACTGGGATTTTCACGCACAATCATCTCTAGGGTTTACAGAGAATGGTCCGAAAAAGAAAAAACATCCAGTGAGTGGCAGTTCTGTGGGCGGAAATGCCTTGTTCATGCCAGAGGTCAGAGGAGAATGGGCAGACTGGTTTGAGCTGATAGGAAGGCAACAGTGACTCAAATCGTTACCCGTTACAACCAAGGTAGGCAGAAGAGCATCTCTGAACGCACAGTACGTCGAACTTTGAGGCAGATGGGCTACAGCAGCAGAAAACCACACCAGGTGCCACTACTTTCAGCTAAGAACAGGAAACTGAAGCTACAATTTGCACAAGCTCATCAAAATTGGACAGTAGGAGATTGGAAAAACGTTGCCTGGTCTGATGAGTCTCGATTTCTGCTGCGACATCCTACTTTCAGCAGGATAATGCGCCATGTCATAAAGCTGGAATCATCTCAGACTGGTTTCTTGAACATGACAATGAGGTCACTGTACTCAAATGGCCTCCACAGTCACCAGATCTCAATCCAATAGAGCATCTTTGGGATGTGGTGGAACGGGAGATTCGCATCATGGATGTGCAGCCGACAAATCTGCGGCAACTGTGTGATGCCATCATGTCAATATGGACCAAAATCTCTGAGGAGCTTCCAGCACCTTGTTGAATCTATGCCACGAAGAATTGAGGCAGTTCTGAAGGCAAAAGGGGGTCCAACCCGCTACTAGCATGGTGTACCTAATAAAGTGGCTGGTGAGTGTATATTGGAGTTTAAGCCGACGTACACAATTTTAACACAGAAAACTGGGAAAACCTATTGACTCAAGTATAAGCCTAGGGTGGGAAATGCATTGGTCACAGCCTCAAGCCAGTATAAACCTGACCAGCCCATTTCCCCCAGTATATAGCCTGCCAGCCACTGCAGTACGCAGGCAGCCCATACCCCCCAGTATATAGCCAGTCTAGCCCCTGCACTGAGTATGCCAAGCCTTTAATGAAAAAATAAATAATTAACACTGTGCTCACCTTTCCAACGCCCCCTGAAGGTCCTCTTCTTGCTTCGGATGCTCCGGTGCCTGTTCGGGTCCTCTTTGGATCCCCGAGCACGGCCGTAACACACAATGATGTCAACTGCTTGCCAACTTCATTGTTTGTACGCCGCCGGCATCCGAGGAGGAGCCGAACGACCCAAAGAGGACCCAAAGGACCCGGAGAGGCACTGACGCATCCGAAGCAAGAAGAGGACCTGCAGAGGGCTTTGTAAAGGCGAGTACAGTGTTGATTTTTTATAGACTTTAGTATAAGCCAATTTTTGTGCTGAAAAACTTGGCTTATACTCGAGTATATGCAGTAACATAACTCTGACTAAACACTAACAGTTAGATGCACATTTTTCTGTATTTTTGGCACAGTGCAGCCGACAAACTGGCGGAGACATTTTATAAATACATGTGCAAGCTCCAAAGACTTTCTTTTCAATGCAAAGTAGGATAGAAAACTGACGCAGCCAGAATAATAGATCTGGTCTATAGCCTATGCTGCAGTGTGTAGATAATCATTCATTTTTCTTTCAATGCAACATACATTTCCCATCATGCCTTGTGTTTGTGAAGGCAGAGGATAAGAAGTCTCATCACATTGTCCTATTTGAGGGCAGCAAGTCATAGATCAGACTTTCTGCTGCCTCCTGCTTGACATTACTTCCAAAAAAAAAATCCCTAATTGTATCACACTCACCTCTGGGGCTTCCGCATCAATCTGGTTAAGCTGTATGTCATTAGTAGTGAGCCACTGCATGAGGACATCCTGTGGATAACACAGAAATTTTACTCAATTGTAAAAGTTTTACAAATTTTACAATTTGTAAAAGTTTTTTTATATAAATCCCTCCACTACTGTGCAAAGGAGTCATTACAGCAGTGTCAGTGGTGACCAAACATGGAGTATCCTACCAGGATCTTTGCGTTTTCTTCCTTGTCCAGGTACTGATCGTTGAACATGTGACATGATCCCACCACAGCCAGCTTACCCCCGTGTGACTGAAAGGGATAAAAGAGAAAATTAAAGCTGGTAACAGCACAGATCATGACAACGGGAGGTGATGTCATCGATTCTGAACAGGTTGCACTGGAATTCTGCTGCTCCATTCACTTTATATTGGTTGTCTGTCAGTAGAATTTACAACTGGAATCACTTCCTTTCTTTTACTTTAGTTGCTTATCTTTCTATCCATGTTCCTGTATATTTTATTAGTTGCAGGAATAGAGGAACTCTGAACACCGTATATGTAGTATGTAAATGACCTAAGTTGCAGTCATGGATGTTGAGCTACTCACCTCAGGTGGCTCCATTGGTTCGAATGATATGTCTGGGGTGGCTCACTGCAAGCCCCTGCTACATCTTCTGCCTGCTTTTAGAATCCAGTTGTACAATGCAAGGCTTGTACACGTTTTTGGGCTGCAATCAACACACCTGTGGTCCTGATGCTCCATTCACAGACTGATGCACTTATTTTGGTGCTGTACTCAGCTAATGTCAGCAATCCCATAAAAATAAATTATAATGCCCAAACCAAATTAAGTATTATATATTTTGTTTTTTCTACATGTTTCTTTGCATAAAAGTGGCGGCTTATCTGCAACTTTACTAGGCTTATAATAATAATGACAGTAGGTCTATAGATAATGTGAGATCTTCCAGTTCTGCGCTGCTGTGTAAGAAGATGACATCTGAGGTGACATTACACCAGTCCTGTTGGAAAGAAACATCTACCAAAAGAGGTAAATGTCAAACGCTAAATGTCAAAGAGAAAGAGGTTTTAATGAATAAAAATCAGCTTATTTCTCCCCCGGTGGCCTGGAAGTGTGAAGTGGCATAAAGTTCAATCTAAATAAATGTCATCCGAGATCACACATTGCCCTGGATGTGGGTGATAACGTCCCTCTCCTAGTTCTGTACACACAACCATCCTCATCACCAATGAACGATCTATTATGTGCTTGTGTACGTTGGAAAAATATAAATCTGATCACTGGCATTTAAAGGGACTGTCCAGCCTCATGATATGGATGACCTATATCTAGGATATCACATCAGTGTGATGTGATTTATCAGTGTTCAGACCTGAAAGGAAGATGACATCATTTACCACGAGAGGACAGTGCAGAGCGTCTCACTTCCGGAAGTCT
Organism: Engystomops pustulosus; assembly: GCF_040894005.1. NCBI lineage: Eukaryota > Metazoa > Chordata > Amphibia > Anura > Leptodactylidae > Engystomops > Engystomops pustulosus. Next base: position 160,715,800 of record NC_092416.1, on the reverse strand, counting down.
AAATGTGGTTGTTTCTGCAGCATGTGCTTGGATTTCTGAAATCTCTATAAAAAGCTAAATGGGACAGAAAGTTCTGCAAAAAAATCTGCCATGTGTGACCATACCCCTAAAGGGATTTTACGGGATTATAGTTTTGTAATGGAAAGTCTAAGAATAATACCACAACAAACATGAGGATAACGTTGTGTACGAGCTGTGCCGCAGCCAAAGCTTTATACAGGGACAGAGACCATCTGCATTTTCGGTATGATTGATCTACATGCCAATATAACCCCTTCCCGGAAGGGATGTATGGAGAGGGCTCTCTGCTTACAAGAGGTGTTGTTTGTATAATACAGCAAACACCTGCCATTAACTGCTGCATTTGGCGCTTGCATCGATTGCAGAAGTTAACCTTTTAGGAGCCATGGTCGAACCCAACTGGCTTCCATATGGAAAACATATGAGCTGATGTGCTCAACTTGGCATAGAAGATGGATCAAGTTCAGTCTTTTCCAATTATGCGGAGAAAAGAGTTTCAAGGTAATCAGCAACAATGGCAAGTCAAAACCAAAAACTGGCCTAGCAGTGCCGTCCATATACACCCTCCGTTCATTATTACCTTGGAATGATAGAACGCCATGACAGGTCTGTTCAGTGGGAAACACACCGACCCTGTGGAGAGGACGGCCACTGCCGGCTTCATAACATTAAGCGTGGCACCGAATGGGTAAACAAATGTAAGACCCCTGGGAACAGAGAAGAGGAGCTGTAGTCCGGGCATGGAATTAGTGAAAGTCAAGTAGTTAGACTTTCCTTGGAGAACTTACTGTGAATTGTTCCCTTCCACCTCATCATCAGTTACCGCTGAGACGCTCTTACCAGCCGCTTTGTTGATTTCCCTGGGTCAAAAATGACAAAAACTGTAATGTCTAGCATATAAGTCAGTGATGGCTAACCTATGGCACTGGTGCCAGAGGTGGCACTCAGGCCATCCCCAGAGAGGACTCCAGGTATCTTCCTGCAGTCCCAGACGGCCCAGGACTTGCTGTGCACAGCTATTTTAAAGTGACAGCTCTACCTGGGACTATTTTATGCTTTATTGGTGTCCTCAGGTGCTGGTATCAATGAAAACTGTGACAGAGAAGGGAGTATAAATCACAAATTAAATTTCTGTGTTGGCACTTTGCGATAAATAAGCGGGTCTTTGTTGTAGTTTGGGCACTCGGTCTCTAAAAGGTTTGCCACTACTGATATAAGTTAATATATCTGGTGTAAATATTAAACTTATCAGATCGGAAATCACCAGAACAATCTCTCTTTGCTCACATTAAATAATTAAAGATATTGATAATCTAGGGAATAGCTCTTCAATATGGGATTGGTGGGGTCACAACACTCAGCACTGATTCTCATCGGTTAATAAATAGTGGAACAGCCTAACTAGTATGGTACATTTCCATTTTGTTTTGTACTATTACTACATTTTTTTTTTATTCTTGTGTATTGTGATGCCTTAATCTGATAATTTCAATAGGAGCTGAATTGCTGTGACTTGATTCGACCACAGATTGGAGCTATCTGCTTCCTGTTCCTCCCTCTCAATAGACTTTTACTGGCAGAGGTAATCTGATCATTGTGTGAGCTGACAGTTCATCTTGTTCTCGTAAGCCAATATAAAAGAGATACATAGAAATAGGGGAGCATCATGTTAACTGCTTTGCTGGATCACCTATCCCAACACTATCCTGGGAGCTATCTTAGCAGTGATGATGTACGGAAATAGAGACACAATCATAACAGAAACGGAGATGGGCTGAAGTCTAACCAGTCATAGAGCTTGTCTTATGCAATTTGCACAGAATGGAATTGAGCATCTTGCAGTGTAGTGAAATGCAAGTTAGAGAAGACGGCAGGAGGCACTTGTAGCTGCCATTCACCGCTAAGGGGGCATCTGTGGCTGGTAGAAGCCTTAAAAGGGTTGTCCAGAGATTGAAAAACATGCCTGCTTCCAAAAACAGAGCCAGATCCTGATCATATAGCTGAGCTACAATACCATCTGTAACTATGATCAGGTGTGTCAAGAAATCTTGTTTTTTTTAAACCTCCGGACAACCCCTTTAACGTGGAGATGGTAAATTGAACACACTGTTAAGGTTGTACCTTTGGTATACAGTACATCCGTTGCAATGGGGATACCCGAGGCTGACATGCGCTGTTCTGGGAGAACTTGTAAATCGAGAGCTCCATTACTGAAGTGCATAGGGCTGGCATGAACTGATACAGTATTAAACTATTGTTTTATTAAAGCAACACTCCAGTGACAGCTGTCCTAGCAAGGTATACAAAATGGATCATGGCCTTCAAGCCCTGCACCAGACATTATTCAATGAATTAACTTAGACTGGAGTGTTCCCTTGAAGTGTCTGAACTACCGTGATGTTACCTAGGAACAGCACAGAAATTTTTTTAGTTAGTTCACATGAACCCATTAGTCTTATGCGGCTGTGGAAGAAACCTCTCTTGGGTGTGGGCCTTAAACACACAATGAAGGGTCAGATCTCAGATGACTAACCCTGCTATATCACACAATGTTAATAAAACCCTGGCCTTTATTTTTGCTGACCATGCACATTAGATATCCTCTGCTTCAATACGTGTTTGGCTCCCAACTACTACTAACCCATAGGTAGAGGGAAGTAAGCAACTAAGAAAGATATATCACCAAGATTTTTTTACCGTTTTGTACGGTTTGCTTAAATGCCATTTGTGTGTCTATTCTAGGGGGACTTACCGATTCAATACTCCATTAGAAATGAGCGCCTCCTTGGGGTGGAAGTATTTGTAGTAAACGTTTCTGACAACCGCATCTTCAAAGAAGATTAAAGAAAAAAAAACAGGGAACATGATTAAATACATCACAGTTGAAGTTGAGTTGAAGTAAATCTACCACCAGGATGAAGGATTGTAAACCAAGCACACCGACATACTGGTGTGTGCCCCTCTAGCAGTATCTGCTCTTCTTTTAGCTTATTTTCCACTGGTTTTTGAGGGGGGGAAGGGCTTTAAAAATTTATGCAAATGAGCCGTAGGGGCACCAGGCTTCATAAACAGGGCATAAGAAGATAAAAGAAGAGCACAGGGGGCACACACCAGTATGTCAGTGCTTGGTGTACAATCCTTCATCCTGGTGGTAAATGTTTATAGGTCTTCCCTTGTAGTGATAGTGATTGAAGTAAGGTTCCTGTACAACCTCCAGGTTATGTTTCTGTGGATAGGACCTAACTTGTTTCATGGGGAAACTCTTTTAATGGGTGGAGGAACAGATCTTGAAGTCCATAAAACCAATAGTTAGAGTCCAGTAAGTATTCTGGCTGTTGGGGCTACTTACCTGTATTCACCATGATGCCGTACTCCTCTAACAGAAAGTTGATATTGGTATCATATTTGGCCTCTCCTCCCTCCCCCAGCATAACCAGGAGGTCTCCACCTTTCTCCAGAAACTGCTTCAAAGCTTCAAACTGAAATATAATATATGATCAATGTATTAAGGTGGAATTTCCAATGGATGATACAATAGTGACAAGGTGTGTACACAGCTCACCTCGGCCGCTGTGAACTTCTCCCTGGGTCCAGAGGTGACCCACAGCCGGACACCTGACAACTTCTCAGGGGTAATATCTTCTTTCAGACTAGAGGAGAAATACAGAGACAAAACAGTAAATGGCTTAAACATTAAGGAGAGAGGATGTGACGCTCGGGGATGGTGGGTTGTGAACACAAGAGAATCACTAGGAACAACTTCTCAAGACCTGTAAAATGTACCAAAGAACTCATTGCAGACTATGCTGTCTAAATGTTAGTGTTAGATGTGAGCACAGAGATAAATATACAGGTGGTCCCTTACTTAAGGACACACGACTTACAGACGACCCCTAGTTAAAGACGGACCCCTCTGCCCCCTGTGACCTCTGATGAAGCTCTTTAGATGATTGACTACAGTCCCAGGCTGCACTGATCAGCTGTAAGGTGTCTGTAATGAAGATTTATTGATTGGTCCTTGGTCCCATTACAGCAAAAAATTTTGAAACTCCAATTGTCACTGGGGCAAAAAATTTTTTTTGTCTGGATCTACCATTATAAAATATACAGTCTCGAATTACATACAAATTCATATTAAGAACAAACCTATGGAACCGATCTAATGTTGTACCTTCCTGATAATTAATAGCTGTTATACCCCAAATGTACAGAGCCGAGTCGCACACGTGCCCACTGCTGTATTCATCTCTATGGCGCTGACAGATATATGCACGCCCTGTACTCAGCTACTTCCATCAGCGCCATTCAGATGATGAGAGCTGCACGGCGCATATGCAAGCAGCTGCTCTTTCATTTAGGCTACAAAGGACCCCGGTTCTATTGATAAGCGAGACCCTCTGTCAATCATCAAGTTATCATTTATACTACCTGAGAGGAGAAGGTGTATATAGTTATTATAGGACAGTGATGGCGAACCTTTTGGAGACAAAGTGCCCAAACTACACTCAAAACCCACTTATATGTTGCAAAGTGCCAACATGACAATTTAAGCAGTAACTTAGTGATCCCCGCTGTATCACAGGTATTGATCGTATTGGCGTCCGGAGTTCAATACAGCAGAAAGATGATGGAGAAATTTTGATTGTAGCTTCCCTCCAGGGTCCCCTGAAAAGGAAAAGTAAGGGGGACCTCCAATAACAATCCATCTCTGTCCACACCTTCTTTCTCCTCCTGGCAGCCAAGGATGTTGCTTTAAAATAGCGCTGAGCTTGGCAAGTCCTGGGATGTATTGGACCACAGGAGGAAGCCTTGAGTTCTATCTGGCAAACTATGTGTTGGGGTGGAGGCCTGGGTGCCCACAAAAAGGGCTCTCAGTGCCACCTCTGGCATCCGTGCCATAGGTTCGCCACCACTGTTATAGGAGGTTGTATATAGTTAATGTTGGGGGTTGTATACAGTTATTGCTGGGGAGCTGTATATATTTATAACTGGGGGCTGTATACAGTGATTACACAGTTGTTATTACCAAAATACCCCTTTAATGGAGCACTGTTACCGCACCCTGTGTACCCTCATATGCAGTGTTTGGCAGACTGGATAGGGTCAGGTTACTCACACAATACTAGATTTTCCCTCCTAAATACAATCATTTGACTGCATCAACCAATTATCTTAAAACAATCTCCCCCCATCACCTCTGTATCTTCCAGTTGCTCCGGAGTCTTTTCTGTAGGGACTTGTACCCTCCACTCTCATTCTTGGAGACATTGAACAAGATGGTGGTCCGACTGTCATGATCAGATGCCGCCTAGGGGCAAGAAGAAAGGAACAAAATCCACACTAATCAATAGATATGGTAATGGCTTATGCTCAGGACTGTGTTACATCTGTATTCTGTACAGACCGGAGAGGAGAAGCTACAATGTATGCAGGCGCTATATACATATCTCATCCCCATGTTCCAGCCAATAGAAGCCCCTCTCTATAAGTCTATGGGGGGTGCTCATAACATGGATATGTCATGTTACCCGGCTGCATCTATATATCTATATACAGTTACCTGTCTGCCGCCCCCCATCTATATATCTATATACAGTTACCTGTCTGCTGCCCCCCCATCTATATATCTATATACAGTTACCTGTCTGCTGCCCCCATCTATATATCTATATACAGTTACCTGTCTGCTGCCCCCCCATGTATATATCTATATACAGTTACCTGTCTGCTGCCCCCCATCTATATATCTATATACAGTTACCTGTCTGCTGCCCCCCCATGTATATATCTATATACAGTTACCTGTCTGCTGCCCCCATCTATATATCTATATACAGTTACCTGTCTGCCGCCCCCCCATCTATATATCTATATACAGTTACCTGTCTGCTGCCCCCATGTATATATCTATATACAGTTACCTGTCTGCCGCCCCCCCATCTATATATCTATATACAGTTACCTGTCTGCTGCCCCCATCTATATATCTATATACAGTTACCTGTCTGCCGCCCCCCCCATCTATATATCTATACACAGTTACCTGTCTGCCGCCCCCCCCATCTATATATCTATACACAGTTACCTGTCTGCCGCCCCCCATCTATATATCTATATACAGTTACCTGTCTGCTGCCCCCATCTATATACAGTTACCTGTCTGCTGCCCCCCATCTATATACAGTTACCTGTCTGCCGCCCCCCCATCTATATATCTATATACAGTTACCTGTCTGCTGCCCCCCATCTATATATCTATATACAGTTACCTGTCTGCTCCCCCCCCCATCTATATACAGTTACCTGTCTGCTGCCCCCATCTATATATCTATATACAGTTACCTGTCTGCCGCCCTCCCCCATCTATATATCTATATACAGTTACCTGTCTGCTGCCCCCCCCATCTATATATCTATATACAGTTACCTGTCTGCTGACCCCCCCTTCTATATATCTATATACAGTTACCTGTCTGCTGACCCCCCCTTCTATATATCTATATACAGTTACCTGTCTGCTGCCCCCCCATCTATATATCTATATACAGTTACCTGTCTGCTGCCCCCCCATCTATATATCTATATACAGTTACCTGTCTAGTGATCCCCATCTATATACAGTTACCTGTCTGCTGCCCCCATCTATATATCTATATACAGTTACCTGTCTGCTGCCCCCCATCTATATATCTATATACAGTTACCTGTCTGCCGCCCCCCCATCTATATATCTATATACAGTTACCTGTCTGCTGCCCCCATCTATATACAGTTACCTGTCTGCTGCCCCCCATCTATATACAGTTACCTGTCTGCCGCCCCCCCATCTATATATCTATATACAGTTACCTGTCTGCTGCCCCCCATCTATATATCTATATACAGTTACCTGTCTGCTCCCCCCCATCTATATATCTATATACAGTTACCTGTCTGCTGCCCCCCCCATCTATATATCTATATACAGTTACCTGTCTGCTGACCCCCCCTTCTATATATCTATATACAGTTACCTGTCTAGTGATCCCCATCTATATACAGTTACCTGTCTGCTGCCCCCATCTATATATCTATATACAGTTACCTGTCTGCTGCCCCCCATCTATATATCTATATACAGTTACCTGTCTGCTGCCCCCCCATCTATATATCTATATACAGTTACCTGTCTGCTGCCCCCCCATCTATATATCTATATACAGTTACCTGTCTGCTGCCCTCCATGTATATATCTATATACAGTTACCTGTCTGCTGCCCCCCATGTATATATCTATATACAGTTACCTGTCTGCTGTCCCCCCATCTATATATCTATATACAGTTACCTGTCTGCTGCCCCCCATGTATATATCTATATACAGTTACCTGTCTGCTGCCCCCATGTATATATCTATATACAGTTACCTGTCTGCTGCCCCCATCTATATACAGTTACCTGTCTGCTGCCCCCCCATCTATATATCTATATACAGTTACCTGTCTGCTGCCCCCCCATCTATATATCTATATACAGTTACCTGTCTGCTGCCCTCCATGTATATATCTATATACAGTTACCTGTCTGCTGCCCCCCATGTATATATCTATATACAGTTACCTGTCTGCTGTCCCCCCATCTATATATCTATATACAGTTACCTGTCTGCTGCCCCCCATGTATATATCTATATACAGTTACCTGTCTGCTGCCCCCCATCTATATATCTATATACAGTTACCTGTCTGCTGCCCCCCATCTATATATCTATATACAGTTACCTGTCTGCTGCCCCCCATCTATATATCTATATACAGTTACCTGTCTGCTGCCCCCCATGTATATATCTATATACAGTTACCTGTCTGCTGCCCCCATGTATATATCTAAATACAGTTACCTGTCTGCCGCCCCCTATCTATATATCTATATACAGTTACCTGTCTAGTGACCCCCATCTATATATCTATATACAGTTACCTGTCTAGTGACCCCCATCTATATATCTATATACAGTTACCTGTCTAGTGACCCCCATCTATATATCTATATACAGTTACCTGTCTAGTGACCCCCATCTATATATCTATATACAGTTACCTGTCTGCCGCCCCCTATCTATATATCTATATACAGTTACCTGTCTGCTGCCCCCATCTATATATCTATATACAGTTACCTGTCTGCTGCCCCCATCTATATATCTATATACAGTTACCTGTCTGCCGCCCCCCCATCTATATATCTATATACAGTTACCTGTCTGCTGCCCCCATGTATATATCTATATACAGTTACCTGTCTGCTGCCCCCATCTATATACAGTTACCTGTCTGCCGCCCCCCCATCTATATATCTATATACAGTTACCTGTCTGCTGCCCCCCATCTATATATCTATATACAGTTACCTGTCTGCTCCCCCCCATCTATATATCTATATACAGTTACCTGTCTGCTGCCCCCCCCATCTATATATCTATATACAGTTACCTGTCTGCTGACCCCCCCTTCTATATATCTATATACAGTTACCTGTCTAGTGATCCCCATCTATATACAGTTACCTGTCTGCTGCCCCCATCTATATATCTATATACAGTTACCTGTCTGCTGCCCCCCATCTATATATCTATATACAGTTACCTGTCTGCTGCCCCCCCATCTATATATCTATATACAGTTACCTGTCTGCTGCCCCCCCATCTATATATCTATATACAGTTACCTGTCTGCTGCCCTCCATGTATATATCTATATACAGTTACCTGTCTGCTGCCCCCCATGTATATATCTATATACAGTTACCTGTCTGCTGTCCCCCCATCTATATATCTATATACAGTTACCTGTCTGCTGCCCCCCATGTATATATCTATATACAGTTACCTGTCTGCTGCCCCCATGTATATATCTATATACAGTTACCTGTCTGCTGCCCCCATCTATATACAGTTACCTGTCTGCTGCCCCCCCATCTATATATCTATATACAGTTACCTGTCTGCTGCCCCCCCATCTATATATCTATATACAGTTACCTGTCTGCTGCCCTCCATGTATATATCTATATACAGTTACCTGTCTGCTGCCCCCCATGTATATATCTATATACAGTTACCTGTCTGCTGTCCCCCCATCTATATATCTATATACAGTTACCTGTCTGCTGCCCCCCATGTATATATCTATATACAGTTACCTGTCTGCTGCCCCCCATCTATATATCTATATACAGTTACCTGTCTGCTGCCCCCCATCTATATATCTATATACAGTTACCTGTCTGCTGCCCCCCATCTATATATCTATATACAGTTACCTGTCTGCTGCCCCCCATGTATATATCTATATACAGTTACCTGTCTGCTGCCCCCATGTATATATCTAAATACAGTTACCTGTCTGCCGCCCCCTATCTATATATCTATATACAGTTACCTGTCTAGTGACCCCCATCTATATATCTATATACAGTTACCTGTCTAGTGACCCCCATCTATATATCTATATACAGTTACCTGTCTAGTGACCCCCATCTATATATCTATATACAGTTACCTGTCTAGTGACCCCCATCTATATATCTATATACAGTTACCTGTCTGCCGCCCCCTATCTATATATCTATATACAGTTACCTGTCTGCTGCCCCCATCTATATATCTATGTACAGTTACCTGTCTGCCGCCCCCCCATCTATATATCTATATACAGTTACCTGTCTGCTGCCCCCCCATCTATATATCTATATACAGTTACCTGTCTGCTGCCCCCATCTATATATCTATGTACAGTTACCTGTCTGCTGCCCCCTATCTATATATCTATATACAGTTACCTGTCTAGTGACCCCCATCTTTCCTCCGGTGCCTCCTCGCTGCATTACAGGTAAACCAGGGGCCGCTGCCTAGCAACCAACCGCCGTCACGTGACTCGGGCCTGTTCTCCGCTCTCCCGCTGTGCGGTGCCGTTTACCCTCCAGCCCGCGGCACCGCGCCCTCCCCGCTGTGACAGAAAGGGTCCAAGGCTTACAGCGGGTCCAACACTATCGGGGGGTCTGCGGGTTATACTATAAACCCACCCCCGGGGCCTCACAAATGTCAGGGTCGGGCGGCCATGTTAGTGGTGGCAGACTCTCCGCAGAGCTCCCAGCATGCCCCGCGCTCCCTGCAGCAGAGAAGATGGAGCGTGTTATATGGAGAGCTGACCACTAGGGGGCGAGGGTGCAGTCACACCACTGTAGCCATAGTCATAGTCATAGTAGTAGCCATTGCGTCACCTCAGGATTCCTCTATGGAGGGAAGACATGTGCTTATTCACACATGGAGATCTGCACACGCCTTCAAAACGCATCACAAACGCTGAGTGTGAACGCGGCCAAAGTCACATCTTGGCGTTTGAAATAACAGCTGAAGAGAGGAGATTTACCTAATTACATTGCTGATAAGATTTGCATTTACAGAACGCATTGTTAACGCATGTAATAACGTTTTGTATTACAAAACGGAATCAAAACGCTAACGCGTGACATCACCCTCATGGAGGAACGTGTGACTGAACCCAGAAAGTGATAAGTTGTAAATAATGGGACAGCCCCTGTAAGTCCTCATATACTGCCAGAGACAGTTGTGTAATGGCAGCATTTGGGCAACAAACGTCACCCTGCGGCTTTCTGTGATGTGAATAGTAAAATCCAGGAACACAAGTTATTTTAGCAAATTTTGTCACAAGGAACAAATTAATCGCTGGCAATCTCTATATTTTTTTGTAGCTGACCTCAATGCGAGCACATTAAAAAATTCTCCAAATACTTGAGATTCCTCACAGCAATTAGTGACCGGTCACAAAAAAACGAAGCGGAAATATCAACGAGCTCAGTACAGAGAGGAGCCGGCTTCACCTCCTGCATTTCATAGGTATATTAGATAGTGAGGCAGATCTACGAAAAATGTCCAAAAGTTACACAGGGCAAAGTTAACTTCGCTAGATTTTGGCGCATCTGAAAATACATCTGCCGTACATGGCATGTCGTGGTTTTCCTGATCCCATCCTGGAAAACTTTGCATATTTTCCCAGAATCCCCCTAGTGGAGCACTCATGGCTATAAGGATCAACACACCTACATGGTACGGATAACCTTTACTTCCTGACCCTAGTCACACGCCTCTCACTCAGATCCCTACACTGTACTGAAGAGACGCAACCAGGTCGAAACAGCGCCGTCTACAGTTGGGAGTTTGTTCCTTCTGGAATAGATATACTGTTTGGTTTTAATCCCGCATCATGTCATAAGGCTTCCTGAAGGTCATGCTTGATGTCAAGGGAGCTGCCTTACAAGGTAGCTAAGAGGCGTGGTTTTCCTTATCCCTTCCTGGAAAACTTAGCATATTTTCCCAGAATCCCCCTAGTGGAGCGTGACTGTACATGACTCCATGCAGACGACTTGTCTGGATCAGCACCTGGCTGTACATGGCCCAACGCACACAGCTTGGCTGGATCAGCACCTGGCTGTACATGGCCCCATGCACACGGCTTAGTTGCATCAGCACCTGGCTGTACATGGCCCAACGCACACAGCTTGGCTGGGTCAGCACCGGACTGTACATGGCCCCATGCACACGGCTTGGCTGGATCAGCACCTGGCTGTACATGGCCCCATGCACACGGCTTGGCTGGATCAGCACCTGGCTGTACATGGCCCCATGCACACGGCTTGGCTGGATCAGCACCTGGCTGTACATGGCCCCATGCACTCGGCTTGGCTGGATCAGCACCTGGCTGTACATGGCCCAGTGCACACGGCTTGGCTGGATCAGCACCTGGCTGTACATGGCCCCATGCACACGGCTTGTCTGGATCAGCACCTGGCTGTACATGACCCCATGCACTCGGCTTGGCTGGATCAGCACCTGGCTGTACATGGCCCCATGCACTCGGCTTGGCTGGATCAGCACCTGGCTGTACATGGCCCCATGCACACGGCTTGGCTGGATCAGCACCTGGCTGTACATGGCCCAGTGCACACAGCTTGGCTGGATCAGCACCTGGCTGTACATGGCCCCATGCACACGGCTTGTCTGGATCAGCACCTGGCTGTACATGGCCCCATGCACTCGGCTTGGCTGGATCAGCACCTGGCTGTACATGGCCCCATGCACTCGGCTTAGTTGGATCAGCACCTGGCTGTACATGGCCCCATGCACTCGGCTTAGTTGGATCAGCACCTGGCTGTACATGGCCCCATGCACACGGCTTGTCTGGATCAGCACCTGGCTGTACATGGCCCCATGCACACGGCTTGGCTGGATCAGCACCTGGCTGTACATGGCCCCATGCACATGGCTTGGCTGGATCAGCACCTGGCTGTACATGGCCCCATGCACTCGGCTTGGCTGGATCAGCACCTGGCTGTACATGGCCCCATGCACTCGGCTTAGTTGGATCAGCACCTGGCTGTACATGGCCCCTTGCACTCGGCTTGTCTGGATCAGCACCTGGCTGTACATGGCCCCATGCACTCGGCTTGGCTGGATCAGCACCTGGCTGTACATGGCCCCATGCACACGGCTTGGCTGGATCAGCACCTGGCTGTACATGACCCCATGCACTCGGCTTGGCTGGTTCAGCACCTGGCTGTACATGGCCCCATGCTCATGGTTTGGCTGGATCAGCACCTGGCTGTACATGACCCCATGCATTCGGCTTAGTTGAATCAGCACCTGGCTGTACATGACCCCATGCACACGGCTTGGCTGGATCAGCACCTGGCTGTACATGGCCCCATGCACACGGCTTGGCTGGATCAGCACCTGGCTGTACATGACCCCATGCACACGGCTTGGCTGGATCAGCACCTGGCTGTACATGGCCCCATGCACTCGGCTTGGCTGGATCAGCACCTGGCTGTACATGGCCCCATGCACTCGGCTTAGTTGGATCAGCACCTGGCTGTACATGGCCCCATGCACATGGCTTGGCTGGATCAGCACCTGGCTGTACATGGCCCCATGCACTCGGCTTGGCTGGATCAGCACCTGGTTTTACATGACCCCATGCACACGGCTTGGCTGGATCAGCACCTGGCTGTACATGACCCCATGCACTCGGCTTGGCTGGATCAGCACCTGGTTTTACATGACCCCGTGCACACGGCTTGGCTGGATCAGCACCTGGCTGTACATGGCCCAGTGCACACGGCTTGGCTGGATCAGCACCTGGCTATACATGGCCCCATGCACTCGGCTTAGTTGGATCAGCACCTGGCTGTACATGACCCCATGCACACAGCTTGGCTGGATCAGCACCTGGCTGTACATGGCCCCATGCACATGGCTTGGCTGGATCAGCACCTGGCTGTACATGGCCCCATGCACACGGCTTGGCTGGATCAGCACCTGGCTGTACATGGCCCAGTGCACACGGCTTGGCTGGATCAGCACCTGGCTGTACATGGCCCCATGCTCATGGTTTGGCTGGATCAGCACCTGGCTGTACATGACCCCATGCACTCGGCTTGGCTGGATCAGCACCTGGCTGTACATGGCCCCATGCACTCGGCTTGGCTGGATCAGCACCTGGCTGTACATGGCCCCATGCACTCGGCTTAGTTGGATCAGCACCTGGCTGTACATGGCCCCTTGCACTCGGCTTGTCTGGATCAGCACCTGGCTGTACATGGCCCCATGCACTCGGCTTGGCTGGATCAGCACCTGGCTGTACATGGCCCCATGCACACGGCTTGGCTGGATCAGCACCTGGCTGTACATGACCCCATGCACTCGGCTTGGCTGGTTCAGCACCTGGCTGTACATGGCCCCATGCTCATGGTTTGGCTGGATCAGCACCTGGCTGTACATGACCCCATGCATTCGGCTTAGTTGAATCAGCACCTGGCTGTACATGACCCCATGCACACGGCTTGGCTGGATCAGCACCTGGCTGTACATGGCCCCATGCACACGGCTTGGCTGGATCAGCACCTGGCTGTACATGACCCCATGCACACGGCTTGGCTGGATCAGCACCTGGCTGTACATGGCCCCATGCACACGGCTTGGCTGGATCAGCACCTGGCTGTACATGACCCCATGCACATGGCTTGGCTGGATCAGCACCTGGCTGTACATGGCCCCATGCACACGGCTTGGCTGGATCAGCACCTGGCTGTACATGGCCCCATGCACTCGGCTTGGCTGGATCAGCACCTGGCTGTACATGGCCCCATGCACTCGGCTTAGTTGGATCAGCACCTGGCTGTACATGGCCCCATGCACACGGCTTGGCTGGATCAGCACCTGGCTGTACATGGCCCCATGCACTCGGCTTGGCTGGATCAGCACCTGGCTGTACATGACCCCATGCACATGGCTTGGCTGGATCAGCACCTGGCTGTAAATGGCCCCATGCACACGGCTTGGCTGGATCAGCACCTGGCTGTACATGGCCCCATGCACTCGGCTTGGCTGGATCAGCACCTGGCTGTACATGGCCCCATGCACTCGGCTTAGTTGGATCAGCACCTGGCTGTACATGGCCCCATGCACACGGCTTGGCTGGATCAGCACCTGGCTGTACATGGCCCCATGCACTCGGCTGGGCTGGATCAGCACCTGGTTTTACATGACCCCATGCACACGGCTTGGCTGGATCAGCACCTGGCTGTACATGACCCCATGCACTCGGCTTGGCTGGATCAGCACCTGGTTTTACATGACCCCATGCACACGGCTTGGCTGGATCAGCACCTGGCTGTACATGGCCCAGTGCACACGGCTTGGCTGGATCAGCACCTGGCTATACATGGCCCCATGCACACAGCTTGGCTGGATCAGCACCTGGCTGTACATGGCCCCATGCACATGGCTTGGCTGGATCAGCACCTGGCTGTACATGGCCCCATGCACACGGCTTGGCTGGATCAGCACCTGGCTGTACATGGCCCCATGCACACGGCTTGGCTGGATCAGCACCTGGCTGTACATGGCCCCATGCACACGGCTTAGTTGGATCAGCACCTGGCTGTACATGGCCCCATGCGCACAGCTTGGCTGGATCAGCACCTGGCTGTACATGGTGCTACATGTGAAAGGTTATCTTGTTCTGGTCAAGGATCCACTTGTTCTCATTGTAGTTTCTTACAAAAAGCGAGATAAGCCTCTGCCAGCGCAGGAATCTCTGTAATGTCAATGATCAGGTAGAAGTCATGTCTTGGTTTATAGAGTAAGAGGTGTGTAGTAGTGACCCCTGAGAGCCACAACCATCTCACACACAGGTGCAGAACCAGTTTGGTTGGTGTGTAATTGCCTTTATTTAACCCTTTGTTGTGTTTTTGCTGATTTGTGGTATGCGTTGTCATTTGAGAGTGAAACATAACAGTGAATGTTCTTATTTCTAATTTGATAATTGCAGAAAAAATATGCAGGGAATTCTCTGCATACATTGTTACCATAGAGAATGAATGTTGGGTTTTACCCTTAACTTCTCAAAAAGCTTTTCAGAAATGAATAATACAAATCACCCCCCTCCTCCTAATCTGCTTTTCACTCTCAAATCTCTGCTGAATTCCATCCTGGAAGGAGTCAGATTATGAAGGAGTCTATGGAGAGGAGAGGAGGAGCAGTGAGCAGGGGCAGATTAAGGGTACCATGGGCCCTGGGCTCTACAAGAAGATTGGGGCCCGTGTTCACATTCTGTGTTTGAATTACGTTTCGGAACTAATGCAGAACTTTTGTGGTGCTCGTTCAAGATTACAAGCGTTTTAGTGTCAACCAATATTTGATCAGGGAGGATTTACTACTACTGCCCCTGGATGATACACTGTGTCGTGGCATGTCGCCGCCTAATGACGCCAAGTCATAGTGTGTTTGGGCACACAGCGTAGACATGCCTCTGCCCGCTCCAAAAGATGCAGGGAGAAGAGGACGCCAGGGGTGAGCACCAGAGGTGAGTACTACATTTATTATTTTATCAGTGTACTGCTGGACATGCTATTTTGAAGGGGGGGGGGGGCTCTGCTGGACATTTATTCATAAAGGGGGGCTGCTGCTGGACATTTTATGAAAGAGTAGTTGCTGCATTTCCCATCCTAGGCTTGTGTCAATAAGTTTTCCCAGTTTTTTGTGGCAAAATTAGGTGCCTCAGCTTATACTCGAGTATGTACAGTATCTTTTATTACAAGATAGATGCAAAATAAAAATTCTCACACTCTGGTCATATCGTTTTTTTACTCCTTTGTCGTGAAGTACATGTGTCACATCCAGCGCATTTCCATAGTCTGGAACTAGCTGTACAATAGTAAGACAATCAGGATCTGATGAAATACATTGATCACCACTATTATTACTTACAGCAACTATGACTGATGATTAGTGATGAGCGGACCAGTGAAAGACCTGTTCAGTACCCGTGAACCCCCACCAGTAACACGTGTGATCGGTTCTGGACAGCGGCACCGTGGCTGCACTCACACCAGCACTAACATGTCAGAGGACGTCACTTTCTGATGATGTCATTGGGAGCGACGACCTTCTGCCATGTTAGTGCCGGTGTTCCCAGGGGGGATTTTAGGTCTGCTCAACGCTACTGATGATGTTATATCTGCATACTACCAATGTCTGTCAGCTTACAGGAGATAGAGAAGGAGGAGGTAGGGCAGCACAGTGGCTCAGTGATTAGCATTACAGCCTTGCAGCGCTGGGTTCCTGATTCAAGTCCCAGGGTCATCATCTGCAAAGAGTTTGTATGTTCTCTCCATTTTTGTGTGGGTTTCCTCCGGGTCCTCCGGTTTCCTCCCACACTCATACTGGTAGGATGATTAGATTGTGAGCCCCATTGGAGACAGGGACTGATTTGGCAAGTTCTGTGCAGCGCTGCGTAATCTGTGTGCGCTATATACATAAAGGAATTATTATTATTTTATATTTATATAATTTATTATATAAATTTATTATTATTAATAAATTAATAAATAAATACATTTATTTATTAATTTATATTTTTATAGGGAGGAGAGAGGGCAGTGAAGAAGCTAATAAAGGCAGTGGTACAACATATAAGGAGGACAGTGGGCAACTTAAAGGAATTTTCCAAAATATCTAATTTATCCTCTATACGTCGGGTATGAGTTAAGTGGCTAATCAGTGAGGGTCTGACTGCTGGTATGATCATAAGAACAGGGCCCCGAACCCCCCAAAGAACGGGGATCCCATTGTCTCTAATGGGTTGGGCCGTAGGACAAGCTTGTGCCCTGACGCTCCACACATTTGCATAGAAATGACAGCAATATCGAGCACAGAGGATATCTCCGACCGCTCAGATAGACAGTGAATGGCGCACCATTGTCCATGCCCATCCTACGTGCATCCCTGTTCTCTGGGGTCCCAGCACTCAGAACCTCACTGATCAGATGGTTATTGGGATAACTTAAATACTTGGGGAAGCACCTTTAAGAAGGTTTCAGGCTACTAACCAGTTATAGGCCTCATTATCCTCTTAATTGTGACAATTGTTCATATGGGAAAAACCTGTTAAAGGATGCAAACTAAGGAATAGAAAAACAATTAGAACAAATGGAGCTTAAAGTGTTGTATTTTACAAATTATTGAAGAAGAAAAGTCATAAGAAGTCACAAGAAAGAGATGAAAAAATTGTTTGGGGAGCTTCACTTCACTTCTAGGTTTCCAAGGCAGGTCTAAAATCCACAAAAGTAAAAAAACTACTTTTGTCACAAGCAGAAAGGTCCAAGAATCCAGCAGACATTGGAGTGCACCTCAGTACGTATCAGTAAGATGAATGGTTAGATAAGAGAATATTACACTTCACTTTATGAATTTGGAGTTTCATAAAAACATCAATCCTGGTCGGAGGGACACAAGGCACTTACACTAAAAACATAAAGCAACATACAAAACGAGTCCAGTTATGATGTACTGATTAAAATTGTTCAGATGAAGTAATTTATAAGAAAATATACACATCAACACAGTCTCTGCACGATGTTATTATGATCCACATTCTCGTCACGGCTTTTCCAGATGAAGATGGTCTTTGGGATGAACTAAAGGCAACTGAAGGTCCTGGATGGACGAGGCTTTTACTATCCCATCAGGCTCAATAGGCTTCCGGAATTTTGTTACCTGCAATCTGTACTATATATGTAAAAAAAAAAAAAATAGACTAAAAACTCAACTCAAGATGTCATCATCACTTTGTGCATAGGAGAAGCCGAAGAAGGCGTTAGAACAGCTGGAGCTCATGTTGTTCAGCTCCGGAGTACGGCTCACGGAGTTAGGCACTGCCTCTTGTGTGAACTCAGGATCAAAGTGTCGCAGGTCACCTGGGCCGGCCTAAAAGGAGGAATGTGTAGATGTGTTAATTGTTTACACATTTCATATATAGCATATATGTTAGTCATAGGATATTATTCCAATACTAGGTGCCAGGTGCACCATAGGAGCTTGCACTCTGACTCACTGAAAGTTGTCAGTTTTGTAGACCAGAAGTCATCCTCTTGTGTCGAGTGAAATCCAGTCATGTCATTGAAGGGCTATGTCACAAACCCAAGTGATTAGGTGGACCTTATTGTCATGTAAGACAAAATGTTTTGTGTGGTCCCCCCCAAAAAGTTTTGGCTGAATAATATTCTTCTTCCTACTGAATGTCAACTATGACTACAGCTTATCTTAAAGTGTAATATTTTTTTGCACAAATCAGTAAGTCCTTTCTTTGCTATTCTCCTCCATTTAGCCCATAAAAGAGGCAACCTATGATATCCTCTATCAATGCTGATCTGCTCTATGTAAACAAGAGACTGGAGATGAGAGGCTGCTGCTCATTGCTCACTCTAGAGGGAGGAGGGGGAGGTCATGTGAAGCTTACTATGTGTAGCTAGCAGGACGGTGTGTCTGTACAGCTCTGTGGATGCAGAAGTGTCCTGCAAAGAATAGTGACACTATCTGCACAGCAGGGAAGCTGTGAACCTGTAATGCTCACACAGCACAGACTACACTTCATGTTACTTCATATGGTTTCTATAACTTATTCCATGCTCCTCCAGAAGAGCTGTCACACTAGTCACCATATATATCCTGTATGTATAAACTATGCAGAGCTCGATGGATTTATTTCTTCATGAGAGAACAAAAAAGCATCATAGCAACTGTGGGCAGCTTGTAATGGACTCAGTTTTAGGGCAAAGCCAGGAAGAGGTTAGCCTCCGCACTACTGTACTGCCACTGAAGAAAATTTCTGACAAGTAACTGCAAAAAGGTGAGCAGAAAAATATGGGCATGGGCAACGTGGGTGTTACATATGATAAAAATCATTTTAAATATTTACACTTTCAAGGATCAGGTATGTTTAAATATAACACAATACTTTTTCCCCAACAAAGGCTGACGATTACTGTAGATTTGCTTTGTTCCACCGAAACTTGTCAGTATGGCCTCCTAGGTCCACTGGTAGATTCTTGTGATAGAAATATACTTACAACATTAGGGTTATACGGTGGGGGAATCCTCTTATTGTACAGGTCATCCCAGTTAATTGGACTGAAGAAGACATGGTTCTTGATTTCCAGCTGTAAATAAGACAAAGATTATTTAAAGGGGGTTGTCTGACATTAATAAAAACTTTACTGGGGGAAACCCCTGGCCAATCATAGCTATGGATAGCTGTTTCGGATGTCAATTAGCCAGATTGCCTGTTCAGCTGTCAATCCGGCAATATGTCCAGGTTGCGTAGGATGCACCTGAACCCCAACAGAAACTATGGGTCTTCTCCTTTGTAGTTACATCCCTTCTTTGCAACCTGACCGCTACAGAACAGTAATAATAAATGAAGGTGAATTACAAAATCAGCTTTGGCTCCCAGGCGGCAGTGCTGGTCCTTGTGTAGGAGGCCCTGCAGGATGTCACAGGCAGCAGTGGTTTTTCCTCCCGGTAGTTGCAGAGGTTGGTGGAGGATATTGTCATACATCTGCGACACGTCCCGGCTATAAAACGGCGGCTGCACACAAAGAGAGGAAGAATGGAGAAGATATCAGAGCTTTCCATCTATCAGCACTAGACATGTATACAAGGGATTGGAGCTACTCTGTACTGCTGAAGGACATTACTTCATTAACAGCATTTGGAGCTTAAAGGGTTATATTCCGAAAAATTTTCATTGATCGTCTTTTCTTAGAAAATATCCGACACCTCCCCACGACGATCATAAGTTTAAAGAGATTATTGCATTTTTAACAAAAGTTATCTCCTCCCTTCTTTAGTAGGACAGTGCTTTACATTGTATAGTGGCAGTGCTTGGTATTGCAGCCTGTTCACTTGAATTTGTAACTTGGGTATGTGACTGATGAATGGGACATCACAGGCCTGGGAAGAGTAAGCCCCATTTCGTGGCCTCCAGTAAGGGTGACCTGGGCATCTAACCCTCGATGATCTGATTTTAATAATCTATTGTAAGGATAGGTGATCAATAAATCTCAGAAGAGCCCTTTAAGTGGATATCACACAGGACATGCTGTATCTGTACAAGGGTCACATACTATTTCCTCACTGAGCATTGGCGTGAAGGAAGAAGACCGGCAGAGAAATAGGTGAAGTGTGAACTATGGGGCGGATTGATGCAAAGGACAAGACACAACTATGACCCACACACCCAGTCCAAGATTGCTCAATCTGCCCCCACCTCCTGGTAGGCAGCGACAGGCGAACACCATATCCTCAGGATTTAGGGAGAGAACAGAGAAAATGCAATGGGACAGGAGCCAGAGAAAGAGTAGACACAATAATGCATTGTATATCAGATACTTACCAGTCCATAAAGCATCTCATATAGGACTGCTCCCAGGCACCACCAGTCTACTGTGCGATCGTATGGCTGCTTCTTCAGAACTTCTGGTGCTAGATACTTAAAGAATATATTGATATTTATGGAAACATGACTATTCTTTCACAGTTATCATTAAACTAGTAGTAAATATTATAATATTGCATCACAACACTCTCATTTGGCAGGTTCCATCATATAAGCCCAATTCTTTAGATATCTGAAACAGTAGAGGACAATAATGTGGGCGGTTTAGGTGGCAGCCAGAGGCCCAGGGCATCTAGAGGGCCCATGGTCTCCTAAACCACCCACCAAGTTCATAGAGAGGGACTTCCAGCCCTGAAATCCTCATGTATGTTTAGCAGTTCTCAACAAACAACATAGTTCCAGGACCCTTGAAGGTCCTAAAAGTGAAGAACTGAAATCTAACAAAAGGGAACCTGGTTTCTGGTACCGTGTGTAAATGTCAAATTATTAAATAAAACTTATACTTGTTGGTTCACTATTTACATACAGCCCATGAATAAATGGATGAATAAATACCTCGGGGGTCCCACAGAAGGTACTGGTGGTCCCTTCAGGTTCCATCCCTTCTTTACAGAGTCCAAAATCGGTCAGCACTACATGGCCCTGAGTGTAAGAGAAGACATCACTGTGGCAATATAGAACACACATCGTATAGACATCACGTATTCCCGCTTTTTATTTTCCTACCTGGCTGTCAAGCAGGATGTTTTCTGGCTTTAGATCCCTAGGAAGAAAAAAAACTGTGAAAAACACTGAGAGACTGTGAAACTATTTATTTGCGCCATATTTTTGCATCATATTTTGGAGACACATGTTAATAACAATATGGATGAAGGTGATGTAGGACCATATAAGCGATCCGGGACTCGGGACCCTCCTATATCTACCATAGTAGACGTTAAGATGTTGGGGTCCATAATGGGAAGCAAAGGGTAAATATTTGTAGGCTTATACTACAGATGCTGGAGTTGTTCATACTGACAAAAACAGCAGAATTTTACTACAATACTGGCTGGAAATTGCATTAAAGGGAGTCTCTACCCCTGGATAAAGGACTGTATGCAAATGAGCCTGAGGGGCTCCAGGCTCCATAGGTGTTAATGGAGCCTGGAGGCCCTCAGGCTCATTTGTATACATTCTTTCATCCTGGTTGTAGATGTCCTTTAAAAACTACACCAAATTCTGTGACTTTTAAGGCAACTTTTGTATTTACTCTTGACATATAACGAAGATGTCCAGATATAAAGCATCTGATCCTTTGCCAAAAATTGGCATCTATACTTAAGGGGAGTCTACTCCCCCATCCAGCATTATAATCTACTGGCAACATGTTGTGAAGAAATGCAGTCCATGATGCCATTTCTGAGAAATTCCTATTTTAATCCATATGATAATGAGGAACTTGATGCACCTGAGCGTTTCCTCAGCACTAGGAGCTATACTGTCTGGACCACTACCCTCTCTACCAGATAAGCAGGGTCTCTAGAGAGAAGCATGGGGTGACACCAAAAATGAGGGAAGCAATTTAGGCAAGAATAGCGATTAGGGTTCACTAACTGCCTCATTAGCATACAGATTGAACTGGGAATATCTTGGAAATAAACAGAAATGATAAAGGTTTGTCAGGGATCACTGTGCATTCCCTTACAACATGCTGCCAGCACATTATAACACTTGTTGGAGTTGGTAAACTCCCTTTAAAAGTTTACCTTTGGTGGGTTGAGCGTCAGTCGCCTGGATATGAAGATTATCTAAGCAGCTGCCCTCGTGTTACACTGATAAAAAAGGCTTTGCATTCTATACCCCAGCCTTGTAATCCAGATTACAGATAGGTAATGTGTTCTTATTCTACATCTGCACACGCTATACATATGTATATCCACTATTCCTGTGTCCGCCTCTTATCAGGACTTTGTTTGCATTTCACATTGAACTATATTTAAAGACTTGATAAAATGTATTACTTGGTAACACAGCATGAAAACAGGAAATTTATACAGCACCGTACTAAACCCCTCACCCGGCCATTTACATGAGATTGTTATTAACCGAATTCTTATTCAATGAACAGCTATGTCACTAGACTCCCCCACGGACATGCACACATAGCTTTTTCACCTAAGCTGAGCATGCATGTCCGTGGGGGAGTCTAGTGAGATAGCTGTTCATTGAAAGTCCGCAGGCTATAGGACAGGGTCTGGTGTAGAATTGTCTAGGAATCCGGAGCCTCTTAATCAGGGGCGTGACTACAGTGGTAGCAGCCATAGCAGCTGCTATGGGGCCCACAGTGTCAGGGGGCCCCATCATCCAACCTGACAAAAGAATGGTCACCATTATGTACACCATTATATACATATACATTGTACAACATAATGGGGCACATTTACTTACCCGGTCCATTCGCGTTCCAGCGGCAGCTTCTCCGACGAGCGTTCGGGTCTTGCGGCGATTCATGAAGGTCCTGCGCCCGATGTCCACCAGGTGTCGCTGCTGCGCCGAAGTCTGCCGAGGTGCCCCGGAGTTCATCGTCTTCATCGTGGTGCATGTGAGTATGGCCCGTGCGACCAATTTTTTTTTTTAAATACGGCGTTTTTTTCCGAATCCGTCGGGTTTTCGTTCGGCCACGCCCCCCGATTTCCGTCGTGTGCATGCCAGCGCCGATGCGCCACAAACCGATCGCGTGCGCCAAAAACCCGGGGCAATTCAGGGGAAATCGGCGCAAATCGGAAATATTCGAGTAACACGCCGGGAAAACGCGAATCGGGCCCTTAGTAAATGACCCCCATTTGTATATACTGTATGTCTACTCAATGTATGATGTGTATATATACTGCATTATGCTCTATATATATACTGTGTATACCATGCAACTGTAACTCACATTTGTGAGCATATAAATATGTATATTTTTTAAGGGGTAAGGTGGGCCCCATTCAGAAGTCTGATATGGGGCCCCGCCTCTCCTAGTTACGCCACTGCTCTTAATGTATTTGGCGCTCTGGTGAACGAGTGCCAGAACTTTTCACTCAAAATTTTGGTAAAGGGTCTTTGTTCTGCTATGATTCATACCTGTAAACAATATTTTGAGAGTGAAGGTATCCGATAGCGCTGGCCACTTCTGCTGAATAGAAACGTGCCCGCGGCTCCAGGAAAGATCGCTCCCTTTGCAAGTGGAAAAAGAGCTAAGTAGAGAGAAGAAAGGAGCTAAATCATTCAGCAAATCTTATAGAAAATCCATCATGATAAACCAGGGACATTACTCATAGATCCAGGCACTGTGACTATGATAATAATAATTCTTTATAGCACGGTGGCTGAGTGGTTAGCACTACAGCCTTGCAGCGCTGAGGACCTGGGTTCAAGTCCCATCCAGGTCAAAATCTGCAAAGAGTTTTTATGTTCTCTCCTTGTTTGCGTGAGTTTCCTCCGGGTCCTCTGGTTTCCTCCCACGCTCCAAAACATACTAGTAGGTTGATTAGATTGTGAGCCCCATGTTACGTACTCTGTAGGCGCTATATAAATAAAGAATTATTATTATGATAATTTTCTTATATTTGTTATCCATTGCCTCCTTCCTTCTAAAATCAACGTTCAAAATCATGCTAATGAACCGGAAGGGAGCCTGGGGTTGTTACCAGTGCTCCTCCATGCTACAGGTTTACAGTCTGTTACAATGAGCAGAACATGTCTCAGGCAACCCCCTGCTCTTTTCCTCCTCCCTCTGCCTGTGTTATCTAGCAACAGCAAGTAAATCAGGGGGAGGGAAGACCTTCTCTGCTCATTGTAACAGCCTATGAAGCTACAGCACTGAGGGCCTCTGTAACACCCCCCAGAGCTCTTTTGGCTCATTAGCATAATTATAAAAGTTGATTTTTAGAAGGAAGGAGGCAATGGATAACAAATATAATAGGATTACCACAGTCATGGTACCTGGAGTAAGTGTTTATCATAATGGATTTTGATGGTAGATTCCCTTCAAGTTCTTAAAGGGTCATCTGTATCCATAATAGGTCACTCTTTTCAATTATATCCCTCTTCCTTTTATCATATTGAAAATGTCAGCAATTATCGTCATTACATGGTTTGGCAGATTCCAGGGGGCAGCATCACAGTGTAATATGGTGTAGCTTGGGGATAGCATATTCATCCTTATGGAGGTGGAAGGGGGTTTTGGGAGAAGAGCCTGAGACCCCCGTAGGGGGAGGCAATAACCAGGATAGTTTGTGGCTTGTGGCTTGTGACCAGATGCTGATCCCTATGATTTTACGGCCGCTCTCGGTGTTCTTGTTTATGATCGGATGGGTGACAGTGCAGGGGGCATAGGGGAACGTGCTGAGTGCAGCATGGAGATAGCATAGCGCATCATTAACCCTTTCCTACACAGCTGAGGCTTCTCTTACACGAAAGCATCGTCTGACATTATAATTATCACAATTTATTTTTTCATCATTTTTAATGACTTGTCTTTATTTCCATTACTAATGGCTATAGATGCCTGTTCACATTAGTTACATGTGCGATCAACAAATGATCAATGGCACATCTCAAGAGCCACATCCATCCAAAACGTGTGTCCATTGGGTTCTACACAAGGGCATCCCCAGCTCTATACGGTCGGGACACATCATTCAATCAGATTTTGATCATTCAATTGCTGCTTGTGTTTACACAGGACAATGATTGGGGGCTTTAATTCTGGAATTTTAAAAGGGAACCTGTCACCAGGTTTTACCCTACTCAACAATCAGCCCCTCAGGGATCACATTGCCTTTCTAGAATTCCCTCTTTTATGTGACACCTCATTCATTTACTGGTAAAACATGACCTCCAAACACTGAAATGATACAAAGACAGAAGAGATGAGTCACTCTGAGCTGCTGAAGGGGAGCATCACTTCAGATTACATATCTTATAGTACCCAGAACCATTAAAGATAAGAATCTAATTTTTCAGATTGCAGCAGGATTGTGGTTCTGTGATACACTGGAGATACAAGCAGATTTTATTGATTTTATTTAAGGTACTAGATCAAGATAGGGACATCTGAATTGCAGCTACTAAAAGTGACTCATCTCAGGCAAAAGATGACTCTTCTATTCTCATTTACGTATGACTTTGGAGGAGATATTTTTAATAGGTAAATGGATGAGAGTTCACAAAATAGAAAATTCTATAAAGGATATTTCATACCCTACCTGATGGGGCTTGTAGTTTAGTGCTGAAAAAGCTGGAGACCGCGTCCCTTTAAGTGAATGGTACAAAGTCCTGTCTTACACCAGACACAGGGGGTCATTTACTAAGGGCCCGCTTTCCCGACGTGTTACCCGAATATTTCCGATTTGTGCCGATTGTACCTGAATTGCCCCGGGATTTCGGCGCACGCGATTGGATTGTGGCGCATCGGCGCTGGCATGCACGCGACGGAAATCGGGGGGCGTGGCCGAACGAAAACCCGATGGATTCGGAAAAACCGCCGCATTTAAGACAAAAAATGTGTTGCGAAAATTACACTTACCTTCACCAGGTATAGGCCGGTGAATTTCAGGGCATTCCAGCGCGCCTCCGGGGAACTTCAGCGCAGCAGCGCCACCTGGTGGACGGCGGAGGAACTACCTTAGTGAATCCCGGCCGGACCCGAATCCAGCGCAGAGAATGCGCCGCTGGATCGCGAACGGACCGGGTAAGTAAATCTGCCCCACAGACTCATTTTCTGGTCTTAAAGAAACCATAGCTCAGGGGTTTCTTATAACGACCTAAAATAATTAACATTTCATAAATGACTTCATCATATAAGATCTGCTACTACTGAGGGGAAACTGATCAGAGACATCTTGGGGCAGATTTATTAAGATGTCTAAAAGTCAGAATATTCTTAGTTGCCCATGGCAACCAATTACAGCTCAGCTTTCATTTTACCGGTGCTCATGAATATTTTAAAAGGGGAGCTGTGATTGGTTGCCATGGGCAACTAGAAATATTCTGACTTTTAGACAGCTTGATAAATCTGCCCCATTGGGTGTATATAGAGCGGGGTATCTTGGTTGCGCTTCAGGATTATTTGTGTTTAGACTAATCCATAGTTACTGTGATCTCACCTCTCCGCCATTTACGTAGTCCAGGACAAAGTAGAGTTTCTCGGGGGTTTGGAAGGAATAGTGCAGTCCTACGAGGAAGGGATGTTTCAGGTTCTTCAGCAAGACATTCCTCTCCGCCATGATGTGAGATTGCTGGAGGGAACCCAGAACATTTAGTTATAGATGTAGGGACTGAGTAACGTGGTATTATCTAGGACATGTGTAGCGGACTACCTCTTTCCTCTTTAGGATAGTCTTCTTCTGTAGAACCTTCACAGCATAGAACTTATTGTCACTTTTACGCTTGGCCAGCAGCACCTGTAGGAGGAAAGAATTCTTTTTTAAATTTAGAAACCAAAAAAACACGTGGAACCACATTTTGTTAACGTTCAAGCCGTTCTGGTCCACTAAAGGGGCTAGGAGACTGCATGTGGGTAGGATCAGCTCCAGGTACCAGTAGGCCCCTTGGCGACAGAACCTCAGTGGGCCCCTTTGTAGTCATCTCACATGGCGGCAATAAAAATTCTGAAACTAAAAGAGTCTCCTGTTCCCTAAAATATTCCCTAGATTATCATCCCAAACAGCCCCTTCATAGTTGTTTTATATAAAGCCCCCTATGGATTCATTAGATACAGCCCCGTCACCCCCATGAATTCCTTATGTACAGCCTTATGTGGGCCCCCCAGCAAATCTGGGGCCCCGGCACTTGCTCAGGTATTCCTATTACTAGCACCGGCCCAGCACGTGGGGTTATTCCTTCACTCTAACCCAATACAGGGTAGACCCTGCAAAGCTAGATACATGTGGACAGTAAAGTTGCTTATCCTTCATACAGTAAATGTAGGCTCCACGTGTAATAGGATTGGATCTGTAAAGTCCTGTAGTTGCCGGTGAGTCTGTGCTGAACTGTAGAACAACAAGTTCTGCTATTAAACAGAGAACCAGCAGCAGCGTCCTGCAGCGTCAGCTCCAGATTATAAGATTAGTCACAAACGCCGAGTCCTTGGCAGCGGCGGCTGGAATTCGCACAGCGGTGCCCCATAACTTACACTTCTCTTACCCCGAGCACCATGTAGCGCTCATTACACGGCACGGCAAGAGATGTCACACTGCCTCATGTATCTAGAGCTGAGGCTTCAGTGACAAATATTTGGTGTGGACAATCATCCCATACAATGTTAGGGTGGACTTCACCCAAGTCTGATATTATTCTAAGGAATAACCAGTTGAATTAATGTACATAATACTTTTGCTCAATGGCGTCACAAGACCCCAGTGGGTCCTTATATACGTAAACTCCCACTGTCAGCCCATTCCGCATATTACACTTCAGATCACACATATATACGTTACATAGACATATATACACAACAACATACTTATAAATCATATATACACTGTCCACCAACAGTCTCCTTAATTCCTGAAACATCCAGCACCCTCCCCTAATTAATGACATGTCCAGGAGCATCCCCTTATTCATAAAATGTCCAGCAGCCCCCCCTCATAAATGAAACATCCAGCACCCTCCCCTAATTAATGACATGTCCAGGAGCATCCCCTTATTCATAAAATGTCCAGCAGCCTCCCCACATAAATGAAACATCCAGCAGCCTCCCCTAATTAATGACATGTGCAGGAGCATCCCCTTATTCATAAAATGTCCAGCAGTCTCCCCTCATAAATGAAACATCCAGCAGCCTCCCCTAATTAATGACATGTGCAGGAGCATCCCCTTATTCATAAAATGTCCAGCAGCCTCCCCTCATAAATGAAACATCCAGCAGCCTCCCCTAATTAATGACATGTCCATCAGCCCCCCCCCTTATTCATGAAATGTCCAGCAGCCTCCCCTGATTAATGAAACATCCAGCAGCCTTCTCTAATTTATGACACGTCCAACAGCCACCCCTGATTAATTAAATGTCCAGCAGCCTCCCCTTAGAATACCCATATATGCTACATAGACTGCTCTGCATGCATACACTGCATGTCTATGACTATTGGCTACTGTGTGGGGGCACATAGTGGCCATATTTAACAATATGTGCACCTTTGTGGTTGCGCTGAACAGGCTGAAAGTAATAGTAATAATGTATGAATGTAACTACTAAATAGCTTTCTTAACTATGAAGAAGAAGATGCATTTTAACATATACAAAACTTACATTCAGCACTTTTAGGGCAACAACCACAATATTAAACTGGCCCCTGGAGAATATGATTTTGACACCCCTGGTGGGGTAGGTTAAGCCAGAAGAGAATGAGATTTCAGCACTGAGGCCTGAGAAACTGCGATTGAAGCTTTAGAATATGATATAAAGCTACAGTTCATGTACTTGTCTGTATTATGACTCCTAGTTGTAATACGGCACCAATAAACTTAGCTGAGGCCATTGTGTACTTGTACTCTGGTTTCATAACAGAGCAAATAGACTCCATTGTATCTGGACGTCAGAGGAAATTTATTTAAAAAAATTGCAGCATGTCCCATTGGACGTCATGTTATGGAGCTGATACGGCAATAGATATGACCAGTTATCTGCGGGTGTGAGAATTAGACAAACAGACAGGGAGAATAGAAATATCCCCTCCTTGGGGAGATGATGGGGTTAGAGACAGGGACACAGGTGACACGTGTTGCCTTAATCCTTCATCTCTCTGTTTTCAGAGCATTTAAATTACTTTTATTTATAGGGAAATCCCAGGACTGCACCTCACAGACTGATGGTGGTGACACACATGGCGTTTTTAGGCCGTTTTTAGTTAGTGCGTTTTCAGATCGTAAAAAATGCATGCGTTTTTGACAGGTTTGACCAATTATCTTAAATCAAACTGGTAAAAAAACGCATGCGTTTTCAAAAGACGGCCCAAAAACGGCCTAAAAACGCCATGTGTCACCACCCTAAGGCTACATTCACACACATGTATCAGTGACATTGACCTAGCACAGACACATGGCAATAACTGTGTTCAAATAGATTCATTACAATTATACATTAAAGGGGTTGTCCACTATCAGCAAATAACTGATATGATTTGTTTAAGGAAAAGTTATTCAGTTTTCCAACATACTTTCTATATCATTTCCGCATGGTTTTCTAGATCTCTGCTTGCTTCTATGTTTACTTCCAGTGGATAGAAATCTCTCCATGGTCATGTGATGTACATGATCAGTAATTATCATAGTGAGTTATTGGAGCTGTGTGATAACGGCCCATGCACCTCCATTACATGACCATGGACAGATTTACAGTATATCCACATAGAGGCTTCTATAGAATGGCAGCAAGCAGAGATGTAGAAAACTGTGAGAAATTGATACAGAAAGTATATTGGAAAATTGTATAACTTTTCCTTACACAAACAATATAAATTATTTGCTGAAAGTGGACATCCCCTTTAATTTACATACACAGAAGCGTGTTACAGGCTGTAGCCTCCATGTTACAGAAATCCATCCACATCTCTTCTACTGCAAGATGCATCATTCAATGTATTTATAAAGTTAAAGGGATATTCCAGTTTTTAATCATGGATCCATTGGCAAGATGAGACTCTCTCTCTTTCCCTTACCGAAAAATGTGCCAAACAACCTTTGCCCAGCTATTTCACACACATCAGAGATATAGTATATGTCACATACTTTAAATGGGCTTAAGTCAGCAGCGGAGTATGGCCAGGACCAATGTTAGTGACGAGCATGAGGATGAGACAGAGAGTAAAGTATCAGTCTGTGCAGATGATAGAAGACTTTGTACAATACTTGGAAATGAGCTTTATGGTCCTCAGTACAAGAACTGGCAGTGGAGAGAAGATGCAACGATGTCTCCCATACACTGCACATATATTGGGGCTCATTTACTAAGGGTCGCGCTGTGCACTTTTGTCAGACTATGCACCGTTTTCGGGGATTGCGCGGCTTGCACACGTATTTAATGTCTGCGCTGGGATTGTGTTGTACACAACCCTTTTTTAGCGCAGCTGTGTTGTTTTTCATGCAACACCGATTGGGGGGTGTCATCGGACGATCTGACTGATTCGGAGTGAGCGCGGGATTTAACTTTCAAATTGTGTCGTAAGCCCTAACCCTAAAATGCACCACTAAAAACTCTGTCGGACCTGAGCGGGGAAGCGTCACATGCAGGATATCGGGCGCACGATCTCGGTGAATCGCGGCACCCAGCGTCATAGATGCACAATGCACTTTTACTGAACTCCAGTTCTTACTTTATAAGTAAATTTGCCCAATAGTATCACTTTGTTACGCCCCTCCATGCTATATCATGATTATCTGGAGATGAAAACCTTACTGTCATAACATTAGTCACCTCACTGTTCTTAGTATACATCCATAACTTTACAATGATTCAGGATCGTAGTGAGAAGTTTAGGTAATCATGGGGTATGTGTTACCTTTCCAAAGCTCCCCTTTCCTATTACTTTCAGGAAGTCAAAGTCGGTTGGTTTAGCACTAAAAAGGAAATAAAAGGAACAATGTAACAATCAATATTATTGTTGTCTTAGTACAAAAACAGAGAGTAATTATACTTGATGAAGAGACTTTGTTGTCTAAGTTGTATCCAACCATTGGCTGCCACGGTACATGGAACCTACTTACTATAGATACATTTATCTCTACTATAAGTCTATGTTTCCCAGCATTGCTAGGGAGCCATAAGGACTGAGAAATGTCTGGTATCCATTGATTTCACGGGACGGACTTGCACATTCAGAATATCAGATGCAATACTGTTATGCCTGTAAGCTCGTGTGTCACCCCCTCATCCTCATAGACTGTAAGCTCTGGTGTCACCCCCTCATCCTCATAGACTGTAAGCTCGTGTGTCACCCCCTCATCCTCATAGACTGTAAGCTCTGGTGTCACCCCCTCATCCTCATAGACTGTAAGCTCTTGTGTCACCCCCTCATCCTCATAGACTGTAAGCTCTTGTGTCACCCCTCATCCTCATAGACTGTAAGCTCTTGTGTGACGCCTCATCCTCATAGACTGTAAGCTCTTGTGTCACCCCTCATCCTCATAGACTGTAAGCTCTTGTGTGACGCCTCATCCTCATAGACTGTAAGCTCTTGTGTCACCCCCTCATCCTCATAGACTGTAAGCTCTTGTGTCACCTCCTCATCCTCATAGACTGTAAGCTCTTGTGTCACCCCCTCATCCTCATAGACTGTAAGCTCTTGTGTCACCCCCTCATCCTCATAGACTGTAAGCTCTTGTGTCACCCCCTCATCCTCATAGACTGTAAGCTCTTGTGTACTCCCCTCATCTTCATAGACTGTAAGCTCTTGTGTCACCCCTCATCCTCATAGACTGTAAGCTCTCGTGTCACCACCTCATCCTCATAGACTGTAAGCTCTTGTGTCACCCCTCATCCTCATAGACTGTAAGCTCTTGTGTGACGCCTCATCCTCATAGACTGTAAGCTCTTGTGTCACCCCCTCATCCTCATAAACTGTAAGCTCTTGTGTCACCTCCTCATCCTCATAGACTGTAAGCTCTTGTGTCACCCCCTCATCCTCATAGACTGTAAGCTCTTGTGTCACCCCCTCATCCTCATAGACTGTAAGCTCTTGTGTCACCCCCTCATCCTCATAGACTGTAAGCTCTTGTGTACTCCCCTCATCTTCATAGACTGTAAGCTCTTGTGTCACCCCTCATCCTCATAGACTGTAAGCTCTTGTGTTACCCCCTCATCCTCATAGACTGTAAGCTCTTGTGTCACCTCACATCCTCATAGACTGTAAGCTCTTGTGTCAGCCCCTCATCCTCATAGACTGTAAGCTCTTGTGTCACCTCACATCCTCATAGACTGTAAGCTCTTGTGTCACCTCCTCATCCTCATAGACTGTAAGCTCGTGTGTCACCCCCTCATCCTCATAGACTGTAAGCTCGTGTCTCACCCCCTCATCCTCATAGACTGTAAGCTCTTGTGTCCCCCCCCCCTCATCCTCATAGACTGTAAGCTCCTGTGTCACCCCCTCATCCTCATAGACTGTAAGCTCTTGTGTCACCCCCTCATCCTCATAGACTGTAAGCTCTTGTGTCACTCCCTCATCCTCATAGACTGTAAGCTCTTGTGTCACCCCCTCATCCTCATAGACTGTAAGCTCGTGTGTCACTCCCTCATCCTCATAGACTGTAAGCTCTTGTGTCACTCCCTCATCCTCATAGACTATAAGCTCTTGTGTCACCCCCTCATCCTCATAGACTGTAAGCTCTTGTGTCACTCCCTCATCCTCATAGACTGTAAGCTCTTGTGTCACCCCCTCATCCTCAAAGACTGTAAGCTCTGGTGTCACCCCCTCATCCTCATAGACTGTAAACTCTTGTGTCACCCCCTCATCCTCATAGACTGTAAGCTCGTGTGTCACCCCCTCATCCTCATAGACTGTAAGCTCGTGTCTCACCCCCTCATCCTCATAGACTGTAAGCTCTTGTGTCCCCCCCCCCTCATCCTCATAGACTGTAAGCTCCTGTGTCACCCCCTCATCCTCATAGACTGTAAGCTCTTGTGTCACCCCCTCATCCTCATAGACTGTAAGCTCTCGTGTCATCCCTCATCCTCATAGACTGTAAGCTCTTGTGTCACCCCCTCATCCTCATAGACTGTAAGCTCTTGTGTCATCCCTCATCCTCATAGACTGTAAGCTCTTGTGTCACCCCCTCATCCTCATAGACTGTAAGCTCTTGTGTCACCCCCTCATCCTCATAGACTGTAAGCTCTTGTGTCACCCCCTCATCCTCATAGACTGTAAGCTCTTGTGTCACCCCCTCATCCTCATAGACTGTAAGCTCTTGTGTCACCCCCTCATCCTCATAGACTGTAAGCTCTTGACTGTTTGTACTCTGTAATGTAATATTATATTTGATTGCGCTAAAGATGATGATTATTATATCTGGATGATAAGTCATAAAATAGTAAACACCCTACATGCTACATTCCTTCAATAATGTTATTTAGTATCATAATTATTAACAAAACTTTTTTCTAACAATCCTTAGAAACAATTTAACTATCCCAACTCCTCCTCTATAACAGGTTATATTCACCCATCTCTGTGAGGTTATCAGTGTATGGAAGATGTGGATTATTACTAGATAGGAGGCTGTATTTCATATTTTGTGTATTTTGCAGTTAGTATGTGATCAGGAGGAGCTGGTAAGTAGATTTGTACTATAGAGAGCAGAAGAACAGTGAAGAAATCAGGCAAAACCTTCTTGAGGCTAACTGAGTATATTTGATGGTGGAGCTTTCCAGAACACTAGTTCTCTTCATCAGACATGATGTTGAGCACGTTGTACATGTGTCCAATCTGCAGGCAGTATGTTATACAGCAGGAGGAGCTGAGCATATTGTACACAGTGGGGGTCATTTACTAAGGGCCCGAATCACGTGTTTACGGCGGGTTACCCACATTTTTCCATTTAGCGCCGATTTTCCCATGAATTGCCACAGGTTTTTGGCGCACGTGATCGGATTGTGGCGCATCGGCGGTGGCGTGCACCCCACGGAAATCGGGCGGGGGGGGAGGGGTATGGGGCCGTACGAAAACCTGACGGATTCAGAAAAGCTGCCGCATTTAAAAAAAAAAATGTCGCTTGACACGCGCTTACCTGCACCCGGCCCGGCTTGGTGTACTTCAGTGCACTCCGATGAACTTCAGGGCAGCAGCGAAACCTTGTGGAGGTCGGGGGAACTGCCTTAGTGAATCGCCGGAAGACCCGAATCCTCCGCAGAGAACGCGCCGCTGGATCGCGAATGAACCGGGTAAGTAAATCTGCCCCAGTGTCCTATCTTCAGGCAGTATGTTATAGAGCAGGAGGAGCTGAGCAGATTGTACATAGTGTCCTATCTGCAGGCAGCATGTTATATACCAGGGGGAGCTGAGCAGATTGTACATAGTGTCCTATCTGCAGGCAGCATGTTATAAAGCAGGAAGAGCTGAACAGATTTTGCATAGTGTCCTATCTGCAGACAGCATGTTATAGTTATAGAGTAGGAAGAGCTGAGTAGATTGTACATAGTGTCATATCTGCAGGCAGCATGTTATAGAGCAGGAAGAGCTGAGCAGATTGTACATAGTGTCCTATTTGCAGGCAGCATGTTATAGAGCAGGAGGAGCTGAGCAGATTGTACATAGTGTCCTATCTGCAGGCAGCATGTTATAGAGCAGGAGGAGCTGAGAAGATTGTACATAGTGTCCTATCTGCAGGCAGTATGTTATAGAGCAGGAGGAGCTGAGCAGATTGTACATAGTGTCCTATCTGCAGGAAGCATGTTATAGAGCAGGAGGAGCTGAGCAGATTATACATAGTGTCCTATCTGCAGGAAGCATGTTATAGAGCAGGAGGAGCTGAGCAGATTATACATAGTGTCCTATCTGCAGGAAGCATGTTATAGAGCAGGAGGAGCTGAGCAGATTATACATAGTGTCCTATCTGCAGGCAGCATGTTATAGAGCAGGAGGAGCTGAGCAGATTATACATAGTGTCCTATCTGCAGGAAGCATGTTATAGAGCAGGAGGAGCTGAGCAGATTATACATAGTGTCCTATCTGCAGGCAGCATGTTATAGAGCAGGAGGTGGATATCATAAGATAAAGTCCCTTGTATATTGATCAGTATAATTGCACAATGCATTATCATCGTTAGATCAGGTCACAAGACACAACTATTCTTCTCATGTGTTCTGCACACAACATATCTCCCTAGTGCAGCCTCTAGAGCAGTGATGGCAAACCTTTTAGAGGCCGAGTGCCCAAACTACAACAAAGACCCGCTTATTTATCGCAAAGTGCCAACACAGAAATGTAATTTGTGATTTATACTCCCTTCTCTGTCACAGTTTTCATTGATACCAGCCCCTGAGGACACCAATAAAGCAGGAGATAGTCCCAGGTACAGCTGATACATTAAAATAGCTCTGTGCACAGCAAGTCCTGGGCTGTCTGGGACTGCAGGAAGATACCTGGAGTCATCTCTGGTGATGGCCTGAGTGCCCACAGAAAGGGCTCCAAGTGCCACCTCTGGCACCAGTGCCATAGGTTAGCCATCACTGCTCTAGAGGCACAGCGGGGGAGGGGGGGGGGTGTACTCACTTGGGGTTGGCTGAGGGGCCCAGGTTTATGTTGGAAGTCATGACCGGGGAGAGGCGTTCACCTGTTCCAGTCGCAATGTCGCTCAATGAACTGTAAAGGGAAGAGTTTAGATTCTTTTCTAGTTAACCACAAACATGAGATTGAGCAGATGGGAAGTGTCACGAGCTGCAGAAGATTCACAGATACAACTTCTGCTTTCCTCATGTATTTTTGAGAAGAAAATATGTCTGCATGGCACCAGGTATAAGGGAGAACACGGACAGGCACAGTGTACACCCTCACCTACTGGATCACATTTACCTCATACAATCTGTTCTTATAGAAATTATCATATTCATATTTTGCTTATTTGGTTCACAAGGATCAAAGAATGAGACGACCCAGTGAGACCGCCAGTTACATCGCGACTTGTTCCCCTTTTCTTATTTAGGGCACGTGCATGCTTGGCTGAGCCAAGTGTTCAGGTGTAAGGGGTCATGAAGAATTACTAGTGTTCCACCATCATCTAAGCTGTTTTGTCACCTAAAAGGGAACCTGTCACCTCCATAAAGCTGCCATAAGCCTTAAAAAGTACCATATCCATGGATGTATATGAAAAACATACTTTTATTGCTTCTATGATCAACGAGATATCCGGTCACGGAGGCGGGAGAGCTCAGTTATCCAGTCAAGCTATACCCCGTCTCCTCCGAACCGGCTAGCCTCAGACCACCGCCCCTCCTCTTTTCCCCTCGGCTCCATATGACAGAATCCTTACTAATTTACTGCGCATCAGAGATGCCCCTCCCGGTACAGTGCCGCCCTGTGTGTCCCCAGCCGACTCCACAGAGGGCACTGCGCATCCACCATTGCATGCACAGCCTCATACTACCTCATACTCCCAGCCAGGGGTCGATTATGACTGCCATGGGCTCTGGGCTGTAGGAACATTACAGCCCCTACAAGTCTGGAATCACTTCCTACATCTGGTAGTGGAATCAGCTTCTTGGGGAATGGAAGATGCATCCCTTCTGTCTGCTCTCAATCTGCAGTTTCAGGACCTTTGGAGGACCTTCAAAAGTCCTAAAATGGCTCTTGTGTACATGTGTATTGAGAGCAGGAACAGGTGTACGAGGATTTCAGGGTTGAAGGTCCTTCTCAGTATACAATTCGGTGGGTGGTTTGGGTGGCCATGGGCCCCCTAGAAGACTTGGGCCCCGGGCTAGTGCCCAATATTATAATCCAAGTATTGGATTGCCCTCTGTGTTGCCAGGATGGCACTGTACTGGCAATCGCTGAGGATTTTGTGACATGGAGCCGCGGGGAGGATAGGAGGGGCGATAGTTTCAGGCGGAGCGGAACAGAGGAGGTGGGGTATAGCTTGGCTGGGTAACTGGGCCCCCTCCCCCCTGCCTTCATGATGGATATTTTGTCTACCATCATTCAAACACCTATTGGACACATATACATCCATGGATACAGTATTTTTTAAGGCTTATAGGGCTTTATGGAGGTGACAGGTTCCCTTTAAATGGGTATTCCCACCAAGACAAAATTCTTAAATATACTCAGGTTGGCAAAATAACACAATCTCTAATTCAATTTTATTAACAAAAATTCTGCAGTTCAAAGATATAATTGTAACCTGTCTCCCTGTCCCATGGATCCAACCATAGCCCTGACTATGGTCGAGCGGGTCTTCCTGCCTGATCAGATTAACTCACACCTCCGATGCTGCTGAAGTAGTGGAGTATAATATAGGCGGCACCGGTGGTACCCGGGATCCAATCATAGGGGGTCCATGGCCACCCAAACCACCCACAAAATGTTATACTGACAAGGAACTTCACCCATGAAATCCTCATATATCTGTTCCTGCTCTCAATCCAACATGTCCATTTGAGGACCTTTGAAGGTCCTCCAAAGGTCCTGAAACCTTAGACTGAAAGCAGGCACAATGGATGCTTGGATCTTACAGTGAGGAGCTGAGCAATGACAAGAGCAAAAGCAGAAGAAAAAGTGTGTAAAATTGTAAAGCAAGTGGATACACGTTATCTTCACCGTGTGAGCATCACGAGTATCACAAGAAGAATACGAATTGTGAACTTTCTTTCATGGGCAAACCCCTTTAAGGCTCTGTAGTATGGAAGGAAACCCTGTGTTACTGTACAGTAGACTACTCAGCAGATTTCCCATTTAGGACTTAATAATAATAATTCCTTTATTTATATTGCGCCTACAGATTACGCAGTGCTGCACAGAATCATCCTACCAGTATGCTTTTGGAGTGTGGGAGGAAACTGGAGGTCCTGGAGCAACCCATGCAAACATGGAGAGAACATACAAACTCTTTGCAGATGTTGACCCTGGGACTAGATCCCAGGTCCCCAGCACTGCAAGGCTGTAATGCTAACCACTGAGCCACCGTGATGCCCCTTTGATAAAGATGCGTGAAAAAACCTAAGGCAGCTGTAATATTGCCCCCAAACAAGTATAAATAGGAAATGAGTTAATGGGATTTAAAATAATGTATAAGAAAGGGGACAACTCCAGGATTTTGACTCAGGATATGTTCTTGTAGCCCCTTATATTATGAAAACAGAATCTCCTCCTGTAGTGTTATTGTACTCCATGTGAGACATCACATGCCTCCTTCACCCTCTCCAAAGGGTGGATTATCACAGCAGAATGGGACCCTGGGACATTTGGCCGGAGTCCAGATCCGCTTTGCACTTTAATGAGGAAGTTACGTAAAAAGGGAAATTTCAGATTTACTATATAATACAGGAATCCTTTTTATTTTGCAATTGCATGTTCACTGTGCAGATCTGCAGCGCCCAAAACTGTAGTCATGTCAGAGAGTCTCTGATTTATACCCTAAAAATGTCTTCTGTATAAAGTTAGTGGAATGGTCCATACCTACAGTATGTACATATATATATGTATGAACCCTGGGAGTGGAGTTTCTATAGATCCCAGGATGTGGGCCTGTGCCGTTTCCCCTGCAGACTCATCTCAGACAAAAAGTGACTCATCACAGGCAAAAAGTGACTCTTCTCAGCTCATTCGCATATGACTTTTGAAGGAGCTTTTTTATAAGTAAACTTCCAAGTTTTAAAATAAATGAGGGGGATTCTATTCAGAATATTTCATACCTGACCAGAGGGAACTAGTATTTTAAAGGGATAAAATCTGGTGACAGGTTCCCTTTAAATGAATGGCCATCAATGTAATACATGGACTGTCAGAGCAAGACTCACATACTAGGCGGCTGTGTAAGGCCTCTTGCACACTAGCGTTGCGTTTCACGTCAGGGTGCAATGCGTGAAAAACTGACGTTTTTGCCTGCGTTTTTGTTCCATTTTTCCTTGGAGTAATTAGCGTTTTTGCGTTTTTCACGCGCGTGTTGTTAGCGTTTTTTTGCGTTTTCGGCGCATTTTTCATGCGCGATTCAATGGGAGACTCGAGCATTTTTCAAAGGGACCATGGTTTGGGATTAAAATGTGTTATTTAATTGAAAAATAATGTCTTCTGATAAGTTGCAAACATCTGCGATCTATTCTTCACTGTTCCGCGCGTATATTATCTCCCGACAAGTTAGCAGATGTGAAGAACAGTGAAGAATAGAATAAAATCATTGTACACAGTGACCACAGGATCATTTAAGAGAAAAACACAGTGCAGAACACAGTGCAGAATAGATTACAGATGTTCGGCACATCTGCTTACTTGTCGGGAGATACGCGCGGAACGGCGCGAACAAAATAGCATGTGAAGAACAATATATATGTGTGTGAAGAACACATTGCAGATGTTTAAATACATCTGCAATGTGTTCTTCACACATATATATTGTTCTTCACATGCTATTTTGGGCGCAACGTTCCGCGCGTATCTTCCGACAAGTAAGCAGATGTGCCGAACATCTGTAATCTATTCTGCACTGTGTTCTGCACTGTGTTTTTCTCTTAAATGATCCTGTGGTCACTGTGTTCACTGTGTACAATGATTTTATTCTATTCTTCACTGTTCTTCATTGTGTTTTTTTAATTAAATGCTCGATCGCGAGCAGGGGAAATAATGTTATTCTGGTCACCTAGCAACCCTTACGTTTAAAACGCATTGCACTCGCATTGCACTTGCAATGATTGCGAGTGCAATGCGTTCTTGATGCATCTCCATAGACTTGAATGGGGCGTGAAAAACGAGCGTGACCCGCAAAAATAGAGCATGCTGCGATTTTGACGCGCGTGAAAACGAACGCAAGCACGCGCGTTAAAAACAACGCTAATGGAGAAAGACCCATTGAATACAATGGGACAGAGTGCAATGCGAGTTCTGCGCGTCAAATGCACGCGCAGAACTCGCGCGTGAAAAACGCCAGTGTAGAAGGGGCTTAATTCACAAAGGGGATTCCAAGTCGGGAACTTAATGTGCTATGAAAGGAAAAGGTTAATTTAGTGGGATTTTCCCTTTAAGTGACACATCAATTAACTACTCAAAAAATAATAGTTATGTACTAAGACTAAACGCTGCCCCGGGCATGAGATAAATCTGTCCAGTCACTAGTGATCTGATCTTTATGAATGACTAGTTTATTTTTAACTTGCCGATAATCCATCAAGATCTATTGTAACTGCAGCAGACTGATCCGAACTAGAGTCATCCTGTTTAGCTTGGGTTCTGGGAGACATGTGAGATATTTCACTGTGAAAGTCTGTGGCACTTACCTATAAACTCGTGAATGCGGGTGCAGGTTCACAGTAGTTTACGTGTTCACTTGTCAGGAGTGACCCTACACATAAGTATATTGTCCCCAATGCAAGAGACCTACAAGATCAGGTCCCCTCGGGTAATAATATCACAACACGTTTCCATGCCCAACTTTGAGTAGATATTAGAGACCCTTTTCATTGCCATATTCCATGGATAGAACAAGATTAATTGACTATATGGATGTGTTGATCCATTTTTTATGTGAACAATTACTTAAAGGGTTATTCCATTATTTTCATCGTAAAACAGGAGATCAAAGAAATTTTTCCCACAAAGCCAGATCCACAGGATCGGCCTGAACTTGCGACAGTCTGCTCCGCTCATCTTGGGGAGCGATAAGGGGTCAGACCTCTAAGACCCCCACCAATCAGCAAGTTATGCCCCACCCTGTGGGTAGGGCCTAACCTGTTTTGTAGGAAAACCCCTTTAAAATCAGAATGGAGGATGCTGCCACCAATGATCAGAGATGACAGCATTCGGCCGAGCGCTGTGTCTTCTTTATAGCCTATGAAGTACAGTGCCGTACATTGTATAGTGGCCGTGCTTGACATTGCAACACGTAATCAAGTGCTGACACTTTTTAGGCACCTAAATATGGGGGTGCTCAGACCCTTCTATTCTGATAACCTAAAGATAGGTGATAAAAAAGACCTGAAATGCCCCTTTAAGGACACCCTGCATGGAATCAATACTCATACTATAGTTCATACTATATTTTGAGCTGTATGAAGGCAATATTTTACATGACAGAAACACATCTTCACCATATTGCGGATCTCTGCTTGCTGCCAGTGAATGAACTTTGACATAACAATCCATCAGTAAATCGAGTAGAGACCGAGATAATGGAGTGTGTACACGGCCCTGGTAATCTTCCATGACGGCTGCTATGTATAAAGGAAGTCTCTGTTTCTTTCTGCTAATTATACGGATAACAGTGCTGGTTGTTGGAGTGAAACACATGTACACGGCTCGGTGGCTACAAGGAGAGGTCGTAGGCTTCTTCCCAAATATTACCGTATATACTCGAGTATAAGCCGATCCAAGTATAAGCCGAGGCCCCTAATTTTACCACAAAAACCTGGTAAAACCTATATATTTTTTACTCGAGTATAAGCCGCGTTTGGGTTTTCAGCACATTTTTTTGTGCTGAAAAACTAGGCTTATACTCGAGTATATAAGGTAACTTGTGATTTGCATCAGTCTTGCATCCGTTTTTCACAGATCCTCATGATCAATAGTCTATGAGTTGTCCATAAAACTAGGACATGCTGTACTTTTTAATGCATTGGTCGGAATGGCTGTGGGCTCTGATCCACTAAAAATGTGTAAATTCCTCAGACTCCTTGCCATGTGCCCCTTTGGACCATAACTGATGGTTTCAATACTGTCTGATGTTCCATTCAATGGCACAAAGAATGGAGAAGATTTGTTTTGTGGGGAAACCCCTTTAATGAAGAGCTGGTCTTGGGGTGCTCACACGGGGTGTTCTTGGACCATTGTATGTTTTCCATGCCTACACTTCTAGAAATAAAGATAAACAGGTTCAAACTAACCAAACGCATGGTAAAAATACAAAAACGCATGCGTTTTCAGTCCCTTAAAAACGGACCAAGAACGCCCCGTGTGGCAGCACCCTTAGGAACACTCTCTGGAAGCCTCATTTGCATATTAATGAAAACTTTATTTTTTGTCAATTATTTCTCTCTTCTTGGTCTCAATGATACTTCAGCCC
The DNA here is from genome assembly GCF_040894005.1 of Engystomops pustulosus. Classification (NCBI taxonomy): domain Eukaryota; kingdom Metazoa; phylum Chordata; class Amphibia; order Anura; family Leptodactylidae; genus Engystomops; species Engystomops pustulosus. The sequence goes on along the minus strand of NC_092416.1, from coordinate 160,673,261 downwards.
TGTACCCCATATATAAAGAAAATGACAGACCCCTCCTGTATGTATACAGTTATACATGCGAGGTGGATATCTGGACATCCAGTGCTGGTTTATGTATCCTACAGGTGATTGTTTGGGCTGGATGCAATTGTAGCAGACTCTCAGCTGTGAGAAACATTCTCTGTGTGGTCATTTTCCATTCATAGCAGGCAAGCTGAGATCTTGAATGCTGGGATTTTAGTTGTCACACACATGTAGATATTGGTTTGTAGACCCTGACTAGAAGCTGCAACCCCTTTGTCTTTTGTACTTTTGGACACCTTTACATTTTATTGTATAGACTGGGGCATAACTATAGTATCTTAAAGGGGCATTCTCATCTGGGCATTCACATTTAATTAAATTCATCTTCCAGGCGGTCTCCTACTTAAGAACACCCGACTCACAGAGACCAAAAAAAAAATTCTGGCTGGGGTTACAATTATAAAATATAAAGTTCCGACTTACATACAAATTCAACTTAAGAACAAACCTACGGAACCTATCTTGTACGTAACCTGGGAACTGGCTGTAAATACATTTCTTTAATTGGATGTTATTTAAAAAAAATGCCCCTGTGTGAAGATAATTTTCCATAAATGTAGCCGTGTTGTCCCTTGGATACGACCGCCCCCCTCACCCTGGCAGTGGTGGACATTCCATATGCAAAACCAATTTGATTCTTTGTACCATAACTCTGGTAGCGGTGGTCGTATCCAAGGACAACAATCTCATTTATATAAAATGTCCACAGCCTGGCAGGGTGCGGGGGTGGTCGTTTCCAAGGGACAACAAATCTACATTTAAAGGTACATGTTTTTAGTAACATCCAATTAATAAAATGTATATTGACGGCAGATGAATTAAATTAAATGTGAATGCCCAGAAGAGAATATCCCTTTAAAGACAGATCCGCTGTTGATCACATGGCAATGTCATATGTTGTTGATAGTAAGCAAGATGTCATTTACAGTGACTGGAGACGAGATGATCTTGTCCTTAAATGTTCAGATAACATATACTGTATTGTTGTGTATACACCGTGATCACTCAGCCGGGTATTTGCTATGGCACTTTCTCTACCTGATTCTCCACCTGTCAAACTGCTCAGCATAGAAGACAAGAACAAGACGTCTCACCTACAGGCACCTTGCCCTGAGCATAGATTGTAAGCTCTTGTGAGCAGGGCAGATGAGTATTTCTTATTTTGTCTGTATGATCTCTACATAAATAAAGATTTATTTTATGTATTATTATTATAAGGAATAAGATGTATAAATCTTCTATAATGAAAGCACTTACCTAAAAGTGGTCTATAGAAGTTATGTAAAGATCCTTGTAGAAGATCAAGGATGAACTTATTACAGCCATCTATACCGTAAAGACTATACATGTCTGATCCCTGGGGGTCCGCAATCATCGGAGTGATTGAATTGGAGGTATAGCACGTTCACTCTGTACTTCTGCTGTCTGGGAAGTCTGCAGCAGCCATGAGGCGAGTTGAGTCTCTTGCCTCAGGCAGCACCACCTGCAGCAAGATGGGGGGCGGCATAGCAGTTGTCTGCTATAAAGCGGGACCTGACACTTAAAAATAGTGTCTCTTCACACCTGATCTTAGCATGACATGGAGAACTCAAATACTAAAAATACAACCTGTTTTATTACTACTGGATGGGGCAGAGGGGGCGCCATTCTATAGCTCGCCTCAGGCAGCACCACCTGCAGCAAGATGGGGGGGCGGCATCAGGGACGCAGTCGCCTGCTATAAAGTGGGACCTGACACTTAAAAATAGTGTCTCTTCACACCTGATCTTAGCATGGGTGTGAGATATGGCATGGAGAACTCAAATACTAAAAATATAACCTGATATATTACTACTGGATGGGGCAGAGGGGGCGCCATTCTATAGCTCGCCTCAGGCAGCACCACCTGCAGCAAGATGGGGGGCGGCATCATTCTATAGCTCGCCTCAGGCAGCAGAGAGTTTAGGTTCACCCCTGGGAACGATATCTGTCACTTTGTCATATGTAGCAGTGTCAACAAACCTACTGCGCTACTTCCTTCTTCTACTGTAGTTTTGGATAAGTTTTCTAGTTTACTTTTACATATTTTACCTATTTTTCCATTTAGGACATTAGGCATGAACAAATCCACTGTACCCATTGGCACGGACCATAAAATATTCCAATATTCGTCTATGTCCTGTTTGTCACAGATAGCGTAATTGTTATATTATCCTTGCAGAAGTAGCTTTACAGCGCCATATACTTATCCGTATCAGACCCAGAAGCAGAACAACACAAAGTTATATTACTATTAACCCTTTCCATCATAGACATAGGGACTTTTTTTATAGATGCTACCTGCATACTAACTATTCTTTATTAAAGGTAAGTTCCTACCTGCAGACTCCTATGTCTTGGAGGAGGGAGGGAGGGGGGGTCCACTCTGACAGGCGTCTCCGACCCCGAATTACCTATAACTAACAACAAGTCTTGTTTTTGAGTTTAAGGAGGTGGGGAGAAAGTAGCCGGGGTGGGGGGAGGAGGCAGAGGAGGAGGTTTCTGTGTTGGGTAGAGGGGTGGGGGACAGTGTGAAGGTCAAATATATTTCTCGGAAGGAGTGCCTGGAGTGCGGCCGGTTAATAAGTAATCCCTCAGTGTTGGGGCATTTTTATGGGAAATTAGAAGGGTAGAGGAATAATCATTGGCAGACAGGTGTGTTCTTACTATCATGGAGGACGGGAGGCAGCGAGACACAGATATACGGATATGCAACTCTTCACATAGATGGAGAAAAGCCAGAAAAACCGGGAGACAACTGGAATGACTTGTAGATTAGGAGTCAGGTGAGGAGATGGATGAGGGGAGAGAAGTCAGTAACCCCGTGCACCCTGAAGCCAGACACTTTATTAAGCGCTTAGATTTCGCTTTCAATGGGGCAGGTGACTTCTATCCCAGACAAAACATATAAACCGTGTCACATAGCGCCCCCTGCTGGTTCACAGTTCTTACTAGTTGGGGACTGTCTTCATAGACATAGTCCTGAGGGAATTACCTCAATAATCTCAAATATATATATACAGCGTATGTGCTCTGTACATTGGTAATTCGGACTATGGGATGTGTCAGTCTGTAGAGTCCTCCGTGTTTTTGAACATAAGGATGGAGTTGTAAATTTTCACCGCCGGTCCCAGTTTTATGCACAAGATCTTTACAATGTCCGTCTGGGTGAGCAGCAGGAGAGCTTGTCCGTCTATCATCTGAGGAAACACAAGAGGAATCAGAATAAGATTGAAAAATCCTCAAAAAACAATTTATTTATCACAAAGCGCCAACATGGTGATTTAACCTGAATACAGAGATTCGGGTTTGGTAAAAAAAAAATAATAATCAGGTTTTGTGCTCCCAGTCATCTGCCCACAGATCTAGTGCCCCTCAGGTATTGTCCCTATCCAGCATCCCCCCACCCCAGTGACTCCGCTCTCCAGTACTTTATTTTGCACCCCATAGTTTCAGTGCTCCCTCTCAAGTTTTTTATCCCCTTCCTGCCCCAATAGGACTTAAAGGGCACCTACCACCACAAATCTACCTATAAAGGTAGATTGGGTGGTAGGTGGATCAATGGGACGTGAGGATAGCCCTTTTAAGGGCTAATCCTCACGTCCCCACACTTTTTTGATAACTTTTATTATCCCTATATTCAAATTTACTTATGCGGCTACTGGGGCGTGGAGTAGCCGCATCTGAGGTTACACGAGGCGGCTACTCCACGCCCCGGTCGCCACTTTACCCCTCCTACTCACCCATCTTCGGCGCGCAGCTCCGCGTAGCTGCGCGCCCTCGTCCGGCGATCCTGCCGTCTGCGCATGCGCAGAAGAGCAGGCCCGCGCCTGTTTCGGAGCAGTGAGCGCGCAGGCGCGGGCCTGCTCTTCTGCGCATGAGCAGACGGCAGGATCGCCGGACGAGGGCGCGCAGCTACGCGGAGCTGCGCGCCGAAGATCGGTGAGTAGGAGGGGTAAAGTGGCGACCGGGGCGTGGAGTAGCCGCCTCGTGTAACCTCAGATGCGGCTACTCCACGCCCCAGTAGCCGCATAAGTAAATTTGAATATAGGGATAATAAAAGTTATCAAAAAAGTGCTTAAAAGGGCTATCCTCACGTCCCATTGATCCACCTACCACCCAATCTACCTTTATAGGTAGATTTGTGGTGGTAGGTTCCCTTTAAGTTTCTTCCACCCTCCAACAGCTTTACTGTCAACCCACATTTTTTTTTGTGGCCTCACAGTTAGTAAGTACCCCCATATACAAATAAAAAAAAGAAAACTTACCTTAAGTCGTCCCCACATGAGGAGCGCAGGTGAGTCCATTTCCAGAGCTGACGCCCCATGTGCTGTCTGAGGTGGGTCGGAGCAGGCAGCTCTTATTGCTACCTGCTCTGCCACAGCTTACCATGGAAAGACGGAGGCAAAATATGGATTATTGTAGAATTATGAGGCCCGGGGAAGAAGCTCCAATAGCTACAATGATAATCCGACTTTCGCGCTCTTCCTGCAATGCCAGGCCACCTGGGATTTTACCTGAGACCTCAGGAGTAGGCCTGGGCACACAAGCCCACAGAGAGAGATGTGACTGACCCTCTGACACGTGTGCCGTATCCACATTGGCCTATGGGTTACATAGGTCATCAGGATGTCAGCAGCTTTTTTAATATACAAGTTGATCGATGGCTATTCATCCTAACCAGTCCTCACCCCATTCATGGTCAGCTCTAGGTCTTTCAGTAGGCCCCTGGGCGTCAGAGCCTCAGTGGGCCCCTTTGCAGTGTACTCACGTGGCAGCATTAAGAATTCAAAAACTAGGACAGTCTCCTGAGCCTTAGTTTATCATACCAAACAGCCCCCTCATGGTAAATTTATATGAGCCCCCTCACACCCTATGGATTAATTAAATACAGCCCCCCCCCCCATCCCCATGGATACCTTGTGGACAGCCTTATGTGGGCCCCCAGAAGCTCTGGGCCCTGGAACTCGCCCAGGTATGCCCAGTGCTGGCACCAGCCCTGACCCCATTACATATACAAACTTGAGCAACATTGTTTTTTTACAGAGATTTTGGAAAGAAAGACACAACCAGACACCTCATCCAATAGGGAATGTAGGAGCCCCCGGAACTAATTGTGCATGGGGACGCACGGTGTCATAGTCCCTATATATATATATATATATATATATGTATATAGATTAATTTATTTGTTGGCCCTATATATATATATATATATATATATATATATATATATATATATATATATATATATATATATATATATTCATTTATTTGGGGGCCTATGTATGGTCTTTGTGTTATTGCATCATACACTTAGTCTCTGCCCTCTCTTTGACCTCAGCTGAGGTAATTTGCATTTCTGAGGTGATTTCTGATTTTGTACTTCCCGCACTTTTTATTTGCCTGGTGACATGCACAAGTTAGCTGTGATTGGTCACGAGCTGGTCAAATCAAAATAGTGTTTCCAGGCTAACTATTGTAGGCATCTTTTTGATTGGTCTAAGAACCTGACTACTCACCTTTATAAACGAACCAGTCTTCAATCAACATTCAAGCGGTAAATGGTCCCTTTATTCAGAATGTTTTCTGTCACTATGTTTTATCCCCCAGCTAATGCTGGGGAGATTCAATTTCACTATTATTTCATATTGATAAAATGTTATCTACTTATGATTTATAATATTATTTATTACTAAATTTAATTAATATTAAATAATAAAGCATTGCAGCCATATTTCACCACATTTATATGTCTTGTGTTTTTATTTATTTGGTGTTTTTATCATGTGTTTGTTTTGCATGAATGGGACTTATACGCCATGAATGTTTAGGCATATTATACACATAAAATACAGTACTCCTACTGAAAGTTTATGTGGATGGGGCTGATAGTCCCTGTAGACAGGACATTTTTGTATTCATACATAACACATAGTGGGCCATAAGTCCCTGCAGTCCAGGCTATTGGTATGCGTGAGAACGGAAAACATTACTTTATCTTTTTCATCTAGGTTTTTGTTGCAATCTTATAAATATGTGTAGGGTTAGTGCCATACGTCCACACGGCTTCGCACCATTTATTAGTGAATAACCCACAAGGTGCCGGAGTTGCTACCAGGTCACCATGAAACTATGGAGAGTACCTGAAAAATAAGCAAAAGCTCCGTCATAGGGAGTGTGAGGTGTCATACTGCCCTCTGCTGGAATGACTTGGTACGTGACCACATCATCCTGTAAATATCTATTGTATTTTTCAGACTATAAGGCGCACAAAAAAATCCTTTGATATTCTCAGAAATCAAAGGTGCGTTTTATAGTCCAGTGCGCCTTATATATGAACCGCACTTACAGACAACAGCTGCCTGGAACAGTGCACAGGTCTGCCGCCAGCTGGTCATTCATCCTTATAATCAGGTACACACTATTATCCGGTGCGCCTTATATATGAACCTAGCAGGCATTTATTGATGGTGCGCCTTATAATCCGGTGCGCCTTATGGTCCGAAAAATACGGTACATAGTGAAAAGCACCACAGATGTCCCTGAAGAAACGAGACGTGGAGAGATAACCGCATCTGCGCATCATCGTCATCCTCCCCGTGTACAGAGACAAGCCGCACATACTGTACATGTAATAAAGACATCTCATTATTATCTCCGTAGATGTACCAGGTGCCCGCACAGCAAGCAGTAAAGCGACGCCGCAGTTCCCGCAGATAATGGATTATTATTGGGTAATATCCCGCATACAAAGTGACAGCTCTGCTGATCCGATTATATGGACCATTGGACACTTTGTCAAGGCCTTTGTATAATATGATCCGTCCATCTGTGCTGCAGGCGTCCGCACAAGTGGTTTCTTTATACTTGACCCCGACCTTTTAAGACTATTTTGTGGTTAATAGGCAGCGGTCCCCCTGCAGTGACATACACTCACCGGCCACTTTATTAGGTACACCATGCTAGTAACGGGTTGGACCCCCTTTTGCCTTCAGAACTGCCTCAATTCTTCGTGGCATAGATTCAACAAGGTGCTGGAAGCTCCTCAGAGATTTTGGTCCATATTGACATGATGGCATCACACAGTTGCCGCAGATTTGTCGGCTGCACATCCATGATGCGAATCTCCCGGTCCACCACATCCCAAAGATGCTCTATTGGATTGAGATCTGGTGACTGTGGAGGCCATTTGAGTACAGTGACCTCATTGTCATGTTCAAGAAACCAGTCTGAGATGATTCCAGCTTTATGACATGGCGCATTATCCTGCTGAAAGTAGCCATCAGATGTTGGGTACATTGTGGTCATAAAGGGATGGACATGGTCAGCAACAATACTCAGGTAGGCTGTGGCGTTGCAACGATGCTCAATTGGTACCAAGGGGCCCAAAGAGTGCCAAGAAAATATTCCCCACACCATGACACCACCACCACCAGCCTGAACCGTTGATACAAGGCAGGATGGATCCATGCTTTCATGTTGTTGACGCCAAATTCTGACCCTGCCATCCGAATGTCGCAGCAGAAATCGAGACTCATCAGACCAGGCAACGTTTTTCCAATCTTCTACTGTCCAATTTCGATGAGCTTGTGCAAATTGTAGCCTCAGTTTCCTGTTCTTAGCTGAAAGGAGTGGCACCCGGTGTGGTCTTCTGCTGCTGTAGCCCATCTGCCTCAAAGTTCGACGTACTGTGCGTTCAGAGATGCTCTTCTGCCTACCTTGGTTGTAACGGGTGGCGATTTGAGTCACTGTTGCCTTTCTATCAGCTCGAACCAGTCTGCCCATTCTCCTCTGACCTCTGACATCAACAAGGCATTTCCGCCCACAGCACTGCCGCTCACTGGATGTTTTTTCTTTTTCGGACCATTCTCTGTAAACCCTAGAGAGGGTTGTGCGTGAAAATCCCAGTAGATCAGCAGTTTCTGAAATACTCAGACCAGCCCTTCTGGCACCAACAACCATGCCACGTTCAAAGGCATCAAATCACCTTTCTTCCCCATACTGATGCTCGGTTTGAACTGCAGGAGATTGTCTTGACCATGTCTACATGCCTAAATGCACTGAGTTTCCGCCATGTGATTGGCTGATTAGAAATTTAGTGTTAACGAGCAGTTGGACAGGTGTACCTAATAAAGTGGCCAGTGAGTGTATACTCCTATAAGAGCCACTGCCTAATGTAGGGCACCATATCTCTCCTGTTGTTATATCATCATATATCTTATATATATAGGACCAGGTGACTCACACATAGTAGGATCTAAGTGGTGTCAGACTTCTCACCTCCTCTTTGAATAATCGGGCTTGGTCCTCACATCCGGTCAGCGTCTGCACAAAGTTGAACACCTAGAGAATAATCATTTTCTTTATCAAGACCATTGAAATGGTGGTTGAAGGGATACGTCATCAGTTCTGACAACTCAGACGTGTTAGGTAGCAGCCCTGATAGATGTTTAATCCTAGCTCTAGGAAATATGGATTTATATTGTAGCATTGTAGCTTCTCCAAGAGCACTATGAATGAGCCGGCACAAAGAGCCAGCTCTTTCAGGTGAATGAGAGGAGCTGGCTTAGCCCCGTCCCTATTCAGTGACCACGCCAATTTTAACCTGAGCCAAAATAGTCGGCTCTTTATAGTAAGAGGAGCCAAATGACCCAACTCCGTATAAAGAGCCGGACTTCCCATCACTGAGGGCGCCTTCCCACGTGGCGTTTTTCTTGAGTTTTTAAATGCATCCAAAACAAAAGTGGGAGGGGGTTTAGCCAAAACGCATATCAGGCAAATCCCCCTCCCACTTGCGTTTTGGATGTGTTTTTTAAAATGCAATGGCTGCTGTGGACAAAGCCTGCAAAGGGGCTTTGGCAGAATTTCTGTAGCACAGAAGTCTAAGAACACACTCCCACTACCAGGGTCGGCTCCAGGTTTCAGTGGGCCCCTGGGTGACTGAGCCTCAGTCGGCCACTTTGCAGTGAACTCACGTGGCAGCATTAAACGTTTAGAAACAAACAGCCCCCATATGGTTATTTTATATAAAGCTCCCTCACCCGCTATGTGTTCATTAGATACAGCCCCCTCACTCCCATGGATTCCTTATGTACAGCCTTATGTGGGCCCCCCCAGCAGCCCTGGGCCCCGGCGCGTGTCCAGGTATGCCCAGTGCTAGTGCCGGCCCTCTCCACTGCTATAATTCTGGAATATAAATCCATATTTCCTGCTGCTACTTACACCACCCACAGCAGTCTGGTTACACAAACCTCCATGGGCAATGCATAACACTGTCTGCAGCAAAACTGGTGACACATTCCCTTTAACAATTTGTATCTTGACCTTTATTCAGAACAGACGTGAGAGGGGGATGAGAAGAATAATGGCTACCTCTTCTGTGCTCCACTTAGACACAGTGCTAGCGCTGATCCCAGCCACACCAGGCAGTAGACGGCAGTGCTGCTCCCAGCAATGTGCCAGAGCTTGATCAGGATGGACAGACATGGCCGTCATATAAAGAGACTGGTGAACTGGGTCTGGGGAGAGAGAAGTAATAAAATAATATGATAACCTTATACTATTACCTGGACAGGAACATACAATCAGTAGCAAATATTACTGGATTGGTTCAATCCGCCTTTACCTTGAAAGTTGTCCTGCTGCACCCTGCGGTATTTGGGAGGGCGTCCGATTCTATAATGAGATATAAATGTTACATGGATGAATAATGAGCGGTGTAATGATGTGAAGTGCGCCAACATGAGGGAAGGAGAGTGAAGGTTAAAAACTCTTATAAGGCTACATTCACACCACGTTGTAGCCCTCCGCTGTAAGGATATTTCATCTGGTTTGTCTCCTCTCCTGAAAGTTGGAGGAAAAGTGATCATCAGGGTGTTCACCCCAGGGATGTCACTTTCCTTATATGGACAGTTATCACTGGGGACCTTCGAGAGTGTACGCTCAGCAGAGGGTGGGAATGGATGCTACACTTTGCATCCATCCCCCCTAAGCTTTTATGGTCTTAAATGTCACTCATCAGGATGGAAAGACGTAGCTTGCTGCTTCTTTCCATCCTGTGTTTCCTGCTGGATTTGACATATAGGGGCTTATTTACTAAGGGTCCGCGGACGCACTTTTTTTCGACATTTTCGGGAATTGCATGGCTGGGACAGGTATTTAGCAGGGGATTCTGTTGCAGATACGCTGCTTTCATGCAACAGAAATGGGGGGCGTGCCGTCGGACAATCCGACTGATTCAGATTGAGCACGGGATTTAACATTCAAATTGTGTCCCAATCCAATGCACTTACATACACCGGGAAGAAGAAGGTGAACTCCAGCGAACCTGAGCGGGGAAGTGACACATGCAAGATTTCTGGGGCGCACAATCTTAGTGAATCGAAGCACAATGTTTAATCGTCAGATAATGCACTTTCGGTGAACAGCTCAGGACGGGTAAGTAAATGTGCCCCATACTGTGCAGACAGAGGCTAAAATGATGCCCCCACCTGGATACGCTCAGCAAGTTACGCCAAGAACTTTCCTGGTGTATATGCTGGTGTATATGCTGAACATATCCATAAAGCGAGGTGTGAATGTAGCCTAAGATTGGCAGGTTAAATTCTCTGATCCATAAGACACAACTTCCAAGTTCTAAGTTGATTTATTCTCTCTAATAATGAATATGTATCTGCACATTGATCGGTCACCTGCCATGGTGCCTGGATTTCCTCCGAGGTGGCAGGGGGATAGGATTCCTGCTTCTTGCTGGTTGCTGGTTACGTTCAGCCAGCGGACACCCAGACAGACAGTGATGAGCCGTGAATCTTCCAGTTACGTGGCCAGAACCATCACAGCCCGGAGTGGGGCACTTCCTATGGGCAATAATGACATGAGCTGGGTCAAATATATGGAGAATCTAGAAAGCTGAGTTTTTCATTGTTCATTGTCATTAGAGCTACATAATATTACCCTCTGAGCAGCTTACAATAGCGCTAGTTGTGTTCCTGGTATAGATACTAAACATGTTTATAGGATAACAAGGGCAAGACCAAGGCCAGAGAAGTGTCCTTTTGGCTTTTGTACAGTAGACAGATAGATAGATAGATAGATATGAGATAGATAGATAGATAGATAGATAGATAGGATCCCAAATGGAAGCAACTGTGTGATGTCTTTTGACTACCTTACTAGGGGTCATGTAACAAGGCTACAAATCTACAACATAATTGGTGTGTTGCAATGACTTATTTCCAGGCCGAAACTTCAACCTAGGAAATGCTGTGGTTAGACCTTAAAGTAGTGTAATTAAAGCTTTGAGGTAAATTTTATTTTATTTCACAAGTGAAAAGTGCAGGTGATAACGGTAAACTTAGCAACAATATACATCATTTAGGTAAAAGGCTTCTTTGTTCAATTTTTCTGCTCCTTTCTTCTCCTGCAGTGAGCAGTATATCTGCTTTCTCAAGATCATACAGAAAAGATAGATAAAAAATATTTAATTTCAGAATTCAGCTCTATAAGGAGATAAAACTTTTCAGTGACTGTAAGGAGTTAAAGGGGCAATCACATTGTATTTATGGCATATCCACAGGATATGTCACGAATAGATGATAGATGCAGGTCCCACTTCTGGCACCCGCACCTACTTAGGGAACAGAGGTCTGCTGACCTTCTTCCCGCAACCGGGCTGAATGAATAAGGAGCCTTGCATGGGTGGCCACTCTCCTTACAACTCAATGGGATCGCTGACATAAGACGGGACTCTCCTATAGAGCTGAATCCCTATTTAGCTCTATAGGAGAGTCCCGTCTTATGAGCGGCTCTCTTTACTCAGAAGACCAGAAGTGAGACCTGCATCTACCATCCTGCGGATATGTCATGAATAGATAAGATGGGAATTCCCCTTTAAGTCATTATAAACTTTATCAGCTTCTCCTTATCTATCCGCAATCTGAATATGGAAGGAAAGCCGATTCAAACACACAAAAAGCAGAAAGATCAAAGCCAAAAGAAAGGAAGATAAAAACAGAACAAGGAAACATTTTCCGTTTGATAAAGTATATTATAAATATATATTATATACATATTTTATGCGATATAAAGTTTCATATTTAGTTACGGTTTCATTGAGGAAGGACATAAAGAAGAGTTGACCAGATTCGAGAGTACAGGCAGTCCCCGGGTTACATACAAGATTGGGTCTGTAGGTTTGTTCTTAAGTTGAGTTTGTATGTAAGTCGGAACTGTATATTTTATCATTGTAATCCCAGCCAGAACTTTTTTGGTTAACACTAAAGCTTCATTATAGACACATTTGATAACTGTTTCATCTGTTTATTGTAGCCTAGGACTAAAGTACAATAAATTACCAATATCCAGAGGTCCGTTTGTAACTATGGGTCGTATGTAAGTCGAGTGTTCTTAAGTAGGGGACCGCCTGTACAAGATACTGATTCAAAGGGGAATTAAGTTTTTCATTTTGGAGGATTCCGTTATGTATTGTCCATCTGAGCTTGTGTTTACTTAAAGGGGTATTCTCGTCTGGGCACTCACATTCAGTTTCACTAATCTTCCATATGTCAACATTTCTTCAATTGGATGTTATTAAAAAAAATGTTCCTGTGTAAAGATAATTTCTCATAAATGTAGTCATGTTGTCCCTTAGAAACGAGATAGCTTCCTCGGATACGGCCACGTCACACTCTGGCAGCGGTGGCCAGACTTGTGCTATAGAGTCCTGCCTGACCTCCTGGATTCAGTGATAATTACCACAGGACGGCTGTGGGACTTGCAGTAACTCCTGGAAATTCATATACAAAACCTTTTTGTTTATTTGTGCAATCTCTCAGGCAGAGGTGGCCGTATCCTAGGAAGCCATCTCGTTTCTAAGGTACAAAATGACTACATTTATGAGAAATTATCTTCACACAGGAACATTTTTTTTAATAACATCCAATTGAAGAAATGTTTATATATGGCATATTTATCAAACTGAATGTGAGTGCCCAGACGAGAATACCCCTTTAATTTTCAGATCTTCTACTTAAAAAGTTATCATTCAGAAATGGAGCACTGTTGTATCATGACCGTATTTCAAAAACTGTGGATTTACAGTAATAAAAGCTGATAAAAGAGGGGCTGACCTGTGTTGGAAACCGTATTTGTTGCTCCGTGAGTGAGACATCCCTTTACAGCTGAGAGACACACAGGTACCTGGGGATAAGTTGGGAGAATCTCGGTGTCCTGTGAAAAAAGGGAAACAGAGAAAACTGACCCCTGGAAAAGCAGAAATAGACAAGTAGTCTGAAGACCAAGTTGCTGTATACATGTAATAACAGTATAATTGTGCATGAAAACCTATCTTTAGACATGAATCCCTATCCTTAGACATGAATTCCTATCCTTAGACATAAATCCCTATCCTTAGACATGGATCCCTATCCTTAGACATGGATCCCTATCCTTAGACATGAATCCCTATCCTTAGACATGGATCCCTATCCTTAGACATGGATCCCTATCCTTAGACATGGATCCCTATCCTTAGACATGGATCCCTATCCTTAGACATGGATCCCTATCCTTAGACATGAATCCATTTCCTTAGACATGAATCCCTATCCTTAGACATCCACAGTCATAATTTGCAGTACTCACGGAGTGGGGTTTGCAGTGGGTGTCCTGTCCTTTGGCACCAACCCACAGGGTGTAAATCTGGGTGGTCAGCGTCCAGCCAAAAGTCATACAAATGGCTCCAGCCATCAAAGTGAACCTTAGAAGGTGGGATGGGTTGTCAGAAACCCAGGTAATAATAACCCCACAACATAACATGGAAGCACATCAACATCCACAGGGCAGATGGTCCAAGCCACAAAGGACACAGGCATGTAATGGGAGAGCGGGACAAGGTGCATATAATGGAGCAAACCAACGTATTCACCTTTATTCTGCACTCCTCCACGTCCACCACCGAGGCCACGCGGATCAGCGAGGGGTTCCTTCTGTCTACGGCTTCCAGCTTCATACTGACTTTGAATCCATGTGGGGGGCGCTAAAGAAGATTTGATGGATGAAAAATGAATAAGGAAAACTTGCAGAGTAATAAATAAGTGAATTATTAATGGTAAATTGATTATATTACAGTGTGAAAGGCTCGGACGGGCACCGCTGTGGCTCCTGTCTCCAACAAGTATCTCTCCCAGGTGAAGTTATTTGGGTCTGGATAATCTACAGGAAGGTAAATCACGTTATTCCAGGCCATTTTAACACCATCTTTACCATCAAACACAATGGGGGTCATTTACTAAGGGCCCGATTCACGTTTTCCCGACGTGTTACCCGAATATTTCCGATTTGCGCCGATTTCCCCTGAATTGCCCCGGGATTTTGGCGCACGCGATCGGATTGTGGCGCATCGGCGCTGGCATGCACGCGACAGAAATCGGGGGGCGTGGCCGAACGAAAACCAGACGGATTCGGAAAAACTGCAGCATTTAAAAAAAAAAATCTGTTGCAGAGCTTGCACTTACCTTCACTCAACGCGGCTCGGCGAACTCCAGCGCGTTCCGATGCTTTTCAGCGCAGCAGCGTCACCTGGTGGACGGCGGAGGAACTACCTTAATGAATCCCGGCCGGACCCGAATCCACCGCAGAGAAGGCGCCGCTGGATCGCGAATGGACCGGGTAAGTAAATCTGCCCCATTGGCTTTGTTTTGCTTCCACTTTCCAATTACCATAGTCCTGTGCCAATACCTTGAGGGGCAGTGAGAGGCTTCCCATGTTCCTGACACCATCCTACAGGATGAACATAGGGACTGCTGGGGTCACACCTGGTGAAACCGAAAAGATAAATCAGTTTTGTACAGAAAAACTGGCGTTAGCATCTAAAATGATATAATAATCCTCACAACTCGGCAATAAGGGACGTCAGACGTCATACTTAGCAGTAATATTTATCCTCCTCACTGTCACTGTCAATGACTAAGTGTAAGACCACTGGCTGCAGCAGGATTCTCTCCCTCTGCCCTGTCTGTATCTAAAGATGGGAAACCACTAAGCTCTAACACGAGGGCTATAACTGAGAAATGTAAAGAAATCCTCTCTCCACATCCAAGGATTTTACTCATGTCCAGCTTGCTTATCCTCCTCACTGTCCTGTGACTAATGTATAAGACAACTGGCTGCAGAAACAGCCTCTCCCTCTTCCCAGTTTGCAGAAGGACCAGTATACTGTTACGGTCATCAATATCTAAAGGTGGAAACCACTAAGCTCTAACATTGAAGGTCCTGCCTCTCACCACCAGAGATCTGCTGTTACCACCATGACACAGGGAATATAGAATGACGTGTGACCCATGTCAATGGCCTCCATGCAATACACGGTCAGTGTAGTCATCCAGAAAGAGGTTTTCAAATTCTTGTCTGTATAAAGTTACATCATCAATAGTAGATTCCTACCAGTAGTCATAGGTATCGCCCCAATTATCAAAATGCACAAGAAATCTGTCTTCTATGACATCGGTGACGCTGGCCACACATATCAGGGATGGATTCATCTTGTCCACAGCTTCTAACTTCATACCGACCCGGAAGAGGGATGGCGGAGCTCCCTATTAAAGACAAAGAACTTTGCCTAATTTTATATGTTACAAGATGAGATTCCGCCTCTTGATGTATCGGGGCTAGGCAGGGCGTATGAAAAGTCGCTGGCAGCACTCCCGGCCGTCCGCGCCCTCCGCTCGGCCGGCCAGGCCCCCCCTTCACGCCCCACTGGGGTGAAGGTGGCGGATCAGGGCAAATAATCGCAAAAGCTAGCAATAAGCTAGCATTTGCGATTATTTCAGGGCCTCTGCACCACTGGCGATGCGCAGAGGTCGTGATAAATATGCCCCAATATGTAGGATCATTAAGTGTATTCAAAACCAATTAGTAAGAAACCTTAAGGGTCTGAGGCATCTTTTTCTCCGCATGAGGTATAGCCCCACGTCACTGATTTCAATGGGAGCGGATTCTGTCTCTGACAGAAAATCTGTACTATAAATGGGGTCAAAATGGTCATCCCAAAGGATATACCATTAATGGGTCCCCTGCCTCATCTTATAATGTGGATAACTTACAATTTTTGGAGTTATAAAGAGGTGTTTAGGAGCCACATGAGCTTTTGTTAGTCTCAGGTAATGGGTCCAACTGAAGTCTTCATCTTTGTATCCTGCACACAAGAAGGATTTGTAAGATCCGTGATACGGTATAAAGGAGGAGGGTTTTATCATCTTATAAAATTAAATTATTATTATTTAGGAGATGCCATCACTGACCAGATGAGACCTAACCATAATGAAGATCTCTTTCACCTCACGGATCACAATGGTAAAAACAACTACCGGTAATATAAAAATTTATTCTGTCACCAGGACCTTTAGGGGGCTGTAATTTGTGTCCGGTCCTCTCGCACCAGCCGGCGGGGTGAATATCAGGAGAGTCGGCATTCACCCAGAAATCATGACAGTCTGAATATCCATCAAAGTGAACTCTTATCCGAAATCCACACACCTGAGGAACAGAAGAGCAAAGGAAGAAAAATGTGATATTTATATGCGGAAATTCAAGTTATAGTGGATATTTCTCTCACAACTATATGTACAATCTGCTTAGTTCCTCCTGCTCTATAACCTGCTGCCTGCAGATAGGACACTATGTACAATCTGCTCAGCTCCTCCTGTTCTATAACATGCTGCCTGCAGATAGGACACTATGTACAATCTGCTCAGCTCCTCCTGCTCTATAACATGCTGCCTGCAGATAGGACACCATGTACAATCTGCACAGTTCCACCTGCTCTATAACATGCTGCCTGCACATAGGACACTATGTACAATGTGCTTAGCTCCTCCTGCCCTATAACATGCTGCTTGCAGATAGGACACTATGTACAATCTGCTCAGCTCCTACTGCTCTATAACATGCTGCCTGCAGATAGGACACTATGTACAATGTGCTTAGCTCCTCCTGCTCTATAACATGCTGCTTGCAGATAGGACACTATGTACAATCTGCTCAGCTCCTCCTGCTCTATAACATGCTGCCTGCAGATAAGACACTTTGTACAATCTGCTCAGCTCCTCCTGCTCTATAACATGCTGCCTGCAGATAGGACACTATGTACAATGTGCTCAGCATCTCCTGCTCTATAACATGCTGCCTGCAGATAGGACACTGTGTACGATCTGCTGCTCTCCTCCTGCTTTATAACATGCTGCCTGCAGATGTGTACAATCTGCTCAGCATCTCCTGTTCTATAACATTCTGTCTGCAGATAGAACACTCCTGCTCTATAACATTCTGCCTACAGATAGGACACCATATACATACACCGTATACACAGCCCGCACTGTGTATTTTTCTTCTACCAGTGCTGCCCACCTCACCTCAACCACAGTGAGGATGAAATACATGGATGGATGCTGGGGGTCTATTCCCTCGAGCTTCATTCCCACCTTAAAGCCGTTCTTGTGCTGTGTTCCCAGCTGCCACTACGGAAAAACGTATCAATCGCTTTAAACTAACAATGGTAACCATCAACCTGAAATATAGGGGCACATTTACTTCCAAAGCCGGACAGTTCAATAAAAGTGCTATTTCCGTGCATAATGCTGCACGTGGCGATTCACTAAGATCGTGCGCCAGAAATCATGAATCTGTCGCTTCCCTGCACTGGTCCGACAGAATTCACCAACTTTCTTGTGGTGCATCTTTAACATGGCCACACAATTTGAAAGTTAAATTCGGTGCTCCGTCCGAATCAAACGGACCTCCTGACGCCGATCCCCCTAATTTGTGTCGCAACTGCGCCACAAAAGGGCCGCATGCACCACAATCACAGCGCAGACACTTCTTAAATACATGTGCACGTCGTTTTGGCCATGAAGAACGTGCCCGGTCCGACAAAAGTGCAGCAAGCGACCCTAAGTAAATGTGCCCCATGGAGTTTATCAGCAGGTCTTATATACTGTACAAACTAGAGACCAAATCCTTTGCTGCAATAAATGAGCATCCACAACAGATGTGTATCCCTTCTACATAGCTGATTCATTGACTCCTGCAGGAGTTGTGGGCATGCTCTGTGACCTGTGCAGAGGTCATTGTGCAGGGAGGGGGAGTAAAAACACTGTGGCTATCACCTATTGTGAATGCTGCTGCCTGTTTTATCTAAATTTAGGTATTATACTCCTGCACGTGATCTCTACAGAACAGGAAGCAAGATTTTTTTATTTTAAGTGAATCTTTAAATAGTAATATAGAAATATAGTAAAAATTTTTAAAAAATGTTTCACACTAAAAATGGATGGGAAGTACGTGTTTCAAAATGAAAGCTAATGAGCCTGTAGGGCTCCTGGGGCTGTTACCAGAGCCCCTCCATGCTGTGGTTTCACAGGCTGTTAAAATGTCTCACCCTCCCCAGCACTAGCCTCCCCCCCCCCCCACTCTTCCTGCTTTAATCTCACTGCAGCATTCAGTGGGAGAGGACGTGATTCTGCACAGTGTAACAGCCTATGAATCTAAAACCCTTCATAGTTATTAAACTTATTTTAGAAGGAAGGAGGCCACGGATAAGAGGATTACCACAGTCACGGTGCCTGGATCTATAAGTGACCCTGGTTTATCATGATGGATTTTGATGGTAGATTTCCATTAATATACATTATAAAATGCTATAACTGTGACCCATGATGAATTCTCTCTATATCTGTCTGTGAGCCGTCTGTTCTCCTTGGCACCTATACTTAGCACAGTCACATTACAGAAAGATCTCCTTTATCACATATAAGAGCCTAGTGGTATACAGCCGTGGTAAGTGTGCAGCATCTTCCACTCACTCTACATAAGATGAATAAACATCTGCTGTGATTTTTTCTTTATAAACCTTCTGAAATATTTAATGTTCTGCCTTAAAACCAGACTTACCTCCCTAAAGAGATTGAGAGGAGCAGCGATGCATTTCTGATCCTCCAGGTAAGTAGACCAGGACCAGGAATCTCCCAGCTCGTCCCCTGAAACTTTGTATGACATTGGAGGAAGTGAGACAACAGTCCTCCTCTGTGCTCCGGTGCTGAAGATTGTCCATTTTATGTCCAAATTAAAGGAAATCTACCACCAGGATGAAAGATTGTAAACCAAGCACACTGACATACTGGTGTGCGCCCCCTCTTGCAGGATCTCCTCTTCTTTTAGCTTCTTATGCCCTTGTTTTTACCAAAAAAGGCACAAATATGCAAATGAGTCACAGGGGCTCCAGGCTGCATAAGTTTTTATAGAGCCTGGAGCCCCTGGAGCTCATTTGCATAATTTTTAAAGCAAATTTTTTTTAAAAAAAAGGGAATAAGAAGTTAAAAGAAGAGCAGATTCTGTCAGAGGGGGCACACACCAGTATGTCAGTGTGATTGATTTACAATCCTTTAGACTGGTGGTAGATGTCCTTTAATTTAAGAGAAAAGTGTGGAAATGGACAAACTACAGCACTGCGGCATAGACAATCAAAGAATGTGGTGTACACATGGACTGGGACACATGCAAGGAAGCAGTGTGGTAACCCACATGACATCGGAAGTAATGGGGTGATATGAAGGATACAGGCGGTCCCCTACTTAAGCACACCTAGTTACAGACATACACAACGGGTGTCAGTTGTATAACACAGCTGACACCCACCTCTAACTGCCGCGGTCAGTGCTGGCATCCATTGTGGTAGTTAACCTATTAAGTGGCAAGCTATTGTAGATCAGCAGTAAAATAACTATAAACTTCAATATAATAGTATGAGTGATCAGACCCTCCAGGGTTAAAGTAAAAAAATAAATTGTTAAAAAGAAAAAAATGTAGAAAAATATATAGTTTAAAAAGTAAAAGTTTAAATAACTCCACCCCTCCTTCCCTGGAACACATTTAAAAATAAACAGAAAAAAAAAACAGAAAATAGCGCCCTAATGTTCAAGTAGGGGCGTCTCCCTACTTGATTGACAGGTCTTGTAAGATAGAAACATGTCAATCATTCCAGACATTGATGTGCAGACCCCCCTCCCCCCGGGACAACACTTTCCCGTTCCTGACTACGCCTTCCCTGATGCTCTATAGTGAGAGACTACAGAAGGAGGCGGCCTGCGATTAAGACGCCAGAAATGCGCTAATTTTCTTGAGTTCTTTCTGATGTCCATATGTCGGCCCCCCTATGTGTTTGTGCACATAATACTATTTGCTATATCGGTTAGTGTAGAAATGAATGAGTTGCATGCAGGGGCTTTAGTTTCCGATGTCTCTACAGGCTGTGGGCAATGACATGGAGTGAATAAAACAATTACTTTGTGATTCTCTCTGGCTCCATAATTCGCCTTCCGAGCTCCGGACATGGGGTTGGTCAGTGTCTCCGGGGATTTTGTGTTCTTTCTGTTTATCCTGAATAGAAATACTTTCCAGGTACATTACATATGTGACACAATGGCACTACAGTGACAGCGCACACGGGATGTCATGTATTCTTAAGACGTGTTGAAGAACATGCGACATATTATACAGTGATACACAACAGCGCAGTCTTTATTATATAGTCAGAGCTTATGGCATCAGAAGGTTCTGGAGCCACACCGCCCCGATGTCCAGGTACCTCCTGCACTCTCCATTCATAACACTTGCATGGACAATACGCAGTTGACATGAATACAGTGACGGCTCTTTCCTCACCATAGGCTCAGCCTCCGACTCTGCTGGACTTTGATATTCTGCTGGACTTTGATATTCTTTTGGTCTTCGTTTCTTGACGGGTTTTGGGGTCTCGTGGCCTACCCCAAAACCTTGTGATGGCTCCATAATCAGGGACCTGCTGTGGACACCCCAGACACCAGGGAGAGGGTAACATTGACCCGCTCCCCAACCAGCCCTCCCCTGAATAATGTGAGTGCAGCCTCACCTCTCTTTAAATGGACAGACTTCTCCACACGTTTCGCACTTTGCTCCGGGCACGTGCTGGCAGCCGCAGGTGTCACAGAGACACAGCATGGTATCAGAACGAGGGCTCTCCTTCCCCTCATACCCTGGAAAGGAACATGGAAGTAGAATATCGAGTCTTAAAATGATGCTGGATCTACCTGCCTTTCCAACCCGTTATGCTTATGTCGGCACATTTGTGGCTACAATCGCTTTTCGGGAAACCGTTTTGAAGAAAAAACGCATGCTTTTTGTGAAAACGCATCTGTTTTTGACAGGTTTTAACAATTATCTTAATTAAAACTGGTCAAAAACTGATGCGATTTTGGGACTGTTTAAAAACGGACCAAAAATGGGCTCAAAGTGCCATGTGTGGCATCACCCTAAGTCTCTCCACTTTCTGTACAAGTCACAAAACTTGTGATTTGCTCTATTTATATGCTGCAATATCAGTTATTTTCAGGCATAAGGGTGCTTTCAAGTGTTGTATTTGTTAACGCATTGTAAACACAATTCTATTCATATTCATTCATATTGTGCTAATGTAAACAAAGTGCCGGAATTTGAGTTCCTTATGCTTGATATAGCAAACATTGCTGCATGTTCCATCCGCAGTATTCCAAATATGCATTGCAGCAACCTGGGAATGTCCGTGCCTGTTCTGCTGCAGAAATCCCCCACGTGGCGTCAGCCTATGACCTTATATAAGACCACAATATGATAATAGTAGTTTAACACGTCACCTGGTGCGTAGTCTTGGCTGTTTATCTCGATGGTCGGCTGAGGACTTTCATCCTTGGGGTGTAAAGGAGTTTCCTCTATGAGATCCAGAGAGCCGAAGCGAAACTAAGAGGAAACGGGAGAATGAGGCTCTGTGCAGACATTGCAGAATGGGTCAGTAGTTCTGTTATAGTCAACAATTTGCGAAATGTGTGAATGGGTTCTTATACCAAGATCGTTTGATGTCTTCTTATTCCCAGCCTATCCGCAGAAGTGATTACAGTAATTACTGTATCTAAATGACCCGTTTTCTTCTGATGCTCTTCTTATCACATTGGCCAGATGTGCAATGAATAGAAATGTATGAAATTCACATTCATACACAGTGGCGGCTGCAATTTTTGTACAAATGTGTTTTTGCTGCTTTTGTGGCTGCAGTTCTCCACTTCGCCCCTTGTGTGAATGAGGCTTGATGATTATACAGATGCGGATAATAAGACACAGTCATTACTGAGGCTACATGATGGCCGAGGTAATGGGACAAGTGATGGGTAAAAATCCAATACATGTAATATACTCATTGATTTATTGGTGCTGTGGATGATAACTCTCCCATAGGTTCCCAGGAGAGGAGCTTTTGTTGCTTTATGAGTCTAGTATTGAATGTTACAGACAAGTGTATATTCTCTAGTGACTGTCCTGTAATCGGTAGTGGGAGACCCATATCACAGAGACAGCCATTATTATTGATACTACAGCAGGATAAATGCCACTTCCCAGTGGGATACAGACAAGCCTCATGTCCTATGTGAATATAAGCAATTACACAACTATCACCATGAAATGCAAGCTCACTGGTTCATGTAGTGCACTCTACTATCTAGCAGCCTATAGTAGTAATCCAATAACTTTCCAAAATCCAGCCCCGAAAAGTACTGACACCCAATTCTCCACCTAAAGCGTAAATCCAGATCAGACTGTATTATAAAAATGAGTATTCACTGATATCTCACCCAAAATATTTATAGAGAGTGATACCTCTCCAGATAACCACTCTTTTGAGAAGATCCCCTCTCTAAAAGTCCAATTTTTTCCCATTATATTATATGGTCGCTACCCCCCTAAGATCAGACCAAGGCTTAAAAGGGAATCCACCATTAGCATAATTATGAAAGTTGATTTTAAAACTAAGGAGGCCTGTAGCAGCCTGTAGAAGCTACAGCACAGAAAGGGGACCCATTCAGGCTCATTAGCATAATTTTAAAAGTTAATATTAGATAAAAGGAGGCCATGGATAACAAATATAGGCCTGGAGTAAGTGTCCCTGGTCTATTATGATGGATAGTGATGGTAAATTCAGTGTTTCTCTGAATTCCAGTCCCATATCCTGTGTATAAATTGGCCATCAGTTTCTCGAATTACTCTGTACTATGAGAGATAAGCGGACCTGAAGTTCTGGTTCGGTCGCCCCTAGTAACTAGCCAGGGCCATGGCCAATGACTCTGCTTTGGTTGTCTGAGACACTCCCCCTGCTGGTGGATGCACCAACGGATAGCAGGGGGCGTGGCTCAGACTACTAAGGGTTCCTTCCCACGTAACAAGCTATGTTTTTCCATTCTGCTCCCTCCTGCTGAGGAACATATACCCTCAGCGGAGGCAATAAAAGCCTATGAGGAGCAAATGCAGAGTATTTCATCCCAGAGCACAAGCCGCTGAACGGATACGTAGCTCAGCAGGAGGGGGGACCCAGTGATGTCGCTGGCTGCTTCAAATGTCCACTCCTCCCCCGAATTTAGGGGGAGCAGGAGTCCCCGGGGACGTATCCAACTGTATAACCATAGAGCGGGAACACGTAAAAATCCCCCCAACGTGTTCTTACTATATATGGCACAAAACAAGATGTGTGTGTGTTTGGGAATGTCATTGCCACACTGCAAATCCACATGTAATGTAACGCTACATAGGAAGGTACCACAACAGTAGCACATTATAAGGTAATCTGAGCCACTCGTGACCAGAGGGGACTCGGCTGTACTGTCACTGCACCAGAAGGATGGAATAGAAAAGTATTTGTCTATTTTACACATTTATAGTGTATTGAGCACATTTATTATGCTGACTGCGCCAGTTTTCACATGCGGATTGCACATAAATACATATGGTTGCACATGTATTTATGAAGTGTTTTTGCGCTATTATTATGTTGCAGCTGCACTATGCACAACGCAACACAAAACTGTGCACAGAAAGGGGCGTTCCGGGGCGTATCCGCATCGGCCGCCACATTTACGTTGGTTGGAAGTCCGACATAATTGTGATGCACCAGAAAAATACTGGTGCACTCGGGTAATGCACTTTGGGTACTAGTTCCTAACAGAAGTCACAGATCACTAGGACGGAGAGGCCTTGGCGTTGGGATGAGTCTGCACCTCCTTTGGACCTTGACCAGACAATATTTTCCATGTGGACTGACCTGTGGGTTTACCGTGGCCATAACCGGTTCCACTCCCTTCCTTTCTTGCTGTTCTTCCAAAAGAGAAATTTCAGAACGGGAAACTACAGGCACAATGACTGTTAAAGAAAAACATTGATCATTATGTGACTGTACTGCGCAGGACAAGGCTAGAGCAGCGCATAATTAGGGTAAGAGGAAAAGCACTAGAGCAGCCACAGGAGCGACAGAGCCTCATTATCAAACTTATATGTTTCTGCATCAATGTCCCTACAGCCTTCTTAAGGTATGTTTGGTTCACATGGCATGAAAACAAATGCTAGATTTTCCTCAAGGTATAATTCAATAATTCAATGAATCAGCTGTGACTGGAGTGTTCCTTTAAATACCCCGAAGAATGACAATATCCACTGGCTGGTAGTATGTGTATGCACTACTCTATTTTGTACGCTATAAAGTGAACCCAAAAGTACTGGTACGTTTCTGGCAGTATCCGTATTATGCAGGAAAGAACTTTCTATTATATTGTAATCAGGAGTGGATCGGATATCACGCTAGCTAGTTTCCCTCCAACCGGGGTCATCTCAGGCGCACGTGCCAGATGCTGTGTCAGCGGATTTTGATGATCAATCACCCCGGGATGAGGACCGGCCAATATAACCTCTCCTGGAGGTGTATGGGAATACAACTTCTTCTTATCCATGATATCAGACATCCCCGGATAATAGGGTGCTGATGGCGTTATCTTAAAGTTGAAGTATGTGATATATTATAAGTATTAGTCACTCAATCTTTTCTCTAGTGACATGAAATGAACACATTGGGGCACATTTACTTATCTGTCCCTTTGACACCGCCGATCCGGAATGCCCGATGAGGATTCAGAGCTGCCTCAATTCACTAAGATTGTGCGTCCAATTTCCTGCATGTGTCGCTTCCCCCGCTGAGGTCCGCCGGAGTTCACCTTCTCTTCTTCCCGATGCATGTAAGTGCTGATCTTGCGACACAATTTCATTTTTAAATTCCGTGCCCAGTCCGAATGAGTCAAGATGTCTGACGGCCACGCCCCCTGATTTGTGTCGCATGCAAGCCGGCACCGATACACCACAATCCGATCACGTGCGCCAAAAACCAGGGCAAATTGGAAAAAATTGCGAAAACCAACGGAAATGCGTCCGACGGACCGTTAGTAAATGTGCCCCACACTGTATGATGTATTTTGCATTGAGGTGTAACCTATTCTCCGTCATTGTGAAGGATATAGGACTGACATCTTTCCAGTACCTGAAGTAGGATGTAGAAGTCCCATGCTCTGCCGGGTCACCTGGCATGGTGGCGCGTCGCTCTCCTCCTCACTTTTCACTTGGCGTAGCGTTACATCCATAGCAGCTGCTTCCGGATCGGTACGTTTAGGGCTTGAATGGACCCAAATAACAAACGTGGGGGTTAGAGACGGACATATATGGAATGGATTATATATAGGACATGCCTATAAGTAATGATCCTAGAGAACCTATAAGACACGTATCTATTATATGTCATACACTACAGCGCTGCTATGATACGTTTTCTGAGTTTACCTGTAAAACCTCCAGCAGATTGCTACTCCTCTCAGCAGGCAGGATTTTTGCAGTCTACGGCAGCTTCATTCCTGCTGGAGAGAGAAAGGATAGAGGGGGTTAATAAAATTTTTGGGGGCATTGGGTATCCACCGTCCTTGCTGTGATGTGTTGTGGCCGTGAAGAGGTTAAATGCAGAGCATCTTACCTAATGAAACAACGCTGCTATTCCAAACCGCAGTCTGCAGGGAGGCTGTGCGCCTGCGCCTCTCCATTATGTGTACAACACTAGGGGGGGTCAGGGACGACAGAAGAAGAGGAGGAGGAGGAGGAGATGGGGGAACAGAGGAGGAATAGATGCAAGGAGCCGCAATCTGGCTTTATCTATATGGTAATAAGCGGCTGTGATCAGCGCCAGCACACAGCAGCAGATCCACATAGTCAATGATATTGTGTCACTAAGATCAGAAGCCGAGGAATACAATGTCACATGAGCGAGACGAGAGACGAATATGGAGCCCCCAACGTTATATTATTTACATCATTGTTGTCCATTGAGGAGAAAAAGCTCATGCAATATCCAGCCCCTCAAACCCAGTCATTGGGACGCATCATACCGATTTTAGAGCCCCCAAAAGGTAGGAACGACAAAGAGGGAAACAAAAAACTCTATATTGTTTTTATACTGTAAAGTATTGTATGGTGGGAGTCCCAAATGTGACAATGTATCAGTAGTGTAGGATACAATGTAGCGTCGCCGGATGTTACCGATCCCAGGACACTTGTTACACTCAGATATTGTAAAAGTAAAAGGTCTTTCCCATCTCTTATGGTATAAACAGCTACAGGAATTCAGAAATTTTGGAAATGGAAACGCCAAACTTCTTTGACACCTTTCTACATGATGCCTCTGCCCTCTCTTTCCGATTGTGATAATAAACCAATTACAGAGGTTTGACAATCTGCAAACCCCTCTATCGTCTGCTGTAATCTTTCACAGTGGGTGGGGGGAAGTGCTCTGCGCAGTGTAGCAGCCTGTAGAAGCTACAGCACAGAGGGGTTACATCTCCAGGAGCCATTAAGAATCATTAGCATAATTTTAAAAGTTGAAAGTATTAGAAGGAAGGAGGCAATAGATAACACATATCAGAAGATTACCACAGTCACAGTGCCCGGATCTATGGTTTATCATGATCGATTCTGATGGTAGATTTCCTTTAACACAAACCTGTCACCAGGAATGTAATTTTTTAGCCGGTATCAGGTTCCAATCAAGCTATGCTGATTTTAAAAATGCCTTTGTCAGCATTCTCGTTCATTTCAGTAGTTTATATAAGTTTATTTTACATTACCTGGCTCCCTGTCAGCAGCTTGTGGTGAGTCCCGGGAGGGGCATCTGCAGCCTGTGTGTGCCTGTGTCTACTCATGCAATCTTCCTCTACTCCACATCATCCCCCTCCCTGCATGAGTGTGCAGGAGACTGACACAGGCGCACCCAGGCTGCAGCTGCCCTTCCCCGGGACTCGAGACAGCCAGGTAATGTGAAATAAACTTATATAAAGCACTGAAATGATTCAGAATGCTGACAAAGGCATTTTTAAAATTAACATATTGGAACCTGTCACTAACTAAAAATTACATTGCAGGCAGGTTCACTTTTAATCACTGCTCCCTTATTTTTCACATTTGTAGAAGCAGCAGCATGGAGGACATTGTACAGCAGTATTGAATAGTTTATCTATAACTCCAGTGCTTGAATGATATAATACATTAGAGGCTGTAGCTGTGCTTGTATGTTTTAGCTTCTTCCTTCATCAGGGATGGCACACCCTCCTCCCCTCTCCATAAACTTGTAAGGGCGGCAGATGATTACTGATCTGTGGCTTCTGTCTACAGATTTTCCTTTTTCACTTTTAGAGGCTGCAAAGGGAGGGTGACTTGAGATGCCTCTATCTTCAGTTCTTTAGCGTCATATTAAAGATAAGAACCTTATCTTGCAGATTACATTGCAGCTTTCGAGCTTTAGAATAGAAAAAAATTGTAAATAAAAAGTTGGGAACGGGATCTTTATCTGCAGTTCTTTAACTTTCTGTATCTCAGATTCTTTAAATCACAGAACCACAAGCCTGATGCAATCTGAAAATTGAGATTATCATCTTGTTTCTAGTTACAATAGAACCAGCATCTGCAGTGACACTCCCCCTGCAGCCTCTAAACTTGACTCATCTTAGGTAAAATATGACCCTTCTCGGCTCAATTTTACCAGACTTTGTAGGATATTTTTATAGGTAACTGGGTGAGGTTTCATAAAAGAGGGGATTCTAGAAAGGACATTTCGTTCCCTACCTGAGCGGTATATATAGTATAATGGGGTTGAAGCTGGTGACAGATTCCCTTTAAGGGACTTTTGTTAGATGGGCCGTCATTTTCTTGAAACCCTTTGATCACGCCAGAAAATACAATATGGACACTTTTTTTCGGTTAATGTGTTAACTATATGGAATAATTCATTTTTAATTAGAATAGATCAAGAATTTTCAGTTTCAGGAATTATCCTATATTTCCTATTACACCCTGCCTGTGGTACAAATCGGACCCTGGTCATGTGATGTCACACAGGTGCACGGCTCATTATATCCCTGGTCATGGGATGTTATGCAGGTGCACGGCTTATTATATCCCTGGCTATGTGATGTCACACAGGTGCACGGCCCGTTATATCCCTGGTCATGTGATGTCCCACAGGTGCACGGCTTGTTATATCCCTGGCTATGTGATGTCTCACAGGTGCACGGCTCATTATATCCCTGGTCATGTGATGTTACACAGGTGCAAGGCTCATTATATCCCTGGTCATGTGATGTCAACCAGGTGCACAGCTTTTTATATCCCTGCTCATGTGATGTCACACAGGTGCACGGCCCGTTATATCCCTGGTCATGTGATGTCCCACAGGTGCACGGCTTGTTATATCCCTGGCTATGTGATGTCTCACAGGTGCACGGCTCATTATATCCCTGGTCATGTGATGTTACACAGGTGCAAGGCTCATTATATCCCTGGTCATGTGATGTCAACCAGGTGCACAGCTTTTTATATCCCTGCTCATGTGATGTCACACAGGTGCACGGCTCATTATGTCCCTGGTCATGTGATGTCACACAGGTGCACGGCTCATTATATCCCTGGTCATGTGATGTCACACAGGTGCAAAAAAGGTTAAAAAAATTAAAACCTTCAATACAAAAAATACATATTTGTTAGGCTTCTTCTGGCGCTAATAACTTTTTCATACTTTGTTGTACAGAGCCACGGGAGGTGTCATTTTTTGTGGAAGGAGCTAAAGTCTATTACTTTTTATTACATTTTTTAGATGTTGCAAAATAGTGAAAAAGTAGCGTTTTGCACATTCGGTGCTATTTTACGATATTGGGTTCAACGCCGGTAATAACCTTTATTATATGTTGATAGATGGAACATTTTGGGACGTGGTGGTACCTAATGTATTTACGATTTACACTGTTAACTATTGTTATACCAGTTCTAGGGAAAAGCAGGTTGATTTTTTTTTTTACTATTTTTCAGACCCCTGATGCTGCTATACACTAAAGCATGGCAGTATATAGAGATTCTACACCTGATCTGTTACAATGTGCCACTGGCACACGCTTCAGCAAATACACAGTTACAGAGGCTGTAATGGTGACAGTCTCTCCCAGAGCAACAAACTCAGCCAAGATGGCAGTGCCCATGCGCCACCACCAGCAATCAAAGGGTTAATACGCACAATTGGTGGTCATGGGCGTTACCGGTAGGCGTTTGCAGCAATATGCATAAAATACCTACCTTGTATGATAGGCTCAGCCCATGATCCCTCTCCATACCCCCTGCAGCCGACGTGTGACGTACAGATACAGTATAAAACGTATATATCTACACACGTCTTTGGTGCAGTACGTCCAGGTCTTATTATTCATTTCTTTTGCGTCCATATTGAAAATGATTTCCCACCGCAGAAATTAAAATGGTGCCCGTTACCATGGAAACTGATACGTCTCACACCGTGCATAAATTATCCCCTGCAACAACAATTAATTCATCTCCGGAGCTTATGCATCTAAATATGACTCGTCTGATTATAGCAAAACACACAGGAACCCAAACAACCTTGTATCCACATACAGACACAGACGCAATCACCTTACAATAGAGGAGGAGGCCTCGTGTTATGGCTGGGAAGTCGTTCATTATGACTCCGGGAACCTGGGAGAGAACAAAGTTTATCCAAAAGTCTAAAGAATCAAATCATTACCCAAATGAGTTTTTAGTTCATTTGATGAGAAATTATGAAGAAATCAGCAGGGAAGTGAATATATCAAAATCTCCCCCAAAGGAAAAAGTAGCCGAATCCTACATTATTGCTCTAAAAAGGCCACTGTATCCACATTTACCCCACTAAAATACCAGCCTCTCAATAGGGTATGAAATGTCCTTTCTAGAATTCCCCCCATTATCTATAAAGATGGGCATCACTTCAGGAACCCCTCAACAGCACCTGGACCAATTGTTCTGGTGTCACTGTAAAGGAGAGAATCTCATCTTTTAAACCACATAAGACTTGTGTGCTACAAAACCAGAGATGCAGGCAGTTAAAGTAATAGTTGGAGATTCATTATACCTTCACCAGTTTTCTGGCTTTTGACTAGGACTTTGGGTGTGTAGCAGATTAGGCTGTACACAACCGGCCCATCAGATTCACTCAAGCGAAATGGCTTTTTTTTTTTAATGCAAGGTTTTGCCATTTTTTTTCCTGTCAGTATTAATACAAACTATATAAATTTGGTAGCTCTTTTATCATATTAAATTAGACGGAAATAGATGGTGTCATCTCGACTGCACATGGTCAGAAATAAGTCAGGGGAAGCTATTAGCTCATTAACAGTTACATTTTTTTAGGATCTATAGGACCACGTTTTAACGTATCAGAATCGGATTAGATGCTATGTGCCCCAAGTTTGGATATCACTCACATCTTATGGTCATGCCTCATCCCTCCTGGACAGGGTGTAGTGAGCAATTACCCAAAAATATTCTGTTAATATGTTAATTTGGATATACAGATGAATGAATGCTGGGGTCTAGGCACAAAGCAATGGGTACATGTTGTATAAGGCACATAAGGCAATATCTGGCAGACTTATTCACCTGCATAAAGTGGAGGCAATTACTCCAAATGGAAAGACTAGATTTAAAGGGAACCTACCACCCAGATTCTACCTATAAAGGTAGAAGGGGTGGTAGGTGGATGAATGGGACGTGTGGATAGCCCTTTTTGGGCTAATCCTCATGTCCTGGCTATCTTTTAGAAAGGTTTATTGCAGGCATATGCAAATTTATTTATGCGGCTACTGGGGCGTGGAGTAGCCGGACATGAGGCTAGTAGTCGCGGCTACTCCACCCCCCCAGTAGCCATGTTACTCCGCCTACCATTTAGTCTTCGGCGCGCATCTGCAGCCTTCTGCGCGTGCACAGTAGCTCCAGTCCCTGAGCTGCGCAGAACGCAGGGGACTAGGACGAGGGCGTGCAGCTCTGAAGATTAAATGGTAGGCAGAGTAATGTGGCTACTGGGGCGTGGAGTAGCCACGACTAGTATCCTCATGTCCGGCTACTCCACGCCCCAGTAGCCGCATAAATAAATTTGCATATGCCTGCAATAAACTTTTCTAAAAGATAGCCGTTCATCCACCTACCACCCCTTCTACCTTTATAGGGAGAATCGGGGTGGTAGGTGCCCTTTAAGAAATCACTTCTAAAAACGAAATTGTGGGACCCATAGCAAGATACACCAGGACTTGTGTCTCTGGCATCACTCAGGGATAGGACTTCTGATAATCACTCTGGGCCGGTCATAAATTGTATTGTTATATCACTTCGACAGCCGCGCTGCAAAGTTTCTTGCCCTCTCCAAACCTCATAAGTATTGTTTATAAAAAAAAAAAGCTACAATTAATCACCTTTTAGGCCCTCATAAGGCTTTGTAACCTGAAAAATCCATAAGGTATAAAACCAACTAAATAAAATACATAACCCTGAAGTGATAAACTATTAAACCCTAGAGCAGCAGCCTAGAGGACAAGGCTTATACTTTACTCAAAATCCATCAGGGCTTGTTTTCTGTGGGACAAACTTGTTACTAGTGGCAGAATTTAATACTGCATGTAATGTACTGGGAAGCTGAAAATAAAATTCTAAATAGACTGGTATCCAGTGACGCCCGAGCAACATTTGCTAATACAAGCTTTCCTCTATCCACAGGTCATACAGTTGGATACTCTTAATTTTGTTTGTGAAAAATAAAATATAGAATAGGAGGAAAACTAATAAAACTTTAGTATATTTAAGTATAACATATAGCATTAAAAAAGTGTAATCTCCAAGGTTACTTTTAGTTTTCAGCACATCAGCTACTGCTCCAAAACACCTCAAAGTAACAGTGAAAGTATCAGCGCACCCCTATAAGTCGGCCTTAATTGGCAAGTAGTCCATAAAACTGAGGGTGATGCCACATGTGGTTTTTTTTTTAAAGAGAACCAGTCATGCAAAATAACCCCCTAAACTAAATATATTTTCATAAACTGCCATTAGAGAGCATTGCCTCTATCCCTTCATTGTCCCTCTACATGCCTGTAAACCTAAGCAATGAGGTCCTAAAGCTGTATGCAAATGACCTGTGAAATGTCCAATGAAGCATTAGCATATTCAAGCTGTCCACTCTATTCATGAGTGGGAGGCACAGCCACACCCCCAGTGCTTGACTGACAGCCTGTATAATGGTGTGAGGCTGTATAATGATGTGCTTCCTGGTGCTGGCGCCCCCTGCAGCCTGTATGTGTGTATAGGAGAGATACAGCAGCTCCAGGCAGCCATGTTATAGCAGAACATGTCAGATTCATGTGTAGCTGATGTCTGTGTCTCTCACCTGTATATTAGGAGGATGCAGCACACACACTAGCCATGCTTTACTATACATTAGTCACATGGTCAGAGGCAGTGATGTCACTCCTGTTCCCCCTCCCCAGGTCTGTGTGTAGTCTCATTTATATGATAAAAAAATAAATGATTTTACAATGATTAATGTATGAAATGACTAGATAAAGGCTGGGATGGGATCCTTGTGAGCTGCTCCAACAGGTAGTAGTGACAGGACAAGTGACACAGACCTGATGACAGGTGTCCTTTAACCCGTTTTTGGTGTGGTTTTAAGCAGTCCATTAAAAAAATGCATGCATTTTTGACCAGTTTTAATTAAGATAATTGCTAAAACCTATCAAAAACAGATGCATTTAAATACTGACCAAAAATGAGATTTTACTCCTAGATCCAGACACTTGTCCCCAGTTTATCGTGATGGTAGATTCCCTTGAACTAATCAAATGTTTGACATGATATCAGGAGCAGAAAGAGCAGCCGGTAAATGTCTTTTCCATCAAACATTGCTACAATAAAACCCCAGAGACCCAACATGCACTGCAGAAGAAAACTTTATTCACTCTGCAAAAATCAAACTTACAGATAAACCTAAAAAAAAATTTCAAAAAATAAAAACTCCCCACATAGACCGTACAAATCTTTATTATTTACAATGTCAGCAGCTACACTGAAATGGGATCCACATTAAACTTCCCATCAAGCACTGTAGAGTTTAATACTTTATACCATCAAGAACAAAATGCAATGCACTTCATTATAGGTGTACATTAAACCCACGGTGGCAAATCTGAAAGCATCATTCTACAATAATTATTCACTGTACTAAATAACTGAAGGGGAAGAGACCTCTGTCACAACTTGCGCATGTTTTAAGAAAATTACATGCAAAAAAAAAAAAAATTGTTGCCATCTATTTACAGAACTGAAACCCTTTGGTTGCCAGGATAGGACACAGAAAAAGTGAGGACAAACCTGCACTGAAATATGGAATCAGGTGACTATAAGTATCAACATGTGGGGCTAAGTCCTAACACTGGGCATGAAAAAAATCTATGTCACAATAGACTCTACTCGGGGGAGCTAGAACGAGAACTGGCAGCGGATGCAGCGCGTGGTGATGGAGAAGCTGAGCCTTCCTTTCCAGGTGGAACTGGTGATTTAGACCGGGATCTGGCATCACCTTTACCATTTTCCCTTGGAGAGGGCGATCTGGAACGACTACGGGAAGATCTTTCCCTTGTAGGAAGTGATCGACTCCTAGAGCGATCCCTGCTTCTTGATCGACTACGAGAACGGTCGTGATCTCCTTTGGACTGGCTTCTGGATCTCTCCCTGGAAGCTTCTCTATCTCTCTTTGATGGACTATGGGATCTTTCCCGAGACCTCTCCCTAGATCTGTCTCTTTTTCCCTTAGACTGGCTGCGTGATCTGTCACGAGATCTGTCTCTCTTTCCAATGGATGGACTACGTGATCTCTCTCTGGAATGATCTCTATTGCTCTTTGATTCTCTCTTTCCTTCGGAGCGACTTCTAGATCGTTCCCTCTTGCTCTTTGAACGACTGCTGGATCTATCGCGTCTTGATTTAGAGCGGCTGCTGGACCTTTCACGCTTTGATCTGGGGCGGCTGCTAGAGCGATCCCGTCTTCCTTTAGAATGGCTGCGAGATCTCTTGCGCTTTCCTTTGGATCGGCTGCGAGATCGAGAACCATGCTCTGATTCAGGCTTGCTTTTTGAACGGGATCTCCTCTGATTTGATGGTGATCGAGAAGCTTCTTTACTTCTGGACCTAGACCTAAAAAGATAAAAGGTTGGTCTATTAAATCATGGTAGCAAATGAAACTCATTAGTGTGTTCTATTACTGGAACATAAGCAGAATATGAAATTTTTCTATGTACATAAAAGAGACTGTGGCAACTTAGTGAAATTAGGAAGTGACCAATCTTACCTTGACTGACTCTTTGCTGGTGAATGTGAACGGCTCCGTTTTACTGGAGAGCGAGAACGGCTTTCCTTAGCAGGAGACCGAGATTGACTTTTCTTAGCAGGGGAACGAGAGCGGCTTCTTTTAGCTGGAGAACGACTCTTCCTGGCGGGAGTGCGAGACCTGCTGCGCTTCGCAGGGGATTGGGATCGGTTCTTTTTGACAGGAGTGCGGGAGCGGCTCCTAGATCTGCTATGGCTGCTACGTCTGCTTCTGCTACGTGATCTCCTCCTGCTCCTGGATCGTGACCTGAAAAGTTTTTATAAAATCAACAGTTTACTTAGAGGTTGAAGACTAAAAATGTGAAACATTTCAATACCTCACAATTTTGCTGTAGGAAGCCAATGTTTAATATTGAAGTGTATGTGTCTATCCCACAGGAGGTGACTTTAGGTTTATAAGTCTGATCATGTATATCAGGTATATTCCTAAGAACAAGTCAAGGGTTTTCCTTACAAACAAGTATTGTGGGCACCCTTGACTTATGTTGTATGTGTTATTTTATGCTTTAAATATTTTGGTTATTGCCTTTTTTTGTGGTGTTTAATTTTGGGAACAATCTATTTAATCTAGTGGGAGTACATTCTGTCAGTGCACACTATTTGTATCAGTGTCCATACTCTCAACTTACCTGGATCTGCTGCCAGAATAAGACCTTCTGTGGCGGGTTTTGCTTTCAACCAGGCGGATTTTTCTGCCATTTATCTCTGTGCCATCCAACTTGTCGAGAGCTCTTTTCATGTCCGAGTGAGATCGGAACTCTATGACCCCCTCGTTGGTACGTTCTTTGTGTGCGTCAGCATAGGTAACCTCACCTGCCTGCCTCATGAAATCCTGAAGAGAAAGGTAAAAGATGGTTGAGAACATAAGACACAACTGGCAAGAACAGGAGAAGTCAGGTGCGTTGCATCAGCTAAATGTCAGATTCTGAACTTATATCCACACACATTCGGAAAATGATTCACTCACCTTAAGGTCCTGCCAGCTGCAGCGACTAGAGAGGTTTTCCACTACGAGTCTGAACTCTGTACGCACAGGAGGCCCATACTTATCTCTGCCAGATCTTTGGCTCCTGTAGCCACCTTTACACATGGAAAGACAATGTCAGGGTTGCACACCAAATGCACAAATTATCTAATTCAGTGTGTTTTGTGGGAGGGCTTTAAAGACTAGAGTATGAGATTCTTTAAATTAAACCTCCTTTTGTAGCCGTGATTCTGGCGAGTGGTTTGCAGCAGGGATGTTGATTTACTCCGTTCTGCTGTGATGATGAGAGTGGGCACACGTGTAAAGGAGTGCACTCAGTCAACCTCATCAACATGAAATCTTATATTATTTTAAATGACATTACAAGGTTTTTACTCATTTACATGCATTTCTACATAGTATTGTATAAGAGATGCCAGTCACTTTATTAAGTTAAGGCAGGAGGTATAAAAGGTGGCACTTGGAAGCACACGCAAGGGGGATTCACCTACTCCAGATTAAAGCCAGTTTTGTCTAACCCTTTTAATCCTCACCATCACCCTGCGTCTAATGGCAATAGGCTGCAGTCGTCATGGCTTCCGGTAAGGTCAGCCAAAGGGTCATAGGGCAAGGGTCACACAATGTTTGGAAAGGCCAACCAGGAAAGGCAGTCATCTTAAGCCTCAATGGTCTCAGCCCCCACTGGTCTCTTTCAAATTGAAACATCAAGGACGGTTAAAAAGGTTTTTGGAATTCAACATGCAAAAAGGTTAAGAATATACAAGTTAAAAAAACACATTCATAAAACCATTTTTTCCTCCCCCAACCCATCCAATCACAAGCGACTTCCCATATTATATTAACCTCTGTGATGTCAGGATCTAAACTTCACCGCTGATATCACAGGAGTCAATTCATACAAGGTTATTCTTTAATATTTAAAAAAAAGGCACAGCCATAGGACTTGGTGTACATCCTACACTCTGGTCTCCAAAGAGCCACTCTATATAGTTGTACAACATCTGGAAAGAGACCACAGGTGTGGAAACACAAAAGTAGATTAACACAGGTTTCAGTGAAGCATCACAAGTTTCCTGCACCGCGTTAATCTACAGCAGAAAAATATGATTTTCAGTAGTGTACAGAGAAACAATTATATATTCCAGATTTTGTATAATTGTCAAACCTGCACAATACTTTCTTACTAAAAATCAGATGCTGCTGGAAGTGACCTTGAAATAACAGTTCACTTAAAGCGCCATGCCAGAAGTTTAAATCAATAGGGGTCAAAGTGCAGAGACCACCAATCAGTGAAGGGATCAGCGTCTGTCTGAGCACTAAGATCTCTGCTGATCAAACTTTGGCAGCCTATGTTTAGTTACACTTCAACTTAAACTATACCATAATTTCTGCATGAAAACCTCAAAACTACATTTACACGGCAAAAATACAGTTTTGCAATGACCTTAACCCCTCATCCCTCCAGCACACGTCGGCCTACATTTGTCTATTAATATAGACTTGCCTCTGCTTCTCCACCAATGTAGAACCTAATCCAAGTAAAAAGGGTTATAGTACTTATCACAAACCTACACACAGGTGCAAATTTGTGTAAGCACCTGCACACACTACCCAAAATCAGGCTGCAATTGCATTGCTATGTAGTATAAAACGTGTCCCTTTCCAGGGAGTCATCTCTTTGTTTACTGAGATGGTGAGGTGCCGCACTAGAGGAAAAGTTAAGGCAGACTAATATAACCAAACTTGGATGCTAAAGGTAAGGGAACGTGTGCTTAGGAGGTAGCCCATGTTTTAATGTGCCGTCAATTTTAAACACCAATGACCCAGCATCCAGTATAAACTAATATTCTCCCCAAAAAGCTGGTCCCAAAAAAATGCATTCCTTACTGCGACTTGCGAAGCTGAATCCATCTCGGTCACGCCGTGGGCCCCGGGCATGCTCTACAATCACACGCTCCCCACAAAGGTCTTTCCCATTCAGCTCATATACGGCATCGTCTGCGTCACGGGAGTCTTCAAACTCTACAAAACCGTATCTAAAAGAAGAAATCACAAATGAGAAAAAGAAATATACATAAAGAGACTGCTCATACATTGGCCATTTTTGGTACCTTCTAAAACAAGAGTCCAAAGAGACACCAAAAGCCCAGGCACATGTGTCATGCTGCATTGCTCGGAAGTCCAGCTACATAAGTGTATGTAGAGTCCTGCCAGTGCATCAGGGTGCAGCAGCCTCTAGTAAGACATTGCACAGGTAATAGAACTTGCTAAGGGACAGGGAATTACCACACAGCTCAGGCACATGTGGCTAATAACCAGGCTGCAGTATAGAAAATGTAAACAGCTGCCCAATAAAACCTCTTTCTCTGCCATGTGACAGTGTGCATGGGAAAGAGATAGAGCATGCTCCAGTTTCCCGCTTCGAGCACGATGCCTCACTATAGAGATGAGGAGGTTTCACTGCATGTTTGGCAATTCAAGTGCTATGCTTGATAAAGATCCCAGATCAAAACTTTGCATCTGGATGGAATAAAGGACCTATGGCAAGTATAACTGTTCCTGTGCAGCATTGCTTTACTTCAATAATGGATAACCTGGTAGCAGCATGGAGATTACACCATTGTATTGAGGCCTGTACACACAACAGTAAAGAGGCCTCAACTCACAGCAGTACAAAAATTTCCTCTTATACAGCTCTGTACACACAGGTATAGAGCACTGTACACACAGGTATAGAGCACTGTACACACAGGTATAGAGCACTGTACACACAGGTATAGAGCACTGTACACACACCAGTATAGAGTTTTTCTCACAGTCCTATACACACACAGGTATAGAGCACTGTACACACACAGCGGTATAGAGCACTGTAAAATACATCAGTATAAAGGTTCCCCCTCAGAGCCCTGTACACACAGGTATAGATGTCTCTTCTCACAGATATAGAGCCCGGTACACACCAGTATAGAGGTTCCCCCTCATACAGCCCTGTACACACACAGGTATGGGGCGCTGTACACACACGGCGGTACATAGATGAAGCCTATGACGTGACGGTGGCCTGCAGGGCCCATTCCGCCCGCGTCGCCCCATTCCCTCACAGCAGTATCGCGCCTCAGTCTCTCGCGCCAAGAAGATGGCGCCCGTGGCCCAAAGCGCGCGGGTAACAGAGCCCAGCAGGTGCCTCCATGAGCGCAGGCCTCAGAGCCCGGCCACACTAGCCGCTACACATCTACCCCGCTCTTACCCGTTTTTCAGGTCCACCTCCAGTAGCTTTCCGTATCCCCCGAAAAACCTCTGTATGTCTTTCTCTCGGACATGGTAGCTCAGTCTTCCGATGTAAACACGCGGCATGGCGCTGGTCAAGAAGATGGCGGCCTCAGCTCCGCAGCAGAGTGACGTGACAAAGGCGGGATGGAGGCTTTATAAACTTGGTGGGCGTGACTAGAGAAAGCTGAAAGAGAGGGAGCACGCGCGGCACAGAAAAGCCGCGGCGCGGGGCGGGGCTCTACTTTTTGGTAAAGCGCATGCGCCGCGACTGTACACGTGTAGGGCCGGACGAAAGTGTAGTCACGTGGTGCAGTGATACACTAGATATTACTGAATGGCGGGAACAGACGAATTAATCACCTCATTATGTAATAATGTTAAAAATTGTTAATACAAACCCACATCTACAGAGAGTGTTCACATGGTGCATTAAATCTGTCCCACAAGTTTTCTCAGAAAGACGTGGAAGACCCCTTTAGAAAAATTTTTTGAATTTTTCTATTATAAAACTATGTTCCCATTTTACCGGTGCCCACTGTTGTGGATTATTATAGGTTCACATTGTTTTGAGTCTCCAACAACAGAGGCAAACTGTACTTTTGCACACGGTCTATCAGTGGCCATTATTAGTTCATTTGTTAAAAGATTTTTCATAATTTTTTTTGGGGTGGGGGTGGAGGGTGCAGGATCAATATTGAATTATTTTTATGTTCAGAATTGTTACCTTTAAAAGAAATTTTAAGCTCGAAAGCTGAAAGGTTTTTTACATGGAACAATTAGCTCTTAACGGACAATGGGTATATAAAAACGGACTGACTAGGAGACATGGTTTTTTTTTTTTTTTTTTTTAAACATGACTACACCCTGTTAAAAAAATGCATCACTGTGTGCCTCTGCTATTACTTTTCCCATTTTGAAGCATCAATTTACATTTGATGATTGATTGACCTTGACGTTAAAGGGGTTGTCTGAAGTATTGAAGTTATCCTCTATAATAATAATAATTCCTTTATTTATATAGCGCACA
This sequence comes from Engystomops pustulosus, assembly GCF_040894005.1. Classification (NCBI taxonomy): domain Eukaryota; kingdom Metazoa; phylum Chordata; class Amphibia; order Anura; family Leptodactylidae; genus Engystomops; species Engystomops pustulosus. The sequence goes on along the minus strand of NC_092416.1, from coordinate 160,633,227 downwards.
CAGATACTGTAGTGCTGCATAGAACTTGTCAAATCAGTCCTTGTCCCCACGGGACTCACAATCTAATCAACCTACCAGTATGTTCTGGAGCGTGGGAGGAAACCGGAGGACCCGGAGGAAACTCACGCAAACACGGAGAGAACATACAAACTCTTTGCAGACTACCTACCCTCTATCAGGGGGGGTCCAACTGCTGTGTCCAGCACCAGTCACAAGAACAGAACCTCCAGCTCTCCAGATAACAGTGATTCAGTTTCACCGATGGATGGAGCGTCACCCTGCGCTCCATTCACCGTCTATCGTACTGATTGGAGATAGAAAACTGCTTGCCTATTTCGGTCATTCCCTTAAAATTGAATGATAATGGGACCCCCGTTCACTAGAGGTCCCTTTCTCATGATCGGTAGAGGTCCCAGCAGTTAGACCCTCACCGATCAGTTAGTTATCCCATATCCACTTAAATCCTTTCAAAGGGGTTTTCCCATGAAACACATACATTCTAGTGAGGACAGGGCCTAACTTGCTGATTGTGTGGGGGTCTGAGTGATGAGACCCCTACGGATCACGAGAATGGAGGGTCCAGTGTACTTCCTTCGTACCCGTGATTGCTCCACGAGATGAGCAGAGCAGCCGGGTTCACATGGCGGGGCTGCCCTGTTCATCCTATGGAGCTGACGGAGATTGCCGAGTACGTCCCATTCACCTGTTCTGTGGGGGTCTCATCAATGACCCCCCACCCCTTGATCAGAAAGTAAGGTCCTATCCTGTGCTTAGGGCCTAACTTGTTTTGTGGGTAAACCCCTTTAACTTGTTTTTACCTATAGGGGGCACACTGGGGACAACAACTCTGAATCTATGGTGTTAAGGGAAATCAACCACTAATATAAAATAAAGTGAAATTAAACATAGTCACCTTTCACCCTCTTCTCCTCGATCCCGGCGTGTCAAGCTTGAAGAAGACCAGTGACGGGATTGAGGAGAAGAGGGCCATAGTTTCATTTTACTGTATATAAGTGGTTCATTTCCTTTAAAGGTGCTAAGGTTTTGATCCCCTTTCCACAGGATAGGAAATACACATATGATTGGTGGGGGTCTGTTTGAAAGGACCCCCACAGATTTGTCCCTTTCCTAATGATTGAATAAAGTAGTAGGATGAACATGCGTCCTAAAGTTTCAGTCAATACCATGGGATTGTCATAAATTGCCAGGTATCTCCAGCACCTCCGTCATTGTGTAAGATTGTGTAAGATACCCAAGCGGTGTGCCCACCTACTACTGACACTCCTATAATTTTGAATGGAGTAGCAGGATACACCTTTGACCTGCCTCTCCATCATTCTGTGAACTGGGGGAGAATGGGGGCTGCTCTTATGATGCTTGGGGGTCCCAGCAGTCTGACCCCCCACTGATCAGATTACTGCTCCTTATCCTGTGGATAGGAGATACAAATCAAACTTAGGACAACCCCTTTAAGTGTAAATTGACCTTGGTGCGTCTACCTTAAATCCATAATGGCTTGTAGCTATCACTTCCATTAACAGTAATATAATATGCAATGTGAAATTTACATTGGCATTAAAAAGAATTTAAAATTCTCCAATGTTGTCCATTACACTCCCTATAGATCCCTACACTTACTGACCTTGTCATAAAGAACACATTTCTATGAACATGTGATTCTCGCTACAATTGTTCCTGATGCATTATACATAGTAAACCACTTGATGTTACTGCCCTTTCCCATCCCATTGATCGGAGTCACCAAATCCACTGCACTCTGCACATGGAGACTCAAGTTTGGAAATGTATTCATTATTTTATTTCATTTTGTAATGAGAAAATTGGAAAATTCCCATGTGTATAACACTGAGTGCCCTACTCCAGGGAACTTCTACTAACAGTAAACCTAATGCTGAGATTATAGAGGAACAAAAAAGTTTGGGAATGTGAGTGCTGAGTCATTGAGTAAACAGAACATCTTCATCGCTGGTCCTGGGAAGAGGGTTCAAGTCAGGCCATTCCTTGTAAGGTTCTGCGATCAAGAAGAATAATTATAGAATTAAGCCCCAAAAGCAGGAGGCATGTATAATATTCCAGACGGGAGGCCAGTGAAGGCAACTTTGGAATTATATCTATTTTCAGTTGTTTGTTTTTCAACCTGTTAAAGGGGCGAGGAGACGAGTTGTAGCGCCCCACCGACAGGATATCGTTAGAACAAATAAAACAGAGAGGCATAAACACCACTCATTGTCACGCCCTAGTTAACACATAAATACACCGATTATCATTTGCAAATGTGAACACTTCAGGGGGTTATCAAGACCTGCATTCAGAAATGCGACTTAAAGGGGTGGTCCAATTTCAGCAAATAAAATGTTATTGTGTGTATAATAAAGTTATTCAATGTTCCAATATACTTTCTGTATTGCTGTCATTCTATAGGAAGCTTCAGGTTTACTTCCTGTGTTAAACAGCTCATTAGTATCACAGAGAGTAATCAGAAATGTGGGTGTTATAACCCCAAAAAATTGGTGCAGGCTACAGATAGCTACAGAATTGGGGGTAACACTCAACAGAGCCTTAGGTTTCCTTTAAGCAAATGAGCCACTACCACTGGTAATGGTAGGTATTAGCAGGCTCGAGGGGAGATGGGAGGAGCATGTGAGCGGACGTGACGTCACGCCCGCCCGCTTCCCTGTGCTCTCCCGGAGCCACGCTGAGCATGAAACTCTTCCTAGAGCGTGGAGGGCAGCTTTCGGCCATGGAGTAAAAGGCAAGGCGTTTATCCCCTGACATCGGGACCCCTGTCTTTCTTTGGAGTGTGGATTGGTCAACATTGCCCCTTGGTGGAGGTAACGTGAGGGATCCGTTGGTGTGTGTCGTGGCTGGTGCCTGAAAGGACGCGGGTGTGATCCCATGCGGTGAGGCGAAGTCCACTAGCGTCTACTAAGGATGACTGGGGGACATTAACCTTCACGGCTCCGGACCCCCCGCCCCGGTTGGACCGACCAGGACTGCTATTCCCTGGTTTCAGACGAGGACCCTCTCCACCAGGTCGTATTATCATACTCCTTTTAAGAGCTGTAAAGACTCCCAGCTCTCTTTGATGTTTAAGTATCGTGAATCATCACATCTCTGCCCGTATGTTGGATAATGGCCATGTTCCCTCACTAACTCCAACTAACACTCCTTTTGCCGATAACCTGCTACTTAATCTGATGACATCAAGGCGTTAAATTTGTGTCTTACCTACTAACTACCTCAAGCATTATAGGGTGGATTTCACAACTGTTTGCCAGGAGTGGCTCTGTCCATTCTTATACTAACTGGGCCCAGTATAATAACTTTGGTCAATGATGAACTTGTTAACGACTGCTTTGTAAACATCTAGTGATTTAAAGGGGACCGCCTTATTAATTGCTTGGGCACGACTTTAAAAGCAAAAAGTTTTGGACGTTCTTTGAGAACTGGAAAACCTCTGTCGGTACATATACAGTTGTTCTGGACTTTCAGGATTTTTTTTTCCATACTAACTGGGTCCTTTTTTTATTATTGGTTGTCGCTAACGGATTTCACAACTGTCTGCCAGGAGTGGCTCTGTCCATTCTTATACTAACTGGGCCCAGTATAATAACTTTGGTCAATGGTGAACTTGTTAACGACTGCTTTGTAAACATCTAGTGATTTAAAGGGGACCGCCTTATTAATTGCTTGGGCACGACTTTAAAAGCAAAAAGTTTTGGACGTTCTTTGAGAACTGGAAAACCTCTGTCGGTATATATACAGTTGTTCTGGACTTTCAGGATTTTTTTTTTTCCATACTAACTGAGTCCTTTTTTTATTATTGGTTGTCGCTAACAGATTTCACAACTGTCTGCCAGGAGTGGCTCTGTCCATTCTTATACTAACTGGGCCCAGTATAATAACTTTGGTCAATGGTGAACTTGTTAACGACTGCTTTGTAAACATCTAGTGATTTAAAGGGGACCGCCTTATTAATTGCTTGGGCACGACTTTAAAAGCAAAAAGTTTTGGACGTTCTTTGAGAACTGGAAAACCTCTGTCGGTATATATACAGTTGTTCTGGACTTTCAGGATTTTTTTTTTTCCATACTAACTGAGTCCTTTTTTTATTATTGGTTGTCGCTATCTATTGCCAATTGTAATCCTGTATAATTCTGCAATACGGTCCTTTCTCCTGGCCACGGAGTACTTTAGCCCTCCCTGGCAGTCAATCATATTGTCAAAGAGGGCTTTCTTTTAACTAAATACCATCTTGCCGATAACTTGCTACTTAACTTCGTAACATTAAGTCGTTAATTTGTGTTTCACCTATTGACTGCTTCAAGCGCGGTAGCGTGGATGGTACCGGGCTCGAATGCATCTCATATTCCTTAATTGATTGCCAGGAGGGTTTCTGTCCATGCTTACACTAAATGTGCCCAGTATAACAACTTTGGCCAAATGCTGCGGTTAACGACTGTTGTGTAAACATTTAATTGTCAAAGGGGGGCCTCCTATTCATGGTTTGGACATGAGCTCAATATAAAAGGGTCTGGACGTCTTGAGAACTGGAAATATCCGTTGGTGTACACATAACTGTCCTGGACTTTAAGTGTTTATTTTATATTATTTGGGTCCTTGCTTGTTATCAGTTGTCGATAATTACTGAAGCTTATTGTTAAAGAGGGCTTTATTAGAGGACTTGGTTCTTGGGGATTTATTTTAGGCTTAATTATTTATTCGCACTAATAATAACTAACTTTGTTGTATGTGATCGGTCACTGGCCCCTGTACGTTGAAATTTTACATTATTTTTTTTCTTGACTATTTGCATTTAAGGAGGGGAAGGGGTTGTTATCCCTCCTCCTCTGTTTCATGATGACCAGACCCGGAACCAAAAAAAAGGGGACAAATATTACCCCTGTCTCATCCCCAAGTAAAACACCTAAAAAAATGGCTGAGAAAGTGAGAGAAAATGCTATAAAAAAACTAGACAAATATGCCGTTTCCCCCAAGTTAGTGGAGAAGCGTGGAGGCCTGATTGGACCGCAGCTGGACCCGGTCTCCCCGCTAAAGGAGGGGACCCGGCCGACTGAGGAAAACTTACAGGAAGACAGCCCCAATCCCCTTGAAAATAGTCAATCTATGAGTAGAGAGAACACTGGCCAAAACACCCCAGTTGAAATTGAGGAGAATGGGTTGATAGATCTTTCGGGAAGAAATCAACACTCAAAAGAGAGGGCTGAGGGAGGAAGAGTCCCTACTCTGTCGGAGATCTTTGAAGCCATTATGGAATGTAAGGGGTCCATAGTGACCCTGTCCAAGGAAATTGGCCAGTTTAAAGAGGAAATGGCCTCCATAAGGGCAAATGTACACAAACAGGGGGAACGCTTAGACAGGGTGGAGATGAGGACCTCAGATTTAGAGGATGATATGTCTAAACTGAAGGCTGAGTTGAAAATAATAAAGTCAGGGCAGGAAGAGCAAAAAAGGAAACTTGTTGACCTAGAAAACAGGTCACGTCGTGCCAATTTGAGATGCCTTGGCTTCCCGGAGGGAGCTGAAGGGGGAGATGCTATTAAGTTTATGCAGGACTGGTTAATTGGAATCCTCGGAGAAGGTTTTGCATCATTCCCCTCCTTTATAGAAAGAGCCCATAGGGTTCCGAGTAAACCTCCTATCCCTGGAGCCATGCCACGTCCCATTCTTATGAAACTGGTGGTGTCTAAAGATAGGGATTTGATTCTCAAAAAAATGCGACAAATTGGGAGAACCGAATACGAGGGACATTTAATCAGATTCTTCCCAGATTTTGCGGTTGATACTCAAAAGAAAAGAAACAGTTTTTTTGAAGCCAAGAATAGGCTCCGCCAGAAGGAAATCCAATATTCCATGTTATTCCCAGCTCGTCTGCGAATAATTTGGAAGGATAAGACGGTCTTCTTTGACAACCCCAATGAAGTAATAGAATGGCTAGATAGGGTTGTGAAATAAAGTGTCTTTCCCTGGCCTTAATTATTTTTTTGTTCCCGCACTTTGTCCTCTGATGTCGATAGGGGTGGATTGCGGGGGGTGGTTCCGGGGGAGGCGGGAGGGGGATGCTTGGGATAGAGGCGGTAACTGAGACCTATGGGCCTTGCGACCCAGGGGATTGAGTATCGGCCACCTGGTGGGTGGGGGGGGGGGAATTTGTTCGTTTATGTTGTGGTTTTTTTTTTTTTTTTTTTTTTCTTTTCTCTCATGCCTCTCTCTCATTTCCCCTTCCATGTTATCTTTCGGGTTAGAGGTTAAACCAGGAATAAACCAGTGACATGAAAATCTTGTCATGGAATGTTAGAGGACTGGGTACTCCTGCAAAAAGAGTGGCGGTTTTTGATTTAATAAGACGACAAAGCCCGGATATAATCGCTATCCAGGAAACCCACCTTGTGGGAGAAAAGAGAGATGTTCTCATAAAACCCTGGATAGGGAAGGCATATCATTCTTGTTACTCGTCTTATTCCAGGGGTGTTTCCATTCTTATGCATCGAAAATTTAGTTTTATAGAAGATAGGGCAAAAATAGATTCTGAGGGCCGATTTGTTTTCCTGGCCGGTACCTTTGAGGGGAAGAAGTGGGCAATTGCAAACATCTATGTACCCCCACCCTTCTCCCCCAATATTATCATCCAGTTTTATACCTTTTGTTTAGAGATAGAGGACCCCCATATAATCCTCATCGGTGATTGTAACACAGTAATGAACTCTTGCATTGACACTTATCACATAATGCACGGGAAGGCCTCTTCACATAAAAATTCGACATTGGAAAAATTGGTAAGGGAATTTAATTGGTTTGACACATGGAGAATATTTAATCCGGATAAAAGGGAGTATTCCTGTTTTTCTGCTTCACACCAAGCTTTTTCACGTTTAGATATGGCCTTAACCAATGGTAAGGCATTACATTTTGTAGATAAGATTTGTTTTGGGAGTAAGGGGGTGTCAGATCATGCACCGTTGGTGGTAAATTTTAAAATAGGCGTTCACCAACTACCTAACACAATAAGAATTGCACCAACATGGTTAGGGATTTTAGGTAAACAAGAATGGTTCACTAATAATTTGTTTAACTTTTTTTCGACAAATATGGGGGCAGCTGAAAAGGATATCATATGGGATACAGCTAAGGCTTTTATTCGGGGGGAATATAAGGCCCAACTCTGTAGGTACAAAAAACACTTAAATGCGGGTTTGATGGAACTGGAAGAGAGGGTTAAGAAAATGGAACAAGAATTTCTTAAATTACCCACGGCATTGAATAGACAGAACTGGGAGGATACGCGTGCATGCTATATTGATTTGATTAAGATACAGGCAGATAGGAAAGTTATGGCACAGGCCAGGAAAGGATGTATTCAGGCTAACACCTCTGGAAAGATGCTCGCCAATCTGGTTAAAAATAATAGGGAGAATACACACATAATGGGTGTTGAGAAACCTGGAGGTGGGTTTACAATCGTCACTGAGGAGATCCAGGAAATCTTTACTGCCTATTATGAGGATCTTTATTCGTCCCAGAATTCATCAACACAAAAAGAAATATTGGAGTATTTGGGTGGCTGTACTATCCCACAGGTTTCCAGGGAGGGGAGAGATGCCCTCGATAGGGAAATTAGGGTGGAAGAGGTCCAACGGGTACTAGCCAGTTCACCGAGGGGTAGCACGCCGGGACTGGATGGCATTCCCTTTGAATTTTATGATCTTTATAAGGAAGAACTATTGGGGCAGTTGGTTGAGGTTTGGAATTACTCCCTGGAGAAAGGGTGTCTCCCCCCCTCAATGAGAGAGGCTCTCATTACTCTAATACCAAAACCTGATAAAGATAGACGTAAAGTTGAGTCCTATCGCCCCATCTCCCTTATTAATGTCGACAATAAGTTACTTGCTAAGGTCTTATCTGAAAGATTGAAGACAGTAATTAGGGAGGTGGTACACGTGGACCAAAATGGCTTTATGCCGGGAGGCTCGACATTGGATAATCTCCGCAGGCTTTTTTTAAACATGCAGGTCATGCCATCCAATCCTGGACAGCGATCTCTAATGTTTTTGGATGCCTCTAGGGCATTCGATACCCTGGAATGGAAATTTTTATGGCAAACACTGGAAAGAATGGGTTTCGGCCAGAAGTTTATCTCCTGGGTGAAACTCTTATACTCTGACCCAACAGCAAGAATATTAATTAATGGGAAAGTCTCCAGACCTTTTAATCTTAGTAGAGGTTCCCGGCAAGGATGCCCACTCTCCCCACTCCTCTTTGCAATTACTATGGAACCGCTGGCATGTAAAATAAGACAAGATCATGACATCGTCGGGTTTAGATATGAGGGTACGCACGAGAAAATTTCATTATATGCCGACGATGTTCTACTATACTTGGGAGAATACAGGTCAATTGAAAGAGTCTTTGGGGTGTTTGGGGACTTCGGGAAACTCTCCGGATTACGCATCAACTGGCATAAATCGGCTTGGATGCCCCTAGATATGGCGGCTGCAGACCCTCCACAGCAATTGGTCACTATTGATAGGGGCCAAACAGTAAAATACTTGGGTATTAATATCTCGGATAATTTAAAGGATTACGTAGTTAAAAATATTCTTCCAGTGGTAGCTGATCTGAGGAAGAGAGTTCAGGTGTGGAAAAAACTTCCATTAAATATGATGGGAAGAATAGCGGTGGCCAAGATGGTAATGCTCCCTAAGCTCCTATACGTTTTAGCGGCCTCTCCGATAATGATCACGAATAAAATCTTTAAGATCATCGAAAGTCTATTGGCCGATCTGGTATGGCGAGGCAAGCAGCCTCGTCTTAAGATGGCAGTACTTAAGCAACCCTATGAAAGGGGTGGGTTTGGATTGCCGGATTTGAGGTTGCACTTTGTCATATCTCAGATAAAGTATATTTTGGTTTGGGATAAAAACACCTTGGCCACCCATTGTAGATTCGAGTTGAAACAGTATAATTATAATGTTTTAGAACTATTGGAGACCGGGATCTGGAAGTGCCCCAAAAAAGATAGTTCACTGCCCACTCTGAAGCTTATGGCTGGAATTTGGGAAGAACTAAAGGCTAGATTTAACATCGAGGGAATTTCTGCCATTACCCCTATTTGGGGCAATAAGACCTTGAAGGTGCCAGACTCCAATGCTAAACTATGGATTGAGAAGAGTGTGATACATGTCAAACAAATTATTAATAACGGTGTCCTCAAATCCTTTTGGCAATTACAGGAGGAATTTGGGATTCATGTATCGGGCTATTATACCTATATGCAGCTAAAATCATGGTGGAGGGCAGTGGAGGCGGTGTTGGGTGGTGCCGGGGAACCCCAGCCAATCCTGGAGTATCTCCGGGGATGGTTGGGCCTCAAAATTAAGAGCAAAAAGCTCTATCGGCTGTTTCCTGTGAACAACCAGCATAATAACTTGCTGAAATTAAAAGATAAATGGATTGGAGAGGTGGGCATCATTGAGGAAGGTACCTGGAAAAGGCTACTTGGGAAGGTAACCAGGATCCTTGTGGTCCCGGCCCAGCGTGTTGCCCATTTATTTACATTAAATCGAATATACTACTCACCGAAAATCCTTTCTAAATTCGGCAGAAGGACTGTTTGCTGTAAGAGGTGTGGCATAGAGAGATCTGACGATATACATATGTTATGGTACTGTCCGAGGATTAGGCCTTTTTGGGGAGTGGTATTGGAGGATATTGAAAGGGTCTTCGAGGTCGTTATACCAGACTCACTTCAGACTTGTGTGTTGGGTATATTAGACACCGTAGAATGTAAGAACGTTAGATACAACGTCCTGGTGAAACTACTATCAGTAGCTAAGTTTGATAAGAAAATGGACTGCTAAAGACTGTCCGACAATAGGGATGTGGCAGAGAATTATGAATAACACCATTCTAGCCGAAGGCTTTGCGAGTATGCTAAGAGGTGGATCAAGATGGGGAAAAATAAGGAGAGACTGGAAGTTATGGATTGAGGTTAAATTCGGTCGGGAGGAGATATTGATGCTGGGAGGTGTGTGATAGCTGAATTTTTTGATGGGGGGGGGTGAGAGAGGCACGGGTTAAAAATTTTTTTTTTTTTTTGTTGTTGTTTTGTTTGTTGTTTTTTGTTTGTCTACTTTCTGGGAGGGGGGGTGGGATTGTGTACATTACCTTTTATATCAACTGGTGTTGTATATCAAGGGGTTTATAGGTAAACCAATGATACAAATTTACTTGTATAGTATATTAAATGTGACATTTTTTCTTTGTCTACATACTGGGAGGGGGGGGGTGGGATTGGGTACACTATCTTTTATATCAATTGATGTTGTATACTAAGGGGTTTAAAAGTAATCTAATGACACTAGGTTCCTTGTGTAGTATATTAAATCTGGTATTCTTCATTTATCAACTTGTAGAAATTTATAGAATAATATTTACTAGATTAAGGGATGTGGTCTTTCTCCTTTTAGGAAATGTTACGATCTGTTGAATATTGTAAAACAAAAAATTTGTTGTAATATAAGGTTCTAAGATGTAACTCTTTTAGAGATATTTATATGGACACTGATGATTGTAAAAAAATGTTTTTTCTTTTTTTTGTAAAATGAAATATATAATAAAATGTAATTTTAAACTTAAAAAAAAAAAAAAAAAAAAAAAAATGGTAGGTATTAGCTGTAAACACTGGGCACCAGTTCAGGGTGAGCTGGTGCCGGAGCTTACCTTTGCTAGTGTTTTAAACCGCTATATCGCGGTTTAAACAAATTTTGATGAACAGACCCGAAGCAGCTTCGGCGCCGCGTGCGCGCCTCCATAGGAAGTGCCGGAGGCGTCACCGCGCACGGCCGCGCGCAGCGCCGAAGCTACCTCGGGTCTGTTCATCAAAATGTGTTTAAACCGGGATATAGCGGTTTAAAACACTAGCAAAAGTAAGCTCCGGCACCAGCTCACCCTGAGCTGGTGCCCGGTGTTTACAGCTAGTACCTACCATTACCAGTGGTAGGTTTCCTTTAATTATAACAGTAGATTTCAGAAGACCGGAGGCCATAACAAATATAAGAATATTACTGAATGCCTATTACTGGTGCCTATTTATGTTTCTGGGTGAACTAGGGGCCACCAAGCGGTGCTGATCCCCTCACACTGCTGCCGGCAAAGGAGCTGACATCTCATGGAGTCCATCCATGGCTGAAGATGTCACATTGGCTGTGTCCAGCTGCCACATTTAGTATATTCTGTCACTTCTGTTGCACAGAAACATCAACTCAGATGAGTTTAACCAAGTCTATTTTCCTTAATTTGATCGTTCGGGTCCATCTGTGTAAAGAAAAATGTCACATCTCTGATTTATCATCCTTTGTCTGTTTTGTATGTTCGTTTGCCTCTTTTATTAAGCTCAATGTTCTCATTACTTTCTTCACATATTTCTTAGTGTGAAAATTATACAACACTATTGGACATCTGCATTTGCGATACCATTCTAATATCACATGACATGAGGATCACAATGTTACATAGAGATATAAGATATCTTTTAGAGCAGAACTGTTCTAGTTGCCCATGGGAACCAATCAGAGCTTAGTTTTCATTTTCCCACAGCAGTTTTTTAAATTAAAGCTAAACTCTGATTGGTTTCCATTGGCAACAGGAACAGCTTTACCTCATAAACTTGAAGATACATCTCCCCCATCATTTCTAGTCATTGTCTACCTGGTCTTGAGTCAATATATGACCTCTGAAGACCACAACATGATGGTGACAAAAAGTCCAAACCAATGCTGATTATTTTGGCAGACAAAAGCCATGCATGTACAGTTAGACCTCCACAGAAGATCACCTCTGAGAAGACCCCCTGTGTTAAAGGTGTTGACCAGTCACAACAAGCTAGGCTATCAGCAGGATAGAGGCTAACTTGCTGATTGATGGGGGTCTCAGTGAAGAGACCATAACGGAGCAAAAGAATGGGTTATGTTGAGGGCCGGCTCCAGGTTTTAGTGGCCCCCGGGCGATAGAGCCTCAGTGGGCCCCTTCATGGGCCGCCCTCCAGTAGCCACACTGCCGCCCCTACCACGTGTAGCCACACTGCCCCCACCCCTGTAGCCACACTGTATCCCCCCTCCAGCTACACTGCCCCTCCCCTTCCAGCTACACTGCCCCTCCTCTCCCTGTAGACACACTGTATCCCCCTTCCAACTACACTGCCCGCCATCCCCCTGTAGACACACTGTATCCCCCCTCCAGCTACATTACCCCCTCCCCCTGTAGACACACTGTATCCCCCCTCCAGCTACATTACCCCCCCTCCCCCTGTAGACACCCTGTATCCCCCCTCCAGCTACATTACCCCCTCCCCCTGTAGACACACTGTATCCCCCCTCCAGCTACACTGCCCCCCCTCCCCCTGTAAACACACTGTATCCCCCCTCCAGCTACATTACCCCCCCTCCCCCTGTAGATACACTGTATCCCCCCTCCAGCTACACTGTCCCCCCTCCCCCTGTAAACACACTGTATCCCCCCTCCAGCTACATTACCCCCCCCCTCCCCCTGTAGACACACTGCATCCCCCCTCCAGCTACACTGCCCCCCTCCCCCTGTAACACACTGTATTCCCCCTCCAGCTACATTACCCCCTCCCCCTGTAGACACACTGCATCCCCCCTCCAGCTACACTGCCCCCCTCCCCCTGTAGACACACTGTATCCCCCCTCCAGCTACACTGCCCCCCTCCCCCTGTAGACACACTGTATCCCCCCCTCCAGCTACATTACCACCCCTCACCCTGTAGACACACTGTTCCCCCCCCCAGCTACACTGCCACCCTCCCCCTGTAGACACACTGTATCCCCCCCTCCAGCTACACTGCCCCCTCCCCCTCTACTGTCCCCCCCCCCCTCGAGCTACACTGCCCCCCTCGAGCTACACTGCCCCCCTCCATCTACACTGCCCATCCTCCGGGTAAGAAAACAAACTCACCTTTCCTCGTTCCCCCGAAGCAGTGCAGGAACAGCTTCCTTCTTCCTTCGGCATGTGCCCGCCTTACGCGCCGACTCTGAAGCCGGCACATGTGATCCGTTGACATCATCATGTGCGCCAGCTTCAGAGCTGTCGCATACTGTGCGGAGCGCTTCGGGGGAACCAGGAAAGGTGAGTTTCGGACTCTGCCTCTATGCTGCGCTCCCGACGAGCGCAGCATAGAGCCAGAGAACAACACCAGCCGGAAGGGGATCATTTGTACCAGTGTCTTAAAGCGACACTGGTACAATTGATCCTGGGGCCTGTGTGGGCCCCTCCAGCTCCCCGGCACTTGCCTGAGTAAGTCGGGTGCTGGCGCCGGGCCTGGTTATGTTGTACCCCCATCGCACCCTAAAAGAATGGAGGGGCAGGCCGGACACTGTTTATGGGGCTGACAGAGAGAGCCAATTACGGCGCTTGGCAATCTCCCTCAGCACATGTGCGACCATCTGCTCTGTTCATTTGCGGTACAACAGGGAAAAAAAACGGGGTAAAATGGATCCGATCTCTGAGACCTCCTCCAATCAGTTGTGATTAGCATCTTGTTGTGACAGGAAAACCCTTCAATTTTGTCTTTTACTGGCCACATTGAAGTTTTTATTAGTTATGTTTTGGTGCATAAACCATGTTTAGTTGTTCAATTAGCAAATTGGCTAATTATATTAATTGCAAGTTTTATCAAGGCACAAGAGAAAGGAATCAGGCAGAAGCAAGGCCTTCTACAGATACATACAGAAGATCAAAAACACCAATACTTCTTTTATACTTTGGTGGATGGAGCTCATGTTTTAATTGATTGCATTTTGGGAAAAATACAACCTTTTTTTTTATCTGTACTTATTAAAATTATGGGTGGCAAAAGTAGTGATTCAGATATTTTGACACATGTTTAGGATTCTGTTTATATATACGTATAGGGGGTTATTTATCATTAGGCGGCTCCTTTGGACAGTTCTATATCCCAGTTCTATGCTCCGCTGCCCATCAGACTTATTAAAGTGGATTTGGCCACTTAATGAATGCCACTTTTTGCCTTGGATTTTTTTTTTTCAAAAGTCCCAAAAATGTCTTAAAATGCATAAAACGTCCCAGCACATACCAAGCAGGGGACTGAACTGGGGTGATTTTTAAAGGAAACGTACCACATCAATTTAACCTCTACAAAGCACCACCAGTACTCTGTAGAGAGTAAAATTTTGAGCACCAGTATACCTTTATCACTGGCTGATTGTCGGGAAAAAAATATTAAATTTTTAATGCAAATTAACCAGAAGGGCTCTGAGTGGGGCATTAGTGGAGTCCCTACAGTCTCCAGATGCAAACTCCCCCCCCAAGCACTTTTAACCTGCCTGCTGCCTCCTCATCCCCAGTCCCTCTCCTGCCATTTGTCGGCTTATCAGGAGAGGAGGGCTGGAGGATGCAGTGGTCGGGTTAGAAGCGCTCTGGGGGCCTTGCTCTGACCCCTTCAGACGAATTTACATAAAGTATAAAGTCTTTTTTTCCCCAACAGACAGATTTTTAACCTCTAGGAAGGATTGAGGATCAGTCCTGTGCAATGAAAGGACGGCATCTTTCCAACAATTCTGTTTGTTAAGGTAATGTGCTCTGCTAGGTCTGATCCAGCCAATCATAATTGCTGTCATTGTGGAGAAGATATTTCTAGAGACAAAATAGTATCTCATGTGTTAATTAATAGAACGCATAGACTCATAGTTTGGGACCACCAGAACATATTACACATAGTAAATATTTGTTAGTAAATATTTGGCAACTACGTCTGGAAGCAGCGCCATCACAAGATGAAGACTTGTTCGGAGCCTTATGGATTGGGTTTCAATGCTCTGTGCCAACAGTTGGCTGAATTGGTGTAAAGTACACTAACATTTGACCCTCTAGTAGTGGGAACTTATTGTCTTACATGATTACTTACCATCTGGTGGACAGTCGAATGCCAGGAAAATACGTCAAGCCCAAATACAAAGTGCAATCTGGAAATTATGTTTGCAATGAATAAGAGTCTGGGAATATTCTTCACAGTGAAGGAAAAACTCATAACCACCAAAATAATGGGTTAAAGGTAGAAATGAGGATGGAGGTAGACCTGACCAAGTTGAGATCAACCAACTTGGGACAACCTGATGTTGTTAAGGTATCTATCTTTTTTTTAAGGGAGGTTATAATCAACCCCTTGTGGGAGCTTATTTTTTTATGGAAAATGTTGTCCTTGTGACATTTGTTATGTAGTTAATTTATTTTATATGACAATATGCCAATATCATTACACAAAGCCCGTCCTTGGGTTCAGACTGTCACATGGAGCTGTCATCAGCAGCTGTGATAATCGCTGCCAGTTGCTAATTGACGACCTAAAGAAGCATATAATAGAACAAATAAGAGGTAAAATGTAGATTTTCTACATGTGACTGCGATAAGAAAAATCATAGATGGCAATTTAATGGCCATAAAAGGCCTATTTAAAGGAAACCTACCACCACGGATCTACCTATTAAGTTAGATCGGGTGGTAGGTGCCTCTATTGTACGTGAGGATAGCCCTTTTAAGAGCTAATCCTCACGTCCCTGTATCTTTTTATAACTTTTATTGAGGCTACTGGGGCGTGGAGTAGCCGAAGCTGAGGCTACACGGCGCGGGTCCTACCCCCTTATCTCTCCACGAAGCCGGAGTTAGGTGCATGCGCAGTAGAGTGACCGTGTGACCGTGCAGTCCATGCTTTGCGGAGGACAGCGCACAGCTCCTCCTAGCTTCGCGCTGAAGATGTCTCGGTATGAGGATCAAAGAGGATACTGGGGCGTGGAGTAGCCGCACCGTGTAGCCTCAGCTCCGGCTACTCCACGCCCCAGTAGCCTCTTTAGAAAATTAGCATATTAGGGCAATAACAGTTATAAAAAGATACAGGGGATGTGAGGAGTAGCCCTTAACAGGGCTACCCTCACGTACAATAGAGGCACCTACCACCGATCTACCTTAATAGGTAGATCCGTTGTGGTAGGTTTCCTTTAAAAAAAAAAAGGAAACGGATCGACTCAATTACAGAGCTGATGCTTTGCAAGAACTTCCCTAGGATACTATGAATTATGGATTTGTGCAAAAAAAGAAAAAAAAATGCAGTTATATTTTTAGGTATTTACTCTCCTAGACTAAGCAACTCACTTAATTTAGAAGAAAAAAGAGGATGAAGGCATTGTGCCGCAACGCTTGTCGGGGTGTCAGCCATCTGAGTGGATGTGGGATACCCAGTACTCGGGTACCTTACTATGTACCAAACTACAACCAAAACCCACTTATTTGTCCCAAAGTGTCAACATTTAAGTGCAATTTAAGCAGTAACTTCTTGCTCCCTTCTCTGTTATAGCTTTCATTCGTATCAGTATCCTAAGAACACCAATACAGTAGAAAGAAAGGGTGACAAATTCAGGTTCCCCTGAATAGGAAGAATCTTCGGGCCTGGAGCCGAAGCTACAATGATCATCTAGATCACACCTTTCCATTCCTCCTATAGTCTCAGGCAGCGCTAGCACTGAGTGCAGAAAGTCCTGGGCTGTCTGGGAATCCATGAAGATTCCTTGTGTCTTCTTTGTTGATGGCCTGGGTGCCCACAGAGAGGGCTCCGAGTGCCACCTCTGGAAGCCGTGACATAAGTTCGCCACCACTGGTGTAGAGGATGGCTAAGGTCATAGAGGAAGATTGAAACATTTGCCGTTAACACATTTTCATATGTGATTGTAATGATAACTTTTGCCCCCTCTATGAAACCACAAACTGCAACTATATACCATATATGTATTGGTGATGTATTCATTTTTGTATCCCCTCTGATGTTTTTGTGTCCCTCCAGTACTGATTTCCATATGTCTGTTTTCACCTTTTTAACATGTTATTAAATAAAGTTAATTTTTTAATGTAAACTTTTTTGTATAGGTTGTTGTTCTGGTATGCCAGCTACACATGTGTACTATGTCCACCATGGAGGAACACTGGTAATTAACTGGTTACACAACAAAATATAGTTTCCTCATTTATACTGGTGTTTTGTGTTGTCACCAATTTTCTGGCACAGAAGGTACTAAAATTATCACAATTCCTTGTGAATTGTCAAGGATTTTTCGATTTACGCCACCTCCAAGTCAAGTTGGTGTGGAGGGGCATGACAGGGGTGTGAAGGGGCACAGCTGGAGGCATAGTGGGCCCATGTGGGTTGTTCCAGCCGCACTCCTGCGCACTTTTTATAGTCTGTCACTGGTAGTAGTCCAATTCTACAACAAGCAGGGCCTGACATAGAATTGTACCCAGATACAACAGGAGACCTCATGTATTCAACGTGACGGAAGGGCAGGGTTTATATGAAACGCTGGAGCATAATGCGCTTAATATCCCTGTGCATGTTTTCATGTCATCACCAGTATCTATGCCCGGTATCTATGTAGAAACATACTGGGATGGAAATTGTCTCCGAACTAATTCCTTTCATGGGTATTACAAAAATTTTCTTTAAGTCCCACATATCTGCCCTCTGAAGCTAATGGATGGCTCCAGCCACAAGTTAAAGAAATTAGCTTGAATCCTCCTCACTTTTTTTAATGTGGTCTCAAGGCACCCGTCCCTTTCGAATGTCCCCCTACTGTGTCTGCCAAATCACCATAGAAACGCAGGGTTTGTCATAAGAGCGAGATAAGTGGGACCTAATTATGTCATTTGTCATATTATGACTAACAATGAGCTACTAAATAGTTTTCACGCTTGCCATATAAATTCAGGAAATCTTTACCAAAAAAAAAAAAAAGATTTAGGAAACTTTTGCTATAAACAGCAAACCGTATAATTTATCACAATTACCGAATTACCGAGTGTGGGACGAGGCACCAGGGATGTCAGCAAAATTCTAATAAAGTGGAATTAACGCACATGTAAGGTAAGTTGTAGTTAGTAGATCTCTGTGCTGGACTGCAATGGCAAATTAGATGATGAAGATCAATCATGGCCTGCAGACGAAAAGGACGGAGCAAGTAGTTTTTATCGGACAGTTCCTCAACTGCAGCAGGGAAACACATCATACATGCAGTATCGTTAGGATGTCTTCAGCCTCATGCACACAAATGTATATTTTGGCCGGGAGCCCCATTACTTTCTACTGGCTCAGAAATTGTAGAGCAGGTCCTATTCCTGGCCTGAGCAGACATTTTCGGTTCCCACACGCCGACGTCAGATTGGCAGAAGAACGAATGAAGGCACATAGCCCATTTTTGCAGCTCGCAAAGTGCATGTCAGGCTTTCCGGGGTAATGAACCCCCTGGACCATCGCGGAAGATGACACAAGCCAACACCTGGGACCGGAATCTACCTGGGTTGTTCCACAGGTGCAACTTGTCCGCGGTGGCAGCCAAGGTCGAGGTACAGAATCAGCAGGAAATCTAGTGGTCAGGGGCAGATGGTCAATGCAGGCGGCAAGGATTTAAGGTCGGGGATGGAGCTTGAGGTAAGGGCTGGCACCGAAGGAGCAAGGTCAAAGACAGGTCCGGGGTCAAAACGGGAGGTCAGAACACAGGTATCGCACAAAGGAAGCTATCTCATTGGCATAAGCACAAAGATCCATCAGGGTGTGCAGGGAGAGGTAGGGTTAAATAGGATTCTGGGTAACGAAGCCGGGCAAGGACCCGGAAGCAGGAGCGAGGATGGGTGAGTAGCTGCGGCACGGAGTGGGGGCACACGGAGGCGCACGGGTGACCCCGCGACCCATGTCTCGATTTTGTGGGACCACTTGTGACAGCGCACACTCTAAATGTGTGATGCCATCGGTTTAGAGCTAAGCGCAGCTATTTCTCAGTATGCTCCTTTAGTCAGATTAAAGCCTTCTCTTGGCTGTGTGTCACTGCCAGTGATTTTTGTTTCCAGGGACAAGACATTTTGGTTCCCTGGGCAGACAAACAAAATTGCACCTCCCCTCCCCCTCCGTAAAATTGTAGCAAAAACACATCAGAATCAGGGCCAATCCAGAGGGGAAATATTTTAAAGGCTCCCTCCCGTCCTATTTAAAATCATAAGAAAGAAAAAAATATGTCCCTTGAGTGAAAATACTACACATATAAAGGTATAACTGAAATATATATACCACAAATATAAATATATAGCTATACATGAATATGGCAAACACATAGATACCAATGACTATGTCACACATATAAATATTTACCATCAATGAATAAACAGCACATAAAAATATAAACCAAAAATATTGCACTGCCTGCATCCAGAAATGAGCGGTGTATGTGTCTTAAAGATGCACATGCAGTTGATTAGAGGGTGGGAGGCCAGGGTGGCAAATTAGACAATCAGCTATACATCGTACCAGCCCTGTTCGGACCAGGACTCTGAAAAACTCTCTGGGGATATCCCTTGTATTAGTGATAAGCTGTTGTCCGGTTGTGTCCTTATGGATTCTCCTGATTTTACCAGTTTACTCTGTTTTCAATCTTCCCTTTGACTTTTCCACACTGTATCCAGTGTATGGAATTTGCCAAGTTGGGGGTTGTCATATAGGGTGTTCATCAGTTAGAGGCCTTCTTTCAGGGTGTCAGTTGGATGTTGTCATTTAGGGTGGTCATCAGTTTGGGAACTTCATTAAGCATACTCATAAGTTATTAAGGGTGGTCGGCAGTTGGGGGCAATTAGGGTGGTTATCAGTTGGTGGCCTTCATTTAGCGTGATCATCGGTTTTAGGCTGTGATTTAGGATGGATTTAGGATGGTCCTCTGGTTTTACCATAATTTATTATGGTTTTGTCTTCCCTTTCCCTCTTACTCACTTTCAGTGCATGGTTTGGGAACTTCATTTAAAGTGGGTCATTAGATGGTGGCCTTCGGTTGGGGCCCTCATTTAGGGCAGTCAGTTGGGGGATTTCCTTTAGGATGGTCATAAGTTGGGGGAAATTAATAAGGGTGATCATCAGTTGGTGACCTTCATTTAGGGAGTTCATTAGTTGGGACACTCATTTAGGGCAGTCATCAGTTGAGGGCAATTATTAAGGGTGGCCTTTATTTAGGCTGGTATTCAGTTGGAGGCTGTCATATAGGCCGGTCATCAGTTGGGGGCTGTCATTTAAGGTGGTCATCGGTTCCGGGTTGTAATTTAGGATGGTTATCAGTTGAGAGCCATCATTTAGGCTGCATTTACATGGACATATGCGCACCCGACCATAGCCCCTTATGGGGTTAAAAGAAACTGCTTATATTCTCAATTCATAAAAGCTATTTAGACTGTCCCAGTGACCATGAATGGAACTGTATTTTCAGGACCTTTGAAGGACCATCAAAGGTCCTGAAATGGCTGCTGTGGACATGTGTATAGGGATTTCATTGGTGAAGGTCCTTCTCAGTATAAAATTTGGTGGGCGGCTTGAGTAGCCATTTGGCCCCTAGAAGGATTGGGCCTTGGCTACCACCCAAACCGCCTGTAGCACATATCAAATGTTCTTAGCAGGTGATAATCAGAGAATGTAACAGGAAGCAGCCAGAGTCTTTAAGTCTTATTAAAAATAGATTTCCTTTCCAGAATGCATTGGGTTGACATGTTACGTGATAAGGGAAAACACACCATGAAATGTTTTATGATATGGAAAACCTTTATTGATTCACAAGAATTCTTGATAAGTTCTGCTTTATAGGATTGTTTTTAACCTATTGATGGGTTGGTGTAGCAGTAGGAGGCCGCCCGGACACCCGTTACATTAACCTGATTCTTCATATTCAAAATTTATTTTTACAAGATTTTCACAAGCCTGTGAGGGGTCCTACTGTGCGGCTGCAGGTAATGGAGGACCCTAGCTCTACTTCTAGGAGTAGTTTACTGATCGTGGACCCGCTTTATTTTCTGTGTCCAGTTTATTGACCTATAAAAAGGATTTTTTGAAATGGCTGGGGTCGGTCAACTCTTATAGTGGTCAATTAGTGTTTCCAGTGTCCCAGTTAGTCATGAACCTTGACCTTTTGACTATTTATCTGCCTTTTGCTCTGGTACAATCTTTGCTGATCACTTTGTATGATCCTGTCCTCTCGTGTTCATATGACCTCATCTACTGTTAGTAACTGGTTGTGGCAATGCCGCCGGCAACTACTTATTAGGCTGTCAAATACCACATCTGCATTACACTGCGTTACAGGACAAGGTAAATACCTCCCACTACTACTCCAAACAATAATATTCCTATACATTCCTACAAGGCTGAATGTAACTAAGATTTACTACTAACCTCCTTAACCAGAAAGTTATCAGGGGTTTAGGCCTTTAGATATTGATGCCCTACATTAAAAAGATGTCATCCAGTCACAGTACAGGGATAATACACACAGTGATGTCACAGTACAGGGATAATACACACAGTGATGTCACAGTACAGGGATAATACACACAGTGATGTCACAGTACAGGGATAATACACACAGTAATGTCACAGTACAGGGATAATGCACACAGTAATGTCACAGTACAGGGATAATACACACAGAGATGTCACAGTACAGGGATAATACACACAGTGATGTCACAGTAGAGAGATAATACACTCAGTGATGTCACAGTACAGAGATAATACACACAGTGATGTCACAGTACAGAGATAATACACACAGTGATGTCACAGTACAGGGATAATACACACAGTGATGTCACAGTACAGGGATAATACACACAGTGATGTCACAGTATAGGGATAATAGACACAGTGATGTCACAGTACAGAGATAATACACACAGTGATGTCACAGTACAGGAATAATACACAGTGATGTCACAGTACAGGGATAATACATACAATGATGTCACAGTACAGGGATAATACACACAATGATGTCACAGTACAGGGATAATACACACAGTGATGTCACAGCACAGAGATAATACACACAGTGATGTCACAGTATAGAGATAATACACACAGTGATGTCACAGTACAGGGATAATACACACAATGATGTCACAGTACAGGGATAATACACACAGTGATGTCACAGCACAGAGATAATACACAGAGTGATGTCACAGTATAGAGATAATACACACAGTGATGTCACAGTACAGGAATAATACACACAATGATGTCACAGTACAGGGATAATAAACACAGTGATGTCACAGTACTGAGATAATACACACAGTGATGTCACAGTACAGAGAATACGCACAGTGATGTCACAGTACAGAGAATACGCACAGTGATGTCACAGTACAGAGATAATACACAGTGATGTCACAGTACAGGGATAATACATACAATGATGTCACAGTACAGAGATAATACACACAGTGATGTCACAGTACAGGGATAATACACACAGTGATGTCACAGTACAGGGATAATACACACAGTGATGTCACAGTATAGGGATAATACACACAGTGATGTCACAGTACAGGGATAATACACACAGTGATGTCACAGTACAGGAATAATACACACAGTGATGTCACAGTACAGGGATAATAAACACAGTGATGTCACAGTACTGAGATAATACACACAGTGATGTCACAGTACAGAGAATACGCACAGTGATGTCACAGTACAGAGAATACGCACAGTGATGTCACAGTACAGAGATAATACACACAGTGATGTCACAGTACAGGAATAATACACACAGTGATGTCACAGTACAGGGATAATAAACACAGTGATGTCACAGTACTGAGATAATACACACAGTGATGTCACAGTACAGAGAATACGCACAGTGATGTCACAGTACAGAGAATACGCACAGTGATGTCACAGTACAGAGATAATACACACAGTGATGTCACAGTACAGGGATAATACACACAGTGATGTCACAGCACAGGGATAATACACACAGTGATGTCACAGCACATGGATAATACACACAGTGATGTCACAGTACAGGGATAATACACACAGTGATGTCACAGTACAGGGATAATACACACAGTGATGTCACAGTACAGGGATAATACACACAGTGATGTCACAGTACAGGGATAATACACACAATGATGTCACAGTACAGGGATAATACACACAGTGATGTCACAGTACAGAGATAATACACACAGTGATGTCACAGTACAGAGAATACGCACAGTGATGACACAGTACAGAGAATACGCACAGTGATGTCACAGTACAGAGATAATACACACAGTGATGTTACAGCACATGGATAATACACACAGTGATGTCACAGTACAGGGATAATACACACAGTGATGTCACAGTACTGAGATAATACACACAGTGATGTCACAGTACAGGAATAATACACACAGTGATGTCACAGTACAGGGATAATAAACACAGTGATGTCACAGTACTGAGATAATACACACAGTGATGTCACAGTACAGAGAATACGCACAGTGATGTCACAGTACAGAGAATACGCACAGTGATGTCACAGTACAGAGATAATACACACAGTGATGTCACAGTACAGGGATAATACACACAGTGATGTCACAGCACAGGGATAATACACACAGTGATGTCACAGCACATGGATAATAAACACAGTGATGTCACGGTACTGAGATAATACACACAGTGATGTCACAGTACAGAGAATACGCACAGTGATGTCACAGTACAGAGAATACGCACAGTGATGTCACAGTACAGAGATAATACACACAGTGATGTCACAGTACAGGGATAATACACACAGTGATGTCACAGCACAGGGATAATACACACAGTGATGTCACAGCACATGGATAATACACACAGTGATGTCACAGTACAGGGATAATACACACAGTGATGTCACAGTACAGGGATAATACACACAGTGATGTCACAGTACAGGGATAATACACACAATGATGTCACAGTACAGGGATAATACACACAGTGATGTCACAGTACTGAGATAATACACACAGTGATGTCACAGTACAGAGAATACGCACAGTGATGTCACAGTACAGAGATAATACACACAGTGATGTTACAGCACATGGATAATACACACAGTGATGTCACAGTACAGGGATAATACACACAGTGATGTCACAGTACTGAGATAATACACACAGTGATGTCACAGTACAGAGAATACGCACAGTGATGTCACAGTACAGAGAATACGCACAGTGATGTCACAGTACAGAGATAATACACACAGTGATGTTACAGCACATGGATAATACACACAGTGATGTCACAGTACAGGGATAATACACACAGTGATGTCACAGTACAGGGATAATACACACAGTGATGTCACAGTACAGGGATAATACACACAGTGATGTCACAGTACAGGGATAATACACACAGTGATGTCACAGTACATGGATAATACATACAATGATGTCACAGTACAGGGTTAATATACCTATTGATAAAATTAGTAAATCTAAGTAAAATTTGCACAACATTCATGACTAACTGCTACTAATGTCTCTGCAGAAATGTTTGCCACCTTTATAGTTACTAATCTGCTATCCCCTCATATTCCCTGTGACAGGTTCCCTTTATAGCAATATAACAATTATAGACATTCATTTTCAGAGTTAAGGGAAACCTTGAGAGCTATAAATTCTAAATGAATTTCTGATATCCCATAGCAAAGCATTATGGGAAGAAGAGGCGCTGTGCTGTTAGATAAATGTCTGCAGAGAGAAAATATATCACAGACAGATTCCACGAAGTAACCAGCAGAATTTTAATTCACTTTGTGCATCAATGACAAAGAGCAGTAATATTCCAAATAAAATGTACAAAAAGTAAGATTCTGTGAATATTCTGTTGTAGATTTCTTGAGTATCCATACTAGAAAAAAGGTCAGATTTTAGCCATGTCTGGTACATATGTAAAATGATTAAAGGAAATATACAATAAAACTCAAGCATGGATAAACCCGGGACACCTACTCATAGATCCAAGCACTGTGACTGCGGTAATCTTCTTATATTTGTTATTCATCAACTTTTAAAATTATGCTAATGAGCCAGAAGGGTTTTTGGGGTCATTACCAGAGCCCCTCCATGCTGTAGCTTCACAGGCTGTTACAGTGTTCCCCCTGGCTTCTTTAACACTTTCTCCTCCCTCTGCCAATCTGACATGGTAGGAGGGGGAAGGTGCTCCTGCACAGTGTAACAGCCTGTGAAGCTGCAGCATATTTGGGCTCTTGTAATGCCCCCAGAGCCCTTCTGGCTCATTAGCATGATTTAAAAAGTTTATTTCAGAAGGAAGGAGGCTATGGGTAACAAATATAAGATGATTTCGGTTGTGGTGCTTGCATCTTTTGTACCGGAGCATTCAACATTGGACATTTTTGGGCATAAAGGGGCAACTAAAGAGAAGCTAGTAATTTGCCACAGCTATAGTAGAAATTGTTTTGGAGAAGAAAAACATTAAAAGCAGACATGCTGATCTTTAGAATGACAGGTGCTGTCTGGAAGTTTGTTTACCACTTTAGAAACTTGCTGCCATAGAATATTATGGAGACTCAATGTAAGTCTATGGGAATATTTTGTCATTACTTGGGATGAAATATATCAATTCCTCTTCCAATAGAAAGTATATAGTCCCAGTTCCTAATGACTTGTAGTTAGGGACTTGTAGTTAGGGAACAGAACTTGGTAGAGGATTATCTGGCAGATCACCCCTAACCTGGGCTCTGTAAGTGGTGTATTATGCATCATAAGTGCTTTATCATTCTTGAATTCGCTTACCGGTATGTGTTTTATGTATTTTGCTAAATCTATCAATCTACACTTTTGTTTAGGGATGTGAGATTTTGGCATCCATGTGTAGCCATTACTAGAGTAAAGAGGTCAAGAAATCTGGCCAGTAGCCTTTACTAATCTAGGAAGATAAGGAGGCAATACTTCTGTTTACTTCCGAAAAAAATTATGATCAAAAATGACCTGTGAAGATTATGAAGAAGCACTTCCCCCCAGGAAGTCAGGTACACCAACCTGTTGGATATCGGAGCAATGGCTTGGCACATGTGAAGCACGACATGTTGTCATTCCTCTCTGTGCCCTTCTGTCAGCTGACGGTAAAAATGATTATAATTTTAGGGTTATTTTGGAAATAACTCTTTGGTTGTTCCTGATAATGAGGCCTCCATACAGTGATAACTACACAGCTCACAATGACAGAAGAAGGACAGAATGTACTAGTACTGCAGAAAGGAAATAAGCATCATGAGGACAAGGTTCTCCTCCAGCTACTTCAGGAAGGACGAGGACTCATGTTCTGTGCATGCAACCCGAAAGACTGTGGCACCAAAGTATGAGTGCTTGGAGGGGATTGGTTGTTGTGGATTTGAAGAGCTGTATATAGTATATCATTAGGGTATTAAGGGACAGAGTAAGTTATAGGGATTCCCCAATTACTAAAACCGAGTGTAATGATCCACCATCTCATGCCCTACTCTAGGAATAATATTAGTTACCAAACAATTTAACAGGATCCTATAATGTTAAGCATGTTATAGAGCAGGAAGAACAAATAGTACAAATGGGCAAATAGTACATAGCATTCTATGTTACATCTACAGGCAGCATGTTGTAGAGCAGGAGGAGCTGAGCAGATTATGCTTAGTGTCCTATCTGAAGGCAGCATGTTATAGAACAGGAGGAGCTGATCAGATTGTACATAGTCTTCGATCTGCAGGCAGCATGTTATAGAGCAGTAGGTGCAGAGCAGATTGTCCTATCTGCTGGCAACATGTTATAGAGCAGGAGGAGCTGAGCAGATTGTACATAGTCTTCGATCTGCAGGCAGCATGTTATAGAGCAGGAGGAGCTGAGCAGATTGTACAAAGTGTCCTACGTACAGGTAGCATGTCATAGAGCAGGGGGAGCTGGGGAGATTGTACATAGTGTCCTATCTGCAGGCAGCATGTTATAGAGCAGGAGGAGTTGAGCAGATTGTACATTGGGGCAGATTTACTTACCCGGTCCATTCGCGATCCAGCAGTGCGTTCTCTGTGGTGGATTCGGGTCCAGTCGGGATTTATTAAGGCAGTTCCTCCGACGTCCACCAGGTGGCGCTGCTGCGCTGAAGAGCATCGGAACGCGCTCAAGTTCATCAGCCTATTCCTAGTGAAGGTAAGTGCAAGCTCCGCGACAGATTTTTTGTTTTAAATGCAGCGGTTTTTCCAAATCCTTCGGGTTTTCGTTGGGCCACGACCCCCGATTTCCGTCGCGTGCATGCCAGTGCCAATGCACCACAATCCGATCGCGTGCGCCAAAATCCCGGGGCAATTCAGGGGAAATCGGCGCAAATCGGAAATATTCGGGTAACACGTTGGGAAAACGCAAGTCGGGCCCTTAGTAAATGACCCCCATAGTGTCCTATCTGCAGGCAGCATGTTACAGAACAGGAGGAGCTGAGCAGATTGTACATAGTGTCCTATCTGCCGCATGTTATACAGCAGGAGAAGCTGAGCAGATTGTAAAAATTGTCCTATCTGCGGGCAGCATGTTATACAGCAGGAGGAGCTGAGCAGATTGTACATAGTGTCCTGTCTGTAGGCAGCATGTTATACAGCAGGAGGAGCTGAGCAGATTGTACATAGTGTCCTATCTGCGGGCAGCATGTTATAGAGTAGCATAAACTGAGCAGATTGTAAAAATTGTCCTATCTGCGGGCAGCATGTTATACAGCAGGAGGAGCTGAGCAGATTGTACATAGTGTCCTATCTGAAGGAAGCATGTTATAGAGCAGGACAATCTGAGAGCATTGATAAATAAATTGATAAATAAACTATTACTTATTATACATTATTATTTCTCTCCATGTTTCTCTAGGATTAGAAGACCTGTGGCTTCTACTCATAGACCTACAGTCCTACCTGTAGACGAGATAGCTGTGAGTTATAGAGGGATGGCATAGAGCATTATTGTTGTATCATGAGCCATTTAAAAGAGTCTGGATGATTTGCATGATAACAATTTCACAATTAACTAAATACAGTTTTACCAAAGAAACCGAGCCTAGCACTGGAGTGTGTCCTTGTCGGCTAAAGTTCTCATTTTCTCTGACAATCTACAGGACACAATCCTGCTACATTTACCTGATGAATAGACCCTAGAACAGGATTATACTACATACAGCTCATCACAATATTGGCGGCATAAACACTCGTAATAAGAACGCCTCTCGTATCATGGAGCCGCTGATGATTGATGACTGTATTATACATCTTCCACTCATTGGTAATTATCATCCTGCAGCGTGGTGTTGCATAAGTTATGTTATCTCTATCAACTATACGATCTGGCACTGCGCAGGGAAACATACTGTACTTTTATCTAATATGTCACCGGCTTTAATCTAGGGTAGAGAAGGAAGGGAAAGGTTGTGATCGGGGAGGAAGGTGTGTAATGTGCACAGATTACAGTGTGCTTTATTATACAGTGATGTATAGAAGTAATACAACTGCTTTGTGTATATATATATCTGTATATAGTTTTCTTTTATGCTTAGGATTTTTCTGTAGTGGTTAATTTTTTAAAAATATACAAACTAAAAACTTTGGTTTTGCGTCACTCCGGTACTTCCAGCTTCAGACCTGTGCCCAACCGAAAGTTCCAGAGGGAACATAGGACCCACCTAATCCAATGACCCCTCTCCTCGGACACAGGACTTCCTGTGTTGTATTCCGGTCCAAACAGGGCACTTATTGGATAAAGCAGGTCCTGTGATTCTCTGAACTTTGTGCGAATCATGAGAAGTTGAGTAAGGGCTCATTCAGATGAGCAATTTTGAGGTCCGTATGCTATCCGTTTTCTTTGCAGATGGCATACTGACCCTTGATTCCTATGGGTCTGTTCACACATCTTTTTTTTCCACGGATGAGCAGAAAGTCAGATGATAATTACAGCATACATTATTTTATTCTCACATGCGGACCATGGACCTCCATAGAAGTCAATGGATTTGAAAAAAAAACGAAAGGGACACAGACGACATCTGTACGTGGTCCGTTTTTTTCCCTCAAATGTTGCTAGGAAACAAAAAGTTGATAAGAAACCCATGTGTTTTTTTATGGATGACATACGGATGTATTAATAACTGATGCAGATACAATACGGACATATACGCAGACATCACACATCCGCATTTTTGTTGATGTGCAGCGGACAACCCCATCTGAATTAGCCCTAAGGCTACATTCACACACATGATTGGGGGGCGTATATACGGCCGACGTATGTACAGCGATATACGTCCCCCATACACTTCTATGGGCTCGCGGCCCTGTTCGGGAGCGGTACGGTTCAGCACACATGCGGCACCGTACCGCTCCGTAGCCCGGGATAGGACATGTCCTATCTTTTCCCGTGATTCGGCGATGTGCGCTGTATCTTCCTATGGAGAGGGGCGGGGGTGAGCAGCGCTCATCCCCTGCTCCTCTCCGCAGCACCGATGTATGCCCGCCGTACTACGGTACGGCGGGCATACATCGTGTGAATGTAGCCTTAGTATGTTTTTTTTTCTTATCCCAGATTCTTGGATATTATCTGTATTCATGGATAACGGATGACCAACACCTCCTTTATATAAGCTGCACACTTGGCTGAGCAGAGTGTGCATGTGTCAGGAGAATCAGGACACCACAATCTGTATTACCTGATTGACTAATCTGAGTGAGATCAGATCAGATCAGATAAGGCTACGTTTGACTTTTTGTAGTACTACTGTAGTCCACAAGGTTGCATATATTTTATTGTACTCATTTGCACTGCAGGGGAACTGGATAGGAAATATAAATTATCAGGGCTATGAAGTCATCTCATTAAAATTGACAAATTAACTTGAATTTGTCATTTGATCCCCTGTCCTATTGCTGGCAGCCTCAGTAATGATCTGTAATATGAGGGCGAAACCAGTGATTATATGTTCTGAATCGCCATCACAGGGAAGTTCCAGCATTACTCTGGACTTTGGACATGATTCCTGCTACAACTGCATTTCGGAGCAACTTCACCAGGTTAGGAATGAAGACCTAGCTATTAACTCCACCCACTTTAGGTATTATATTGGGGTTAGCATAGATATTCTGGTATCATGTAGTTAATATCTATGATTAGACTATTGTCATATATGTGCATGTGTATGGGAGGGCAAGAGGAACAGCAAGTCGATGGGAAGCAATTGATTCAGGTAGGAATAGCAGGAGTTGAGGACACACTTAGGTGCACCTACTGCCTCATTAGCATACGGATTAAACTGGTAATATCCTGAAAACTGTATAATGGACATAAATAATAATATATTGTATTTCTCTCACTACAATTTTTCTATACCATTCCAGACCAAGCAGAATGCAATCAACATAATACAATAGGTTCTCTGCATTGAATAAATCACTTACTATAGCTGATGGGTATAGGCACATAATTACTGCCTCTGCTGTACATGCTGCAGCCTTATCCGTACAATAAGACCGGTTTATAAAGGCAGTGATTATAATGACACATGTTCTTTATGGACAAATGTTAGATGCAGTGCACCCCAGGGACCTGTGTTTGTAGCTCACGTTATATATATGCATAAAAATCAGACGACGTTCCATATTGATATATGTAAAGTGAGATATTAAGGAATACATGTAGCGTATATGTGATATTAATCATTATTAGGCGAGTCCTAAATGGGAAAGGATCGACCAGCTGCAACCAACGCTAACAAGATCCTGTATTAGAGAGGGCGAGACAAGACAGTATTATTTTCCACCTCACTGAGCGAGGCCTCACCTTGGATGCGCAGTTCAATTTACTCCACAAATCCAAAGAAAAAAGATCCTAGCACTGGATGAAGTGAGGAATAGGGCAGCAGTAGCTGACAAACACATACACCTTATGGAGCAACTCATGTAAATACAGAAGACACAAACTGTAGTCGGGTGTTGTCTTTTGTGGGGTTTTGTGAAAAAAGGTTGAATATTCTTTGCTGCTCAATGTTTAAAGTTGTCAGATCTTTTCTTTTCTTATTAAAAATATTATATTTTGCCTTTATTCTGCAGATCAGTCTGATCACAGTGATAGGAAATGAATTTAGCTTTTATTTCAATTTCAGAAATTTCAAATTTTTTTGCAATTTTATTTTTTGGGGCATGGGGGAAATGGCAAATTATGGCTAATATCTAAGCATTTTGATCTGCTACTGCACATGTGATAAATATTTTTCCAACTTTATATTTTTTGAAATGTTATTTTAATAAAATATGTAGGGAAATTGGAGTTACTGACAAAAAAAATGTTCTAACACAAGTGGAGTAAGCCTTTGACAACAATTCCAACAATACATATATCATGCTACTGGCTTCTTCCTAGCCTGAGATATTATTGGTATAGTTAACATTATTTCTTATTAAATCAGATTCAGCTATTCCTTAAAGGGAACCTGTCACCAGTGACCTCATTTTCACTATAGACAGGTTGCAAAAGTCCATCACACCCAGGGGCGGACTGGCTATTGAACCCACCGGGAACTTTCCCGGTGGGCCGACAGCAGGGGCGGACTGGCTATTGAACCCACCGGGAACTTTCCCGGTGGGCCGACAGGTCCGGGGCCGATCTGGGGCCGGTGCCGCCGGTCTGAGGCCGGTCGGGCCGACTTACACATGATGAGGAGGACGGAGGCACTAGCAGGCAGCGCAGCTTCTACACGTCGGGCCGGCGGCTGACAGGAGCGGCCGCAACGCGGCCGTTGCCGGGCAACAGGTGTACACAGCTGTCACAGGCCGGCCGCTGTGACTTTGCCAAGGCCGGCCGCTTCACACGCTGCTGCTACAGCGCAGCCCGTGCAATGACATCATTGCGCAGGCTGCTCAGCAGCGTGCGGAGCGTGAAGCCGTCCCGCGCTGGCACGCACAATCGTCAATTTACGGCTGTGCTGTGCTGCGCGCGGAGTGCTTGGGAGCGGCCGGAAGAAGCGGAGTGGGAGTCGGAACCTTGTGCCAGTGCCAGCTAGGTAAGTTAACTTTTTTATTTATATTTTTCACAAGCGCTGAGCCACTTGTACTCGGGGCAGCCGCAGGGGGGTGGCCAATATGGATAATTACTGCCACAGTGCCACCACTATTTATAAAACGAATTGTGAGGCGATTACTTACTTCTTTGAAAGGGGGGGGGGGGGGTGTCACAGCTGGACAGCCACAGTCAGATGAGTATAATGGGGGGGGGGGGGGGGGGGTTTGTAGAGAATGGATGGGGATTAAGACGGATGGGCACTGGCCGTGCAGGGATTATGAGTATATTGGGGGGGGGGGGGGGGGGTTGGGACGGATGGGCACTGGCACTGCACAGATTATGAGTATATTTTGAGTATATCGTGGTCAGGGCAGGTGGCAAAGATCCAAGGTGAAGTCCAAATCTGGGGTCAGCAACTGGAGGTCCAGGCGGATGGGAACGGAAACACAGGCACATGGGACACAGCAACACGGGGGACTCTGGTAACACAGGAACACGGAGGGACTCTGGTAACTCAGGAACACGGGGGACTCTGGTAACTCAGGAACACGGAGGGACTCTGGTAACTCAGGAACACGGAGGGACTCTGGTAACTCAGGAACACGGAGGGACTCTGGTAACTCAGGAACACGGAATATCGCTGGGGAGCTTTTTCAAAGGCTGTGAGGCACAAAGATCCGGCAGGGCTTGCAGGAAGAAGTTTATATAGAATTTTGAGGAAATGAACAGCGCCAATAAATGGCGCGCTGGCACTTTAAATTTAGAGAAGCTGGCGCGCGTGCGCACAGCTGACAGGTGCGAGACAGGAGCCAGAACAGGTGAGCTGTGAGGGCGATGCGCTGGCGGGGGCAGAGGAGCAAGGGTGAGCCCGCGACCCGTGATATGGGTCGTGGGACCACCCGTGACAATCAGGAGTTAGGATTTAGAGTATGATAAAAAGCACACCCAACTTACAGACAACCCCTAGTTACAGACTGACCCCTCTGCCCCCTGTGACCTCTGGTGAAGCTCTCTGGATGTTACTATAGTCCCAGACTGCAATGATCAGCTGTAAGGTGTCTGTAATGAAGCTTTATTCATAATCCTTGTTCCCATGACAGCACAAAATTTTGAAAATCCAATTGTCACTGGAACAATTTTTTTTCCCTGGAGCTACAATAATAAAATATAGCAGTTCCAACTTACAAACAAATTCAACTTAAGTACAAACCTAAAGAACCGATCCTGTATGTTACACAGTAAATTCCTGACTGTAGATTTCCTTTAATGCAGAGGGGGCTCTGGACAATTTATAGCTTATATAATTAACAAATGGGTGGTGTACATAATATTTTACTGGTTACATCCCCTCATTATGTATAGTATAAGCAGCCCTCCTGACTTAATGACTACTAATGAGTAAGTTTACTAAGTCAAGCGCAAAAGTAACAGGTGAACCACTATCAGCAGCCTCCTGTCTTCCAGTGGATGGACTAGTAGGGCCATGCAGTCAATAATGTATGTTAACCCTTGGACAGGAAGTTTGGAGCTCCTGCAAACTACAGAGAAATGGATAAGTACAATATGTGTGAATAAATTAGGGTCTTGTACTTACCTGGTAAATGTATTATCGTAAATTAAAGGGGGCTCCGTATATTACACATAATTAAATATTTATTCAGGGTGTGCTCAGATGTGGTACAAGTGGTATGATTATTTAGGAGATAACTGTTATTCTAGTGACACTATAGTGAAAGTGACTGTGGTATTTTTAGGATCGCTTTGTGGAGATGTGATGCAAGGAGCCGACAACATCTGAGGGGGACTAATGCATCAACAAGTGAGAAGGAGGTGTCACGTTGCAGTTCTATAGCCGATGGAGTAGATCGTCACCTGTGAGTTACAATTCGACAGTGCTGTGTAAAGGATAACAGTTTCTGCTTTACATGGAGAGAAAAGCAGAAGGAAATATTGGGGAGCATGCTGCAGTATTTCTTCAGAAAATATGGGGTAATGAAGTGCATCAGCCCTGTGCATAAATTACACAAGACTGCTGCACTCCATATCTCCATATTTTACATTGCTCTGATGCAGCGTGCTCCCTCTCTTAAAGGACACTTGTCTCACTATAGCAGAATAGCTGCACATACTAATGTAAGAATCTCCCTAGCCCTCCCCCAGTTATTGCACTAAATTTCTAGCTTTTTTGGAAAATATTGAAAAGCTTTGCTACACTGAGTATCATTGCGGTCCGATCGATGGACCTAGCTTACAGCCAGCCATTAATTGATTCTTGTATATAGGGGGTAGTATTATAGTAGTTATATTCTTGTACATAGGGGGCAGTATTATAGTAGTTATATTCTTGTACATAGGGGGCAGTATTATAGTAGTTATATACTTGTACATAGGGGCAGTATTATAGTAGTTATATTCTTGTATATGGGGGCAGTATTATAGTAGTTATATTCTTGTACATAGGGGGCAGTATTATAGCAGTTATATTCATGTACATAGGGGGCAGTATTATAGTAGTTATATTCTTGTACATAGGGGGTAGTATTATAGTAGTTATATTCTTGTACATAGGGGACAGTATTATAGTAGTTATATTCTTGTACATAGGGTGCAGTATTATAGTAGTTATATTCTTGTATATGGGGGCAGTATTATAGTAGTTATATTCTTGTACATAGGGGGCAGTATTATAGTAGTTATATTCCTGTATATAGGGGGCAGTATTATAGTAGTTATATTCTTGTACATAGGGGGCAGTATTATAGTAGTTATATTCTTGTACATAGCTGCAGTATTATAGTAGTTATATTCTTGTACATAGGGGGCAGTATTATAGTAGTTATATTCTTGTACATAGAAGGCAGTATTATAGTAGTTATATTCTTGTACATAGGGGGCAGTATTATAGTAGTTATATTCTTGTACATAGGGGGCAGTATTATAGTAGTTATATTCTTGTACATAGGGGGCAGTATTATAGTAGTTATATTCCTGTATATAGGGGGCAGTATTATAGTAGTTATATTCCTGTATATAGGGGGCAGTATTATAGTAGTTATATTCCTGTACATAGGGGGCAGTATTATAGTAGTTATATATTCCTGTACATAGGGGGCAGTATTATAGTAGTTATATTCTTGTACATAGGGGGCAGTATTATAGAAGTTATATACTTGTACATAGGGGGCAGTATTATAGTAGTTATATTCCTGTACATAGGGGGCAGTATTATAGTAGTTATATTCCTGTATATAGGGGGCAGTATTATAGTAGTTATATTCCTGTACATAGGGGGCAGTATTATAGTAGTTATATTCCTGTATATAGGGGGCAGTATTATAGTAGTTATATTCCTGTATATAGGGGGCAGTATTATAGTAGTTATATTCCTGTACATAGGGAGAAGTATTATAGTAGTTATATATTCCTGTACATAGGGGGCAGTATTATAGTAGTTATATTCTTGTACATAGGGGCAGTATTATAGTAGTTATATACTTGTACATAGGGGGCAGTATTATAGTAGTTATATTCCTGTACATAGGGGGCAGTATTATAGTAGTTATATTCTTGTACATAGGGGCAGTATTATAGTAGTTATATACTTGTACATAGGGGGCAGTATTATAGTAGTTATATTCCTGTACATAGGGGGCAGTATTATAGTAGTTATATTCTTGTACATAGGGGGCAGTATTATAGTAGTTATATTCCTGTACATAGGGGGCAGTATTATAGTAGTTATATTCTTGTACATAGGGGGCAGTATTATAGTAGTTATATTCTTGTACATAGGGGGCAGTATTATAGTAGTTATATTCCTGTACATAGGGGGTAGTATTATAGTAGTTATATTCCTGTACATAGGGGGCAGTATTATAGTAGTTATATTCTTGTACATAGGGGGCAGTATTATAGTAGTTATATTCCTGTACATAGGGGGCAGTATTATAGTAGTTATATTCTTGTACATAGGGGGCAGTATTATAGTAGTTATATTCTTGTACATAGGGGGTAGTATTATAGTAGTTATATTCTTGTACATAGGGGGCAGTATTATAGTAGTTATATTCTTGTACATAGGGGGCAGTATTATAGTAGTTATATTCTTGTACATAGGGGGCAGTATTATAGTAGTTATATTCTTGTACATAGGGGCAGTATTATAGTAGTTATATTCCTGTACATAGGGGGCAGTATTATAGTAGTTATATTCCTGTACGTAGGGAGCAGTATTATAGTAGTTATATTCTTGTACATAGGGGGCAGTATTATTGTAGTTATATTCCTGTACATAGGGGGCAGTATTATAGTAGTTATATTCTAGTACATAGGAGCAGTATTATAGTAGTTATATTCCTGTACATAGGTGGCAGTATTATAGTATTTATACTATAGTCTCTTTCTCTGCGTTGTACATGTTGATTTAGACCATCTATTAACAGTTTGCATTGAGTTTAGTAACTCCACCCACACCACAAGGCCACGCCTACTTGTTTTGACCCCGCCCACAGAATGGGGCCACTTTTACAGTTTTTTCCAGGGCCACTTTAAATTCCCAGTCCGCCCCTGGCCGACAGGTCCGGGGCCGATCTGGGGCCGGTGCCGCCGGTCTGAGGCCGGTCGGGCCGACTTACACATGATGAGGAGGACGGAGGCACTAGCAGGCAGCGCAGCTTCTACACGTCGGGCCGGCGGCTGACAGGAGCGGCCGCAACGCGGCCGTTGCCGGGCAACAGGTGTACACAGCTGTCACAGGCCGGCCGCTGTGACTTTGCCAAGGCCGGCCGCTTCACACGCTGCTGCTACAGCGCAGCCCGTGCAATGACATCATTGCGCAGGCTGCTCAGCAGCGTGCGGAGCGTGAAGCCGTCCCGCGCTGGCACGCACAATCGTCAATTTACGGCTGTGCTGTGCTGCGCGCGGAGTGCTTGGGAGCGGCCGGAAGAAGCGGAGTGGGAGTCGGAACCTTGTGCCAGTGCCAGCTAGGTAAGTTAACTTTTTTATTTATATTTTTCACAAGCGCTGAGCCACTTGTACTCGGGGCAGCCGCAGGGGGGTGGCCAATATGGATAATTACTGCCACAGTGCCACCACTATTTATAAAACGAATTGTGAGGCGATTACTTACTTCTTTGAAAGGGGGGGGGGGGGTGTCACAGCTGGACAGCCACAGTCAGATGAGTATAATGGGGGGGGGGGGGGGGGGGGTTTGTAGAGAATGGATGGGGATTAAGACGGATGGGCACTGGCCGTGCAGGGATTATGAGTATATTGGGGGGGGGGGGGGGGGGGTTGGGACGGATGGGCACTGGCACTGCACAGATTATGAGTATATTTTGAGTATATCGTGGTCAGGGCAGGTGGCAAAGATCCAAGGTGAAGTCCAAATCTGGGGTCAGCAACTGGAGGTCCAGGCGGATGGGAACGGAAACACAGGCACATGGGACACAGCAACACGGGGGACTCTGGTAACACAGGAACACGGAGGGACTCTGGTAACTCAGGAACACGGGGGACTCTGGTAACTCAGGAACACGGAGGGACTCTGGTAACTCAGGAACACGGAGGGACTCTGGTAACTCAGGAACACGGAGGGACTCTGGTAACTCAGGAACACGGAATATCGCTGGGGAGCTTTTTCAAAGGCTGTGAGGCACAAAGATCCGGCAGGGCTTGCAGGAAGAAGTTTATATAGAATTTTGAGGAAATGAACAGCGCCAATAAATGGCGCGCTGGCACTTTAAATTTAGAGAAGCTGGCGCGCGTGCGCACAGCTGACAGGTGCGAGACAGGAGCCAGAACAGGTGAGCTGTGAGGGCGATGCGCTGGCGGGGGCAGAGGAGCAAGGGTGAGCCCGCGACCCGTGATATGGGTCGTGGGACCACCCGTGACAATCAGGAGTTAGGATTTAGAGTATGATAAAAAGCACACCCAACTTACAGACAACCCCTAGTTACAGACTGACCCCTCTGCCCCCTGTGACCTCTGGTGAAGCTCTCTGGATGTTACTATAGTCCCAGACTGCAATGATCAGCTGTAAGGTGTCTGTAATGAAGCTTTATTCATAATCCTTGTTCCCATGACAGCACAAAATTTTGAAAATCCAATTGTCACTGGAACAATTTTTTTTCCCTGGAGCTACAATAATAAAATATAGCAGTTCCAACTTACAAACAAATTCAACTTAAGTACAAACCTAAAGAACCGATCCTGTATGTTACACAGTAAATTCCTGACTGTAGATTTCCTTTAATGCAGAGGGGGCTCTGGACAATTTATAGCTTATATAATTAACAAATGGGTGGTGTACATAATATTTTACTGGTTACATCCCCTCATTATGTATAGTATAAGCAGCCCTCCTGACTTAATGACTACTAATGAGTAAGTTTACTAAGTCAAGCGCAAAAGTAACAGGTGAACCACTATCAGCAGCCTCCTGTCTTCCAGTGGATGGACTAGTAGGGCCATGCAGTCAATAATGTATGTTAACCCTTGGACAGGAAGTTTGGAGCTCCTGCAAACTACAGAGAAATGGATAAGTACAATATGTGTGAATAAATTAGGGTCTTGTACTTACCTGGTAAATGTATTATCGTAAATTAAAGGGGGCTCCGTATATTACACATAATTAAATATTTATTCAGGGTGTGCTCAGATGTGGTACAAGTGGTATGATTATTTAGGAGATAACTGTTATTCTAGTGACACTATAGTGAAAGTGACTGTGGTATTTTTAGGATCGCTTTGTGGAGATGTGATGCAAGGAGCCGACAACATCTGAGGGGGACTAATGCATCAACAAGTGAGAAGGAGGTGTCACGTTGCAGTTCTATAGCCGATGGAGTAGATCGTCACCTGTGAGTTACAATTCGACAGTGCTGTGTAAAGGATAACAGTTTCTGCTTTACATGGAGAGAAAAGCAGAAGGAAATATTGGGGAGCATGCTGCAGTATTTCTTCAGAAAATATGGGGTAATGAAGTGCATCAGCCCTGTGCATAAATTACACAAGACTGCTGCACTCCATATCTCCATATTTTACATTGCTCTGATGCAGCGTGCTCCCTCTCTTAAAGGACACTTGTCTCACTATAGCAGAATAGCTGCACATACTAATGTAAGAATCTCCCTAGCCCTCCCCCAGTTATTGCACTAAATTTCTAGCTTTTTTGGAAAATATTGAAAAGCTTTGCTACACTGAGTATCATTGCGGTCCGATCGATGGACCTAGCTTACAGCCAGCCATTAATTGATTCTTGTATATAGGGGGTAGTATTATAGTAGTTATATTCTTGTACATAGGGGGCAGTATTATAGTAGTTATATTCTTGTACATAGGGGGCAGTATTATAGTAGTTATATACTTGTACATAGGGGCAGTATTATAGTAGTTATATTCTTGTATATGGGGGCAGTATTATAGTAGTTATATTCTTGTACATAGGGGGCAGTATTATAGCAGTTATATTCATGTACATAGGGGGCAGTATTATAGTAGTTATATTCTTGTACATAGGGGGTAGTATTATAGTAGTTATATTCTTGTACATAGGGGACAGTATTATAGTAGTTATATTCTTGTACATAGGGTGCAGTATTATAGTAGTTATATTCTTGTATATGGGGGCAGTATTATAGTAGTTATATTCTTGTACATAGGGGGCAGTATTATAGTAGTTATATTCCTGTATATAGGGGGCAGTATTATAGTAGTTATATTCTTGTACATAGGGGGCAGTATTATAGTAGTTATATTCTTGTACATAGCTGCAGTATTATAGTAGTTATATTCTTGTACATAGGGGGCAGTATTATAGTAGTTATATTCTTGTACATAGAAGGCAGTATTATAGTAGTTATATTCTTGTACATAGGGGGCAGTATTATAGTAGTTATATTCTTGTACATAGGGGGCAGTATTATAGTAGTTATATTCTTGTACATAGGGGGCAGTATTATAGTAGTTATATTCCTGTATATAGGGGGCAGTATTATAGTAGTTATATTCCTGTATATAGGGGGCAGTATTATAGTAGTTATATTCCTGTACATAGGGGGCAGTATTATAGTAGTTATATATTCCTGTACATAGGGGGCAGTATTATAGTAGTTATATTCTTGTACATAGGGGGCAGTATTATAGAAGTTATATACTTGTACATAGGGGGCAGTATTATAGTAGTTATATTCCTGTACATAGGGGGCAGTATTATAGTAGTTATATTCCTGTATATAGGGGGCAGTATTATAGTAGTTATATTCCTGTACATAGGGGGCAGTATTATAGTAGTTATATTCCTGTATATAGGGGGCAGTATTATAGTAGTTATATTCCTGTATATAGGGGGCAGTATTATAGTAGTTATATTCCTGTACATAGGGAGAAGTATTATAGTAGTTATATATTCCTGTACATAGGGGGCAGTATTATAGTAGTTATATTCTTGTACATAGGGGCAGTATTATAGTAGTTATATACTTGTACATAGGGGGCAGTATTATAGTAGTTATATTCCTGTACATAGGGGGCAGTATTATAGTAGTTATATTCTTGTACATAGGGGCAGTATTATAGTAGTTATATACTTGTACATAGGGGGCAGTATTATAGTAGTTATATTCCTGTACATAGGGGGCAGTATTATAGTAGTTATATTCTTGTACATAGGGGGCAGTATTATAGTAGTTATATTCCTGTACATAGGGGGCAGTATTATAGTAGTTATATTCTTGTACATAGGGGGCAGTATTATAGTAGTTATATTCTTGTACATAGGGGGCAGTATTATAGTAGTTATATTCCTGTACATAGGGGGTAGTATTATAGTAGTTATATTCCTGTACATAGGGGGCAGTATTATAGTAGTTATATTCTTGTACATAGGGGGCAGTATTATAGTAGTTATATTCCTGTACATAGGGGGCAGTATTATAGTAGTTATATTCTTGTACATAGGGGGCAGTATTATAGTAGTTATATTCTTGTACATAGGGGGTAGTATTATAGTAGTTATATTCTTGTACATAGGGGGCAGTATTATAGTAGTTATATTCTTGTACATAGGGGGCAGTATTATAGTAGTTATATTCTTGTACATAGGGGGCAGTATTATAGTAGTTATATTCTTGTACATAGGGGCAGTATTATAGTAGTTATATTCCTGTACATAGGGGGCAGTATTATAGTAGTTATATTCCTGTACGTAGGGAGCAGTATTATAGTAGTTATATTCTTGTACATAGGGGGCAGTATTATTGTAGTTATATTCCTGTACATAGGGGGCAGTATTATAGTAGTTATATTCTAGTACATAGGAGCAGTATTATAGTAGTTATATTCCTGTACATAGGTGGCAGTATTATAGTATTTATACTATAGTCTCTTTCTCTGCGTTGTACATGTTGATTTAGACCATCTATTAACAGTTTGCATTGAGTTTAGTAACTCCACCCACACCACAAGGCCACGCCTACTTGTTTTGACCCCGCCCACAGAATGGGGCCACTTTTACAGTTTTTTCCAGGGCCACTTTAAATTCCCAGTCCGCCCCTGATCACACCTGCAGTGCATTTACTGTATAAGCACTTGCAATAACAATATAATTGTGTGTTATAACTTATCTTGCACCCGGACAGAATCCTCTGTGTAGTCGTAGGGGTTGGGCTTTGGTTTGGTTGCATTTCAAAAAACTATGTGTGGCTTGTCTGTGCTGCAGACTCCTCAGATCTTGGCCCCCACCTTTGTGCTCCTGTACAGCTCCTTCCTCCTGCTCCTTCACAGAGGTCACAGCCTGGTGAGCTGACATCAGTGGGAGAGGGAGGAGCTGTACACGAGCACAAAGGTGGGGGGCTAAGATCTGAGGAGTGAGTAACAGACAAGTCACACGCTGCTTTTTGAAATGCATCCAAACCAAAGCACGGCCCCTGTGACTACCCCAGGATTTTGTCAGGGTGCAAGGTAAGTTATAACACCCAATTATATTGTAATGCAAATGCTTATAAAAGGCAGAGAGGTATTTTTCCACTGCAACCTGTCTTTAGTGAAAATGAGGTCCCTGGTGACAGGTTCCCTTTAAGTGTGTGGCAACTTCCAGGTTGTGAAAACAGGACAGCATGTTTCTAATTGGCCGATCTGAAGCATGTGATGAGTCAAATGCCATCAGTAAAGGGCCTACAGCTCTTCTTAATAAGCCTCTATAGCTGTTCTATACAGTTCCCCATGGTTGCCACATAGCATGGCAAACGGAGATAAGCCAGGGAGGAGGGGGAGAAAGTAAAACCTCTGCTAGCTGCTAAATACCTGAAAATAGCTAGTTAGAGTAAATTAGAGAATTGATTATTCTTGCTTAGTGCAGAGTTAGGGATGTTTTTATACTTTACAGTTGTACTTTAACTTTTAGATTTAGCGCCACACTGCTATCCCCTGCCTCCTGCTCTTAAGAGCTAAATGGGATAAACCTATTACAAGCAGGAGGCAAGGGAACTAGGATGAAGCTACATTACACAGGATGCCGAGACTCTGTAGTTAGGAGACAGAAGCCAAGGGAATTGTGTGAAATATAAGCTGTATGACAGCATTGTCCAATGAATTTCATAAATTATAACATGTAAAATGAGGTGCCTGGCCTCTTGACGTGAAATGTCGCAGGTTATGAAGTAAAAAGACACAAAAAATTCAGCTTTACAACGGATATAAGTAGAAGTGATGCAGAACCAAATGCCCCATATATATATATATATATATATATATATATATATATATATATATATCTGTTGTCTCAGAGGAAAAAAGGATTGGGTAATAAAATTCAACGTGTCTTTCTGATGCTGGAGGAGGGTCAAGAAAAAAAACTTAATTCAACAGGACCTGCTGGAGTCTGGGGGCTTGACTGTCTTTTCTCTTATATGTATGGAGACACTTTCAGAGGGCACCGATCAGTGTCAGATAGATGCTCCTTGGGCTCACCACATAAAATTTTTTTGGTGCCCACCCTTGATCAATATAGAGCCTACAGTCATGGCCAAAAGTTTTGAGAATGACACAAATATTATATTTTCACATGCCCTCTGGTTTGTCAGATGTTTTTATCACATACAGAAATACAAGTGCAATCATATTATGAGGAACAAAAGCTTTTATTGGCAGTTACAATGAGTTACTGCAGCAAGTCAGTATCTGCAGTGTTGTCCCTTCTTCTTCAGGACCTCTGCAATTCTCCCTCCCTGGCAGCTCTCAATCAACTTCTGGACCAAATCCTGACTGATAGCCGTCCATTCTTGTACAATCACTGCTGCATTTTGTCACAATTTGTTGGTTTTTGTTTGTCCACCCTTCTCTTGATGATTGACCACAAGTTCTCAATGCGATTAAGATCTGGGGAGTTTCCAGGCCATGGACCCAAAATCTCTATGTTTTGTTCCCTGAGCCATTTAGTTATCACCTTGCTTTATAGGAAGGTGCTCCATCATGCTGGAAAAGGCATTGTTATCACCAAACTGCTCTTGGAGGGTTGGGAGAAGTTGCTCTTGGAGGACATTCTGGTTCCATTCTTTATTC
Organism: Engystomops pustulosus; assembly: GCF_040894005.1. Lineage (NCBI taxonomy): Eukaryota > Metazoa > Chordata > Amphibia > Anura > Leptodactylidae > Engystomops > Engystomops pustulosus. The sequence continues at coordinate 160,589,652 of NC_092416.1, read as the reverse complement.
ATGGATGTGAGAGGGCCGATTCCCTTGGCTGAGAAGCCGCCCCACACATGAATGGTTGCAGGAGGCTTTACAGGTGGCATGAGACAATACTGGTGGTATCGCTCACCTTGTCTTCTCCCAACAAGCTGTTTTCCAGATGTTCCAAACAATCGGAAAGGGGATTCATCAGAGAAAATGACTTTCCCCCAGTCCTCAGCAGTCCACTCCCTGTACCTCCTGCAGAATATCAGTCTGTCTCTGATGTCTGGAGAGAAGTGGCTTCTTTACTTCCCTTCATGACACCAGGCCTTGCTCCAAGAGTCTCCGCAGTGTCACAGTGCGTGCAGATGCACTCACACCTGCCTGCTGCCATTCCTGAGCAAGCTCTGCACTGCTGGTAGCTCGATTCCCAAGCTGAAACACTTTTAAGAGACGGTCCTAGTGCTTGCTGGTCCTACTTGGGCGCCCTGGAGCCTTTTTGGCAACAATGGAACCTCTCTCCTGAATTCCTTGATGGTGTGATAGATTGGTGACTGAGGTGCAATCTTTCTAGCTCTTCCCTGTTAGGCCAGTTTTGTGCAGTGCAATGATGACTGCACGTGTTTCTTTAGAGATAACTATGGTTAACAGAAGAGAAACAATGATGCCAAGCACCAGTCTCCTTTTAAAGTGTCCAGGGGTGTGATTCTTACTTAATCATGACAGATTGATCTCCAGCCCTGTCCTCATCAGCACCCACAACTGTGTTACTGGAGCAATCACTGAAACAATGTTAGCTGCTCCCTGCAATGAAGTTGAAATGTGTTTTGGGGGAAGAAGTTCATTTTCTAGGCAAGTATTGACTTTGCAATTAATTGCTGTTAAGCTGATCACTCTTTATAACATTCTGGAGTATATGCAAATTGCCATTATAAAACCTGATGCAGTAGACTTTGTAAAAATTAACATTTGTATCATTCTCAAAACTTTTGGCCATGACTGTAGTATCCTCATGATTAGGTTTTCTTCTGATGGAACTTTGTAGTCCAGTATTTATTTATAACCTGGGCCTAGCGGAGCATCTCCTGGTGCTCTGGCGCGCCAATGGTATGTCATACTAACCCTATGTAGTTGTTATGAATTAAGCTGTGATTGTACGATGGACAGAAGTTCATTGAAAACATTTTTTGTGTTGAATGAATGGTATTACCCGTCAACATTTTTCAGATTATTGCTTAAAAAATGTTTGGAAGTCAGTGTCACGCATAGCTGTCATAGATACGTTCAGCACACACAGCCTTGGAACAGATCGCTGATAAAGTCACAAGGCAGGAAATGAATTTGCTCTTGTCAGAGATTTCCATGTTTGTAGACGGAAATGGGATTCAGTGAGAGTGCCGGGCCAGTTGTCCTAGAGTTGGATGGGATCAAAATGTGTTTTTGTAACATGACCACAGTCTACACAGTCATATGTTATACTCAGTATTCTAAAATCTGAGTAAATGTCCTACTGATATGTTACACACAGCTCCATGGTCTTATATGTGGTCATTAAGATCTGTGACTGGCTTTTTAAAGGTTATTTAGACTTTTAACCAACTTCCAAAACATAAATCCCTAAATCTTTCGTTCCACTCTCCAAGGATGTTAAGGAGCCCGCTAAGCAGTGAGGTTCCTTGAGCCCACCAGATAAAACAACTCTGGGGACCTATCCTTCATCGTTCCCAAGGAAATCAACCCTACTAGCCTCCATATTAAGTTACCTTCTACTGTATTCCTGTGTTCCAGAATTAGGTTAGAGCCAGAGACTAGTGTTAATTAGAGTTACTTAGAGAGTAGTGTCGGACTGGCCCACCAGTGAATCAGAGGATCCTCTGGTGGGCCAATCCGACACTACTCTCTAAGTAATATCAATCATGGGGTCTCAGCACTCAGTTCCCCACCAATAATAAAAACTATGACATGTCTTGAATGGGAGATAATAATAGAGATATCCAAACAAACTAAAATGTACGGCTTGTTCTATGTTATACCTGGTGTCAAAATCTTAATGTATATAACGACGACCTCTAGGGGGTCAACCTCATCACTATAAAGCAAGAGCTGGTGAATCGGAGTTGACACAACACCCGTCCCATGGCCCTTTAGATTGCATCAGTGACAAGAACTAAATTAGAGTTTAGGAGATATATATATATATATATATATATATATATATATATATATACATGTGTGTGTATAGAGTAGTCGTGGCATTGCTGCACATAGATTGGACGGTTCAGCTGCAGAGCCTATTAGCTTGATTGCAGTCATTGTGAGTCCCTGCAATCCAGATGAGGCTATTAACCCCTCGCAACCTGCCAGGGTACAGCAGGGGAGCTGGATGAATCAGCAAGGGGATAGTCCATGACATCAGGCAGGATAGCAGCACAGCTTCGGCTAGGGCACTGACCCCGCACATGCACTAGGTGGGGCATCATGTATATGGATTGCACTCCAGCATACACACCAAAAAAATATTTTTTTTCTACGTGTAGAGGCCCAGCCTCCCTTCTCCCTCCCTCCCTCTCTCTCTCTCTCCCTCCCTCTCTCCTTTCTCTTTCTCTCTCTCTCTCTCTCTGCTCCAGCCTCCTTGTTTTCCTGCACTGCCCAGCCTCTTCTGCTCGCATTACCTTTTGCAGTATCTCTCTGTGCTGCTGCTGCTGCATTAAAGCTCCTTTATTCATTATAAAGTGAGAGGATTTGGGGCACACAGGAGGCATCGCCAGCCTAAGCTTTCCGCACGGTTTTCTCTCCTTCTCCCATTTGCCACATTCCCATTGCTCATTTTCTGCTATGCTCTGACCGTGGAGGATGTATTAGAAGAGATCTATGGCTCGCTGAAGGGAAACCCACCCATTGCCCTCTCTCTCTGCTGACAGGTAAGTGACAGATGGGGATGCAAATGGTTAATGAACCGCTGTCATCTATATAGAATATGTGTCATTTTGCGGAGTCTTGCCTTAACCCTTTACAGCGCAGGCCTCTGTGCCGACTGTCCCGTTTACGCAGAGCGATTATTGGTCCGACGCGAACGTAGGCGAGCATCCGTAATCACTGTTTACGTAATAAAAATTGTTGACTATTTTTTTTTTTTCAATTTAATGTATCAACCATAGGTAAAATGTTGATGGTGTAGGTGGCATAATTACATGAAACGGCTCCTATTTTTGCGATACGTGAAAACAAGGCGTGACGATATTTCTAACTCTAAAGTATTTCTATAGGGGGCACAGTGTCTGGATCCATCGCCACATTCCCCTTATGACCACCACCCCTCCACCACCCTGGATTCTGCACATCACAAGCCGTCAGATAATCCAGTACACATCTGTCTGTGGCTGCAGTGCATGAACACACACAAATCTCCTATCCTACTACCCATGTCACCCGCTTGCTACCTGCTGGCACTTTACGCTTTTCCTAATCGGATCTGGTACATTACGTATCTGCCATTTTCTTACATACAGCATTGTCATACAATCCCACAATATCCCGGGATCATCTGTGAACACACATGCACACACCTACCTATGTGCGGAGGTAGTCCATACACACCCTCCCAGCCACACAATAGGCACGATGACACAAATCTACACATAAAACCCACACATGCTTTTTGCCTTTTTTTCCTTCCTGCCCATTGATGGATTCACACACCTTGATTATTATAAAGTCATTAGATTACACATTCCTCTGTGTACACCCCCACACCCTTATACACGGCTACATACGCTACACACATGTATGGGGGGCTCTATACACACCTGTATGCAAGAATATTGTACAATAGCAACATGCACCCATAGGCACACATATAATCTCCCAACCACTCCCTGTGCAATCTAGGGAGAAGACAAGGGAGAGAGAGAGAGATATTCTTTGTACACATAGGGTGTGACACATGCAACATAATTTTCTTGCACAACACAAGGCACACAGATTTTATTAATATTTTTATTTCAATCAGTCCATATACCATATACAATATGATATCATCCATCATACAGCACACGTGTCATATATAATATCAAGGGCACAGATATATATATACATATGTATCATATTCACACTGTTATTATAAACATGAATGTATCAGTCAATAAATGTATCAATTTATTTCAATATGTAGAAGAATCTCAGACCTGAAGGATTAAATGTTATGGTTCTCTGTAATACTGACCATAATCTTATGACATTATTAATGCTAATAGCGATATTAATTCATTGTAATATATATATTCCCATTTTATATCTTTTTGCTAACAAAATTTTTGGTGGCCATTGATAGGGTGGATGTATATTTGAGGTGGGGCGTGTTGTCTGGTTAGATATATAGAGGAAACCCCTGATTGGGAGATCATATTATTTTACGGAGTTCATCAACATGTGAGTTATTGAGGTCATCTATTAATTTTCAATCTGATCTGTCATCACTGCTGACCTGTCTGTTTTAGTATCAATTAACAAAAAAATGAAACATTGAGCGTGATGCTTATTAAAGATCACGCTGTCACGTCTCCTTAGATAAACTCGCACTGCCAAAAATAGAACAATTCTACAGCATCATTCTTTAAGGTGTTGTAGCGTTCCTCTGTTATTCCTCCCAGAAATTTATGAATAAATTGACAAATGGGTATTGCCAGATGGGAAGGGAGGGGGCGTGTCCTTAGTTATTCTGACACCGTTCAATCAATGATAATGATATTCTGAGACTATGATTGAACAATGTCAGACTGAGGGCTCATTCACATATACATTTTTTTGCCCACAGTCTGGAGCGTGCACCATCTTTTTTTTTTTGGAGAGTGGAAATCAATGGGTATGAAAAAAAAAATAGACAGAGGAATCAGGTGTTTTGCCATGTTATTTTTGCAAACCAATCAACAGATGCCGTTCAGATGTGAAAAAGAAAATGCATGCAAATACAATACTGATGCAAAATGGAAGCGCTTTTTGCGGATGCGCAATGAACACGTCTGTGTACATGAACCCTAAATACGGACATGCCCCCCCAATGCGTTACCACATACGACTGATTCATTACACCTGATGCTCCAATATTTAAATCTACCATCAAAATGCATCATGATAAACCAGGGACATTACTCATAGATCCAGGCACCGTGACTGTGGTAATCTTCTTATATTTGTTATCCATAGCCTCCTGCCTTAGGGCTCTTGTGGGTGTTTCCTGAGCCCCTCATTGCTGTAGTTTCATAGGCTGTTACACTGAACACAGCAGAGTCTCCACTCCCCCTGCTGCCTGATTACACAGGCTGAGGGAGAAGGGAGAGAACAGGGGGTTAGGTTAAACATGTTCTGCTCATTGTAACAGCCTGCAAATCTGTAGCACTGAGGGGCTCTGGTAACGCCCCCCAGGAACAATCCAGACTCATTAGCATAATCTTCAATGTTGATCTTCAATGTAGAAGGAATGAGGCCTTGGATAACAAATATAAGACAATGTCATGGTGCCTGGATCTATGAGTAAGTGTCTCTGGTCTATCATTCCTGGTTTTGATATTCTTTACTGTGTAGCTGTGATCGTGACTAAGAACTTGCATTATGTATAGTACAAAACGCGCAGATATGTTTCACTGAACAAAGAAAGGTTTCTTACACTATATTTGAGTGGCAGGGGAAATTTTCTACTTTATATATCCCCCCCTCCATTTAATTTCTAAACTTCCAGGAGGAATAATAGAGAAACGTCACAAAGCAGAGCGAATCTCTACAACACTAGTAATGTCAGGACAGGTTGTCCTTAATAAGCATCATGCAATGTTTAATTTTTTATGACTTTCTAGTTAGATATTGTGATACCTGACCAGTAACGGGATTCCCTCCTGGACCTACTGGGTCAATGGTAATATTAATGTACTGGTGTGTGATGAAATAATTTAATCCTATTTAATCCTATTTAAATGATCATCTAGACCTTATATGAATAATCTGATTTATAATATCTGATTTATAAATGATACCATATAAATGACTATATTCTGCGGATCAGGGGGGAGACTCCATAAAGCTCTCACGAATGTGCGGACATATCCGGGTCTAATGATTACCCATTGGTGAACCATTCGCTCCTCTACTAGAATAACTCAGTGAGAGGGACATAGGTCAGAGGTTAATATAGCATCTGCTGTTTGATCCTCTCTGCTATGCAGGGCCTAGCCGCCTGCAGCTGAGGTCACAAGGCCCCGAACACGACGTCAGCCATGTTTAAATATCCCCTCCGGCAGAAAACAATCCATTGGCATTTTTTTTTGTTGGATTTGACAGCAAAAGGCGTGATCAGCGAATGCTTCTGCGAGGAAGGGGGGGGGGGAGGAAGGGGGGGGTAAAAATATAAAAAGAGGAGTGGGGATGGAGTTGTGTAGATTATTATAATGTTACATGGTCGGAGAGATATCTGCATGGCGGCTCGCTCGCTTGTGTGTTGTTGGAAGAGTTTTCCCACTGTGCAAATAAAAGAACATTTACACAAGATAAACTACTCATCCGCCTATTCAATTCGGGGTCAAGAGCAGGGAAGGGGTTAAAGGGGCGGGTCCCATGTTGACAGCAGGAACTGAGTGTTAGTACAGATTTCTTCCAGCTATAATACAACAAAGAAGGGACCCATATGATTGACAGATTTTAAGGATTCCATTAGGCAATTACTTACCGAGCAATTCCGTTACCAAATATTCTACTACGTTAGGTCTGACGCAAATAGGGAGAGATAAGGCTTTAACCTCTGAAGTAGCTAAAAATCAGAAGGATCAGACAAAATTCATCAATTCTGAATTCACTCTTGCAGGATAGAGTGACGGATTGGATGTCAAATGTTCTATGGAGAGGGGAGGGGTAGGTGAGTTACAGCATCTAGGTGTCCACCCAGTAACTCAGAGACAACCGCTGCAAAGGGATAACTGCTGAAAAATGAAGAACCGCAAGTTACATAACAACCAGAAAGAGTGTTATTTCTTTTAAACATATATTGGATAACTGAATTATTTGCTGAAAGTTTGCGGAAAAGAGAGATACCCTTTAAGTAAAACTTAAAAATGCACCGTGACTGTGGTAATCTTCTTTTATTTGTTATCCATGGCCTTCTTCCTTATAAAAGCAACTATTAGAATTATGCTATTGATGCATGAAGGGCTCCAGAGGGTATTTTTAGAGCCCATCAGTGCTGCAGATTCACAGGCTGTTACAATGAACAGAGCAAGTCTTCCCTCCCTCTGGGCATTCTGCTGCTAAATTACTCAGGCAGAGGAAGGAGAGAGAGAAGAGGAGTTAAGTAAGACATGTTCTGTTCATTGTAACAGCCAATGTATCTGCAACACTGAGGGGCTCTGGTAAAACCCCCAGAGCTCTTCTGGCTCATTATAAAAGTTGGTTTTATAAGGAAGCCGGCCAGAGATAACAAATATAAGAAGATCACCAAAGTCACAGTGTCTGGATCTATGATTAAGTGTCCCTGGCTTATCATGATGGATTTTGATAAGAGCAAGCTTTGTTTCCACTGATGTCATAGGAGAGAGCTGCACATACATACCTACACCTGGCGTAGGACTGGGGTTCCTGATAAAAATTATTCTGAGGTCCTCTATTATCCCCTTGGAAATAGACCCTATTACCCTCCAAATTAGTTATATTCTGGTGTATATCTGGGGTCCAATGGTATGTTAGGCCTGGGCCGACCAGAGGATTCACCGAGCCTCTGGTGGGCCAGTCCGACACTACCTGCATTCATATATGCTGCGCTAGACTGCCTCATGGATTGTTATACAGGCAGTCCACGGGTTACATACAACAAAGGGTCTGTTGGTTTGTTCTTAAGTTGAATTTGTATGCAAGTCGGAGCTGTATATTTTATCATTGTGACCCCAGCCAAATTTTTTTTGGTCTCTGTGACAAATGGATTTTAAAAATGTTGGGTTGTCATTAGAACCCGGATTAACAATAAAGCTTCATTACAGACACCTGTGATAACTGTTATAGATGTTTATTGTAGTCTAAGGCTAAAATACAGTAAATTACCAACATCCAGAGGTCCGTTTGTAACTAGGGGTCGTATGTAAGTCAGGTGTTCTTAAGTAGGGGACCAACTGTACTGGGATTTGGGGGACCACATTTGCCTTTTTAAAGAGCTATCTACTTTATGCAACCCCTATTGATCCTCCAGCCTTATTATAACATGTCTTATCCATTTATTGTATGGAGATGAGCTGTCTGGATGCAACTTTCTCCCCTTCCCCATGTATAGTACGTGTAATGTGTGTGCGGGTGTTGGGGTATATAATAGCTGATGAGCCTATTTAATGTGTATCACTTGCCTAAGGCTTATGGATTATCTAGAGCGTGGAGTCACTGCAAAGGGGGTCTTTCCCTTCGGAGGTCTCGGCTCATCCATACAAGATGGCCCATTGATTTCCCAGAGTACCATGTCATGTTTCATCACCTGCAGTGGTGATAAGTACTCCCCATACACAGCTTATAGTCGGGGAACCCAATACCACGGAAAAGGGGTGAATCCCCTAACATAAATGCAGCACCTAAACCATATGATGACTGTGGTTCCTGTAGTCTTACATTGGGGTCTCTGATATATGAGAGTACTACAAGTCTCAGCATAACATGTGGGTGTATTCAGCCATAGACATGGAATTTAGAGTATGAAAAATAAACAAGAAACCCTGTTTAACCACAAAATATGACATCCCACACGTGTCCAGGAATAGCGGCCTGATTACAGACTTCTGCGGAAAACGCTGTATTTTTTGCCTCCAGTATTTTCTATGTTGTACTACCTGTCACATGAGATTACATAGCGTATATGGACTTCAGCTGACTATACATCATACTTAACCATCTATGTACAGACTTCCCTCCGCCAGATGTATCTACTGATAGAATGATAGGAATTCTACCCAAATATGAACTGTCAGCTGACAAGAGAGCATTTCTGAGGTTTTTTTTACGACTCATGACTGCAGCTGTCCTGATCATCAGCCTATTGTTCTCTTGAGAATAAGTTGATCACAAAGTGTCTGTCCTCCTGCTGTGACCTTCAGTGATCACTCTAATCTGGTGGGAAACGGGGAAGTAAGTGTTCAATTTCCCTGCAGTGCCACCACTGGAGAGATTAGGCATTACAATAATTAATATGCATTACATTCAATGGGCTGGATTACTGGACAGGGCTTTTTGATGGCGAGCCCTTTGGAGATAGAGTGCCCTAGCTACAACGAAAACCCACATATTTGTGAAAAAGTGCCAACATGACAATGTAAGCAGTAACTTATTGATCCCCGCTGTATCACAGGTTTTAATCGTAATGGTGTCCTGAGTTCACCAATACAATAGAAAGATGGAGAAAATTGGATTGTAGCTTCCCTCCAGGGTCCCTGAAGAGGAAGAGTCAGGGGACCCAGAGCAGGAGCTCCAATGACAATCCATCTCTATTCACACCTTCTTGTTCCTCCTGTAGTCCTGTTGCTTTAAAATGACGCTGAGCATGGCACTTTCTGGCCTGTATTGGATCACAGGAGGAAGCCTTGAGTCCTATCTGGCAAACTCTGTGTTGGGGTGAAGGCCTTGGTGCACACAGAAAGGGCTCTGAGTGCCATGTCTGGCACCCGTGCCATAGGTTCGCCACCACTGACATAAGTTGAGAATCCCAAACTGGCTACCTGCCCTCTATAATTCACTAAGGTGGACACGGTCACGGTCACCCAATGACTCAAAATTGAGCTGACTGTACTGAGAGCTACACTGTATTTCAAGTTTTGTCTCCCTCAATAGGTCATGATGGATCTTCTAGGGTGTTCCATGATTTGTTTCTACGAGGAATGGAATAGGCCAGTGATGGCAAACCTTTTAGAGATAGTGTGCCAAAAATGGGACCCAAAACACACTAGCTTTTCCCAAAGTGCCAACACGGCAATTTAGGCAGTAGCAAACTTATTGTTACCAGAATTTTTGAGCTCAAATCCGACCCTGTCTACACCTTTTTACTCTTCAGATATGATCAAGCAGCACAGGACGAGTCACTTTAAAACAGGGCACTACTTGGACTGCCTGAAAGTGCAGGAAGATGCCATGTCTGGCAGACTCTGTGCCTGGGAGACAGCCCATGTGCCCACAGAGATGCCTCCGAGTGCCGTCTCTGGCACCAGTGCCATAGGTTTGCCACCACTGGAATAGGCCCTATCTATTGTAAAATCAATAAGCATACGGCTCTGTCACGGCTATTGGATTTAAGTTGTCTGATGTTTACTGAAAATTTTATAAACCATAACATTTTTTTTTTACACAGTTCCCCTTCTTCGGTATACCCTTTTCCCTAACTTCACACATCTCCACTTAAATTATTCACAATTTCCTCAGCCTTTTCCTCGCGGCTTTGAGAGCTGTCAGGTTTTATAGTGCTGCTGAGATACTAATCTGTACGGGTTTGTTCATCTGTGTATGGTGTTGTTCGGAACCGCTTTAGAATACTAAACTGTGTATCAAGAGATTCTCATTGTGACTGAATGCTGTGTTTTTGGTATTGGTGTCTTCCCTTTACTGTGATCTTATAACCTGTACAAATAGCTAACAATGGGCTGATGGACACAAGATGCTGGTCCATTCATCTTAATCCACAACCAATTGACTCCTAATGGCTCCTAATGTCTGAGCTATGGTCAGCTGTTGGGCAGTGGGTCTTGTGCATCCAAAGTTTGTGACCACCAAAAATTTTCAAGAGGTTTTCCAAAATCGGAATATTGATGGCCAATGCTTAGGAAAGATTAGGGTGCCATAATTGGGTCTGGCTACTGCTTTGGTTTGGTGAACCCTTGACCATGATAGGTTTTAGGTAATGTTTCGGAGACAGATAAATAGGCAGACTATATAATAGATACTTCACTGGTGCCAAAATGTCGGCAGTACAGTATCGTATAGCTTCTATGTGTATAGATTATAGAGCAGCTTTGAGCTGTGTGATACAATGTTGCAATAGTTTTACTTAGGAATTTCAAAGGCAACGAGTCCTGGGTAAATACACAACATCTATGGCAGTAAGTGAACCTCAGAGAAGGATTGTTGGTCTTAGTGTCTTTGTGTTTTTCATGTACCCAGGGTTTCCAAGTTAAACAAGCAATAACACCAACAACATACAGCGTACTGCAGCAATTCTGGCCTAGATACACCTTAAAGTGAATGTTCAATACCGGTTCTTGTCATCTTAATAGATTCACAGCTCTGTGCTGAGGTCTTTGCATTGGTCGGGGCTTTTTTACTTCACTAACAGCTTCAATTGCCCTAGATCAGTGATGGCTAACCTATGGCACTGGTGCCAGAGGTGGCACTCAGAGCCCTTTCTGTGGGCACTCAGGCCATTACCAGAGATGACTCCAGGTATCTTCCTGCAGTCCCAGACAGCCCAGGACTTGCTGTGCACATTGGTACTTTAAAGTGACAGCTCTACCTGGGACTATTTTCTGCTTTATTGGTGTCTTCAGGGTCTTCAATGAAAACTGTGACAGAGAAGGGAGTATAAATCACAAATTACATTTCTGTGTTGGCACTTTGCGATAAATAAGCGGGTCTTTGTTGTAGTTTGGGCACTCGGTCTCTAAAAGGTTTGCCATCACTGCCCTAGATGTACATAGATTTGTAAGACAACAACTTGGCTTCATGTAGCCACCACTAGATGGAGCTGTACAGTACCCCAGACAGAGAATCCAATGGCTTCCTGGCTCCTTCTACTTGCAGACAGCCTATATATTATCTTATAATAAATCATAACCCACATCTATGAAGGGATTTTTGAACTATAGAAAAAATAAGTCTGGGTGCTATGACCAAACAATAGGAAATTATTCGGCACATGATTTTAGGGTATAAAGCAAATGATGATAAAATATAGATTTTTAAGTTAAAGAGAACCTATCATATTAAACATGTTAAAATCTAAAAACTAACAAGTATAGTACAAAGTTATCTTTATCATCCCAATGGAGTAGATTCCTGAATATTGCTCCATTAAAACCGGGACATGCAACACTCATTCTCATGGATGATGGGGGTCTCCCAGCAATTAGACATTTGTCACTCATCGTGTTTATAAGTATAATGTACTGTTGTTGGAAAATCCCTTTAATGCCCAGAATTAACCCCGTCCTGTCTTGTTCTGGAAATATCAAGGTGAGAGATATTCATATTATATCCAAGTATGAGTCATGGAGCCCACTAGGGATTAAAAATACTACTTTTTATAGACGTTCTACCTCCGTAGGTAACTTTTTCGGCAAATCTAAAGATAGATCAATTCTGATAAGTTCTCTGTGTATAGTCAGGTTTCCACCATATCTGTCAATGTTGTCCCTCATGAATATTGTAACTAAGGAAGATAGCGACAAAGCAGCCAGAGTATAACCCACAGTGACATAACACATATATTTTAGGACTGTTGCTTCCCAAAAAATGTGTCTAATAATAACCGCAGTTCAGTCAACATTGCATTTACGAAATTCAGCATTTACAGCCAAATTCAGTGGTCCAGAAGATAATACCTGCACTTCAGGGAGTCACCCATAGAAGGGTGTGTACCTTGTTGACAGTGCAAGTCTTAGGTGTATCTCCACGGCTGGCACCAGGTGTGCTGCTCGTGTTATAACCTGTGTAGTGAGGGCGTTTAAGGGGCACTATAGGGTGTGTGAAGAGTTTAGACCTGCAGAACCTTTTCTTATGTAAGGAGAAGAAGATCTGTGTTATATAAAAAGGATCTAGAGTTACTATGCTCGCTATGATATGTATTACCCATCACTACAGGGCTTTTCCCATATCCTCTATCCACATGATAAGGGAATTTGATTGTTAGGACCACCCTCAATGACAAGAATGGAACCCCTTGTGCCTTATATGAAATTATTTAACTAATTTTGTCAATTCTTTGGGCCACCAAATGAAATTATTCTGGAAGGTCATGCTGGTGTGTGCCCCCTCTGCCAGGATTCACTTTTCTTTTAGCTTCTTATACTCTTGTTTTCTCAAAAAAATAGGCATACACATTATGCAAATGAGACTTAGGGGCTCCGGGTTCCATTGCTGTCATTTGAGCCCAGAGCCCCTCAGGGTAATTTGCATAATTTTTAAAGCCTTTTTTGTAAATCAAGGGTACAAGAAGCTTGAAGAACAGCAGATCCTGACAGAGGGGGCAGTGGCACACACCAGCATGTAAATGTGCTTGATTTACAAGCCTTGATACTGGTGGTAGATTTCCTTTAAGATATACACCATCTGCCTCCAAATTGGGGTTTCTTCTCCTAGTCCCTGGGGACTAATATTGGGTTAGAGCCTGTGCTGACCAAATGATCCTTTGTTGGTTTCAATGTCTGACTCCCACATAACTGATAGAACCTCTTAGGGTGGGTCAAAAAAGAACACATACTAATCCAGCCCTGGTTTCCATGTTGCTTTGGTACTTTAGGTCCTCTAGTTTTAGCCTTGCACTGACAGTTCCAGGGGATCACGGGGCCTGCTTTAGCCAATGAGAGGCCTCATTGGACCAGGTGACCACACAGGAAGTGCAGTGTACTGGAAAACAGCCAGTGACTGCAAAGGCTGGTCATTGGATAAAATGGGTGCTGTGACCCCCACAGAACTTCTGGTCAGGTGCCGGAATCGGGGTAGTATGTGTTGTTTTTTTTTCTTATTCCATGTACTGGCACCAATCCAATTTTGGCTACTACAGGCAGGTGAGCTGAGAACTCTTTCCCCCCTTTTTTTAACTGCATAACTGCCCATGCGTCCATGCCTTAAGTATGTTGCCAAATTGTTATAGCATGAACTGTGCCAAAAAACAGAAGTTGTAAAGTTGAACTGGACTCTCACAAAACAATAACAATGCTATAAGAGTATTAGAAGAGTATTCTGCACTGCTCCGGGTGAACTATAACTAAAAAATATATCACAATCTTGTCCATTTAGCATTTTCTGACTTGAGTAGAATCAGAGATCTTCAATTTAAGGTTTCGCATTTGGAAATTTGAGTCTTAAAATACCATGTGACATGTCATTTGACATTCTTCGGTAGATAAGCGATGCTTGGGTTGTATGTGTTATTGTAAGTAGTGACATTTACTAGGCATTTTCATTGAGGTTACAAAAAGTTGCGTAAAACATTTACTAGGCTGACAGCAAGTTGGAGCGCAGGGAGCCGAGCATTAACGTCTTCCATCATTCATCGCAGCAGTGTTAGTGTTTACCTCCCTGTGTTATATACAGAGCGCTGTGTGTATCTACACTATAAACAGCGTTGTTTACCTGGCTTATACACAGCGCTGTGTGCGTGGATGTATGTGGCACAAATTTGTATTGAAGGAACAGCCATTTGTCTGTGCTTATGATACAAGTATATGAACTGTTATAGGGGTTGTGCCAACTTTACAAGTTATCCACAGGATAAGGGCTAACAAGCTGATTGGTGAGGAACTGATTATTAGGACTCCAAACGAGAACAAGACCCCCAGCAATTAAGAGAATGACATTCTGGTTCTCACTAATGGATGAGGCGATAGGACGAGCATGTGTCCTGCTACTCATTTCAATATTGTCAGAGATACCCAAGCACAACTCCTACAGTAGTGAATGGAGCAGAAGGACACATTGTTGACCTGCCACTACACCCATACGAGAACTGGGTTCTCTTGGTTTTCCTAATTGCAGGGGGTTCCCTTCTTGTGATCGTTGGGGTTCCCAGAATAAGAAATCCCACTAATCCCTGCCTTTGGCAATATCTGTCAGCTCATAGAAATGAACGGGGCAGTGAGCGACTAGCTGCTCCAGTCGACTCGGGGAGCGACGAGGGGCCTGACCGAGGTACATCAGACCCCAGTGATATGTGGGGGTCCCATCACTGAGACCCCCACCAATCAGAAAGTTAGGCCCTATCCTGTGGCTATGGTCTAACTTATTTCATGGGAAAACCTCTTTAAAGGAGCAATCTGATTTTTAAATGTTAAATCAATGTTGGACAGGCTATTAATATGGATATTGGAGAGGTCTGGCCCGTGGCCCTCTGCAAGTTAGTTGTTTAATGTTTAACCCTAACAAGTGTTTCGGGAAATTTTGTTGAGGTATTGGCTAGACAAATTTTTACAATTTTGACATGTACAAATAAAATTGAAACTACAGCATAACGAATTATACTAAACACCATAAACCATATTCTTGCTGAAAGCAGACACTTGCCCCATTTTCAAAAGTGCACTAAGGCTTTAGGATTTTATAGACATAGGCAACTACGCAATTTGGATTCAAAGTGTAAAAATCTATTAAAAATGCATGAAAATTGACTTTGAGGCAAAAATGTGCAACAGAAAATAAATAGCTTAGCACCTTTCTAAATGTAATAGATGAACATGTGTGGAGTTCACAGACTTATGTTCACATTAATTAATTAACATAAAATCACTAACACTGTAGTAACCAAAAATCTGCTTTTCAGCTAGAAATTTTACAATGGTCATAACCTGCAAAATTAACAGTTGACAGCTCGCTCGTACCACCCTCATGCAACTTTGTGACAAATAGATATTCTTTTAAAAATGCATGAAAACATACATTTCCACATAAAACTCACAACAAAGCAAATGTTTATGCACAAAAAATAATAAGTATAAATACTATGTACATATACCAAAATACTGTACTCAATCTCAACCAAAAATGCTAAAACAAAAGTCATGCAATATTTGGATCTCCTAATGTGTTAAAAAATATAATGTCCAAGTTAAAAAGCTCATATCCTGTCAAAATATTTTATATAAAGCATAAAAATATAACTTTATATTTAATACACACATCCACCTTCATGCAACTTTGCAGCAAACTGTGATAAAATGCATACATTACATAAAAAATTCCATTTAAATATGTACAAATCCAGAATACTTAAATAAAGAAAATATAATTTCTTAAAAGCAGCAAGATGTGGGGAGTTCCTACATACCCCAAAATATACAACAAAACATTAAATCCTTGGGGTGCACCAAGCAATTGCAGAAGATTGCACTGAGGATCACACAGATATATTATTGTACTGTTACACAATGATAACCCAAATTGAAAAATATATATCTTTAATTTAAACCAAGATAAGTGCACCATTATTAGCAGCGCAATAATGGAACCCTCCGCTGTTCAGAAGAATTTGAATTTGTTAGGACTGAGATCAGGGCCGGGTGCAGGGAGGGTGGAGATCGGGCCAGGACGGTCAGAGATTATAGTAGAAAACTCTGCCAGTTCCCATCTGGTCTAAAAATCAGAACTGGTGGAGCTTGCGCCCATATACACTAAGAGGCCGGAGGTCCCCCGGAGGATGGGGGGAATTTTATGACTGGCGTTTAGAATACCAATATTAACTAATTCCCCCCAATGTCCTAACGCGAGTATAAATAAAGGAGTAGTGTAAAATAAAAACTTTACTCACAAATGTGTGTCTGTGTTTTATATGTTAGATGCAACGTTTTGAAAAAGTTCTGGGTCACGGTGTTAATATTTACCCACTTTAGGCGAAGAGGATTGAATGTTCATCCTTTCCCTCTATTATATAAACAAAACGATCATTCCGTATATGACAATAGAACACGTGTGATTATAGGTGAGATTCTAGGCCAGCGATGCAAACCTATGGCTCCAAGAATCCAGGACATATCTCACTGATGTACCTCCCTGTGATAAAAGGGTTTTTTTTGTAAAGTTTATGTAAGGGGGAGCAGGTTATTTACCAAAATACATTGTTTAAAAGTTCTGCACTTTCTTGATATGTAAAGTGAAGCCTCCTGTCTTTTACCTCATCAGCCCGAGATTCCTGACCATAAAATGGCCACAGATGGAGGGTCATGTGATCTCTAACTGTCCATGAGCAATCGCCCTGCCAGGACTTTATATGCTGTATATAAATCACTGCAATGTGTTTCTTTATACTGTGTATCTATTTCATACAAAAGAGTGTATCCATGTTATCCATCCAGCGTATACACATGGGTTTTCCTATTTGTCTGTCTCTGAGAGAAGTATCTGTGAGTGTATTGTCAGTGGAGTACTCGGACCTGCACTATTTGTATGCATGTACACATTGTGCTTCTCTGTTATGTGCTAAACATTGAGTAAGTGTATGACATGCCGTGCTCTCTTGGTCGGGTTTACAGGCTGTACCCTGTGCAGACTCTCAGTACACATATTCTCTCGGTCAGTAACCTCCTGGTAGAGAAGTCTGTGCTGGGATTTGCTTCTCCATGACATGGCATATATCACTGTCATTCGTAACTGTTACATTCAGATGTAGCAGAGATGAATTTGTCACGTGGGTGATTTTTCTTTACAATCAGGGTATTACTATTTGTTATGCTATATGACAAACTCAACTCTGCTCTTTGTAACATTTGTAAAGTACGGCTTAGGATGTGCTGATAGTGTCATTGCGTTTCGCTCTGATATCGCCATTGTTAGCACTGGTTTATACCTGATTCTACCTTGATTGATTTGCACCACACCCATCTGTCTTCTGAAGACTTTGCTCTGGTTCATTAATAGTGACCTGTCGTGATTGTTAGAAACTTTCTCCACTCCCATTGTCACCCTGTCTGATGCCAGAGTACTGATCTGATCACCTTCTGGACTGGGACTTGGATTCTCATATAAGGTCTTATGACTCAGTAGTCTATAGTCTAGCACTTAGTCAGCTGCAGTGTATTCTGTCATTCTTTATTCTGCTATCTTTTACCTACTGATTTTGTACTGCATTGTCCTCCTGCCTTTGTCCCAAATTTGGCAGCCATCCCGCTCTGTTTGCATTGTCTTTTCGCATTGCTTTGGCACAGGTAGGGAACATCGACTGGTTGGCCAGACAAATAGGCAGGGAGAGCTGGGAAGGGGTTCAGTCTCAGAACCCAATGGCCCAAGTGTTTGCACCAGTTTTCTGTCTGACTTTGCACTGAAAAGAACATGCAAAGTGCTTGCACACGTGTTTATAAAGTGTGTGCTTGAGTATTGTATCACAGCTTCACCATGTCCGCCGCGCCACAAGTTCTGCACCTAAAGGGTAGTCGGACCATGTGCTACATTTATTACTGCCACTGGACAGAATTGTGTTGCATGATGTGGCCCACATTTACAAAGGGCTGTGCAACAATTTTTTGTTGGACTTTGTTCTTTTAGGTGCAAACTGCTTGCACAGGTATTTAAGAAGTGTCCGCACCACATTTGTGTTGCAAATGACCCTTTTTGTGGCCCGGCTGTAACACAAAATACAGCACTGAAGGGGGCGCTCCGGTGCTCTGTCGGACCATGCAACACATTTATCATGCAAAGTCTGACAGAATTGTGTTGCATGCCCTGTGTTATAGGTGCACTCTGTTGGAGCAGTGCAGGGGGCTCTGGTTTCATAAAGAATGGGCAACACAATTCCTGAATCTGGCGCCCCCTGCAGACTACACAGGCAGACCGAGCTCCAGTATTCAATAATTAGGCGCACCCTACACATTCATGAGGAAAACTGCATCTAGCTTGCACTGTTTTTGATAAGTGTGGGCCAATGTCTCTTGTTTTTCCCAAGAATGCAACATTTTGGTTGGAATTTTAATCTTAATAATATAGCTCCATTTTGGATTGTGACTAGTGGAGTTTGCTAAGAATATAACTGAATATTCAGGAGTATTGGGGAAAAAATCTAATTCTACAGGGGATAATGATAGAAATAATAAAATACTTCTTATTATAAACCCATAATAAAACAGTACTTACTCCTCGATGTTTCCATCCTTCCCCCGATTCTGGTAGCACTCCATTTCCTGGGATTCTCCCCAACAGGAAGCACTAAAAGCGGCCGATCAGCCAATTAGCCGCCTTCTCTGGGTGATTCCTGTGGTGTTCAGAGACCACATGAAGTACAATTTCCCTATATCAGCGTCCTCTGTATAAATAGAATTATTTTCTCTTTCTGGCTGGTTCTGCCTGAGCAAAAGAAAACAGACAAGAAGCCTCCTCTAATTGATTTCCTATATTCTAGGTTTACAGAGAAAACAAAGACCACAACCATAGCAGATCTATTGTAACCCCTGTCCAAATACACCAGGACGTAGCCTTGTTCTAGCAGTCATTGAGGCCTGTGTATAGAGACTTTCCAGAGGTCTATAGTGTATATAGTGTAGTACTTATGTTCTTAGGGACAGTGACCTACTGTACTTTATAATTATGCTCTCCGTTTCCTTAAAGATAACACTGTACAATGGGGCCCTGTAAAATTCTGGGAATTGTAGCTCAGTATATGCAGTTCAGTAGTTTGATCAGTATTTTCTCTGATATCTCCCGTTATGCAGGACTAAGATATTAATCAATTTAAATATGTTATTTTTTTTAAATTCCAATTCACCAAACCTTTCATTATTTTGGGTTGACGCTTTATGATGGATCAAGCTTGGACAACTTGTGATGTCGTTGCCCACAAGTTTGGTCTTAGAGCTGAACGCAGTGGGGCACATTTACTTACCTGTCCCGTTGAAGCCGCCGATCCGGAATATCCAATGAGGATTCGGAGTTGCCGCGATTCAATAAGATCGTGCGTCCAATTTCCTGCATGTGTCGCTTCCCCGCTGAGGTCCGCCGGAGTTCACCTTTTTCTTCCCGTTGCATGTAAGTGCTGATCTTGCAACACAATTTGGTTTTTAAATTTCCACGGTTTGTCCGAATCAGTCGGGTTGACCGACGGACCGCCCCCCGATTTGTGCCGCGTGAAAGCCGGCGCCGATGTGCCAAAATCCGATTGCATGTGCCAAAAACCCCTGTTAAATGCAGCACTAATCGGAAATAGTCGGGAAACCCGACAAAAATGCGCTCCACGGGCCCTTAGTAAATGTTCCCCAGTGTGTCCATTAGGTTCAGTGATCCGAGGTTCTGATAAGAGGATGGAATGTTCATCCTCTCCCTCTATCCCAAAAAAAAAGATCATTCAATGGGGCTCATTTACTAAGGGTCACGAATCGCACTTTCGCCGGACTGTTCGTTCTTTTCAGGGATAGCACGGATTGGACAGGTATTTAACAGGGGTTTGCCCTGGGATTGTGTCGCTGCTGCGCCGGCTTCCATGCAACACAAATTCAGGGGGTGTGCCGTCGGATGATCCGACTTATTCAGACTGAGCGTGGTATTTAACTTTTAAATTGTGTTGCAAGACAATGCACTTACATGCACCAGGAAGAAGAAGGTGAACTCTGTCGGACCTGAGCGGGGAAGCGACACATGCAGGATATTGACCGCACGATCCTAGTGAAACGCGGCACAGTGCATGATCGTCGGACAATGCACTTTTGGTGAACTCCGTGGACGGGGTAAGTAAATGTGCCCCAATATATGACAATCATAGAACATGTGTGATTCTAGGTGAGATTTTAGGCCGGGGATCTGAACTTAGGGCTCCTGGAATCCTGGACGTATCTCATACGTCATTGGCCACTGATGTACCATTAATCCAGCAAGAACACGGAGCCAGTTTCCACCAAACTCACTTGTGGGCAATGGGCTTTACCCTTATAATCTCTAACACACAAACACGGCTGGGATCAGACCTAAACCACATCAGCAGAAACTATTGATCTGGATGTTCTTTTACATTATCTATTGAGTAAGAGGCTGCATAGATGTCTATGTGCTTTCACCAGAAACCCTTACCTAGACCCTAAACCAGGACATAAAACTGATGCAGAGGACTATAATAATAATATAATAACTCCTTATTTATATAGCGCCTACAGATTATGCAGCGCTGCACAAAGCATGACTAATTGGTCCCTGTCCCCATGGGGCTCACAATCTAAACAACCTACCAGTATGTTTTGGAGTGTGGGAGGAAACTGGAGGACCCGGAGGAAACCTACGCAAACACGGAGAGAACATACAAACTCTTTGCAGATATTGACCCTGGGACTAGAACCCAGGTCCCCAGCGCTGCAAGGCAGAAGTGCTACCCACTCAGCCACCGTGCTTCCTCCAGGAAGTGGGTAGATATAACCTTAAATTGGGAATTATAATATACTTTATAAGATTGTATCTGTAATTATCTGTCAAATGATTAAATTTCACTCTTTACAAGCATTTTCTAGATGAAACTATTTAATGCCTAATCATCTACTCACAATAGCCCTTTAATATCTATTCAAGAAACTATGTGTCATATGCATCTTGTGCCCATATAGTGAGAAACTCTGTCTTTGCTATTTGTACAGTTCTGTCAATATAATTATTTTTGGCAAAAATGCCCATGATATACTTGCATACATCATCAAAATCGCAGATGCGGATATTTCCTCTATCCATTACTTTGGATTCTCATAGATGCATATGGACAAAAGCTGGCATACAGAAACAGTCCATGTAAATCCAATCTACACAAAGCTGTAGATTTATTTTTATCTTTTTTACTTTTGTATGTTAAAAATGTTTCTCATAGAAAACGAACAATAAGACAATGAGCTAATCCCCCCACCCAGCTTATCCTACCTAATTGCCTCTCCTACTCTAAACGGTAGGTGACAACAGATCGACCTTGCCTTCCTGGGCCAAAGTGAGAAAAAGGAGACCAAGACTGGACAAAACAAACACAAAAGTATAGTCATATAAGTACGAATGAAAACCAATAGAACAATGCAGTACAGAATCAAGAAGCAAAAGCAACTGGGAAGTAGACAAACAATCTTCTTATGAGATATCAGAGTTCCAGTCTCCTGACATCCAGACAATCCAGATTAGCACAGCGGAATGTGAGTGGAAGATGCATTTGTCCATCACTGCTAGCTTAACTGTCTGCAGCCCAGAAGAAAGGCAACAGGAGACAGACATGTTTTATGGAAATCAAAGCCAACCAGGAGTGAAGTAAGGCAGTGTTCAGACTAGTGCTGAAGTAGGTTAGAATGTCAACTAAGTCAACAGTGCATCTTCTGTCGTACTCTACGGGCAGAGAATGACGCTGAAGCCCAAACAGGCAGTGATGTTACAGTTGCATTGTTGCATTTATTTATAAACGTGAAACTTTTCTACTGTAAAAAAAAATTAATTTAAGGATTTGCCTTTACACAGGTAAAACAAAAAACTGTCTAAGATCTAAATCACATGAGTGTGCGCAGTCCGACTGTGTAGTGGCTACATTTTATATACTGAATATTGCTCCAGGGATGGGAGTCCAAGCATCATAGTTATATGTGATGTAAGGAGTCCCTGCATCTCAATGGGTAATATTGTTTTCAGTATGGTATGGTTGTTCCATGGTTGTTGCAGTAATTCTTTATATCATATATTACTATGATACTTGGTCTCCTGACCCTGGAGCAGTATTCTGCCCATTGTATGTGCCTGCCATATGTTCCATGTTACTTATTTGGAGCAGGCTTGGAGCTAATCACTTGTTATCACTAGGGTCTGTTTCTTAAAGCGGTTCAACGAATGTTTAACCATTGTTATTATCACCTGTTTAAAAAATCCAGGTGCCGTTCCCCCTTGTTACATCTGTTCTTGTCATATGTGAAGGACCAACCAGTCAGACCCCCACAGATCAGCATATTATCCATTATCCTGGACATAGGGGATAACTAGCCATACAACATTCTCCTTTTATTAGATTATTAGTACATACTGTACCTACGTCCCGTTACTGGCCTCTTCTACGGAGATCGGTTTTGTGGAGCGGTGGAGCTGCTGTCGTGACCTTTACCTTACACATTCTCACATACCTTTCACCATTAATGTTCCCTTTAATACATAACTATACAGTGACTTTTGTGAAGGAGAACACGTTTAGACATAGGCACCTCTCAGTGCCCTTAGGTTAGCCATGTCAAACTTGAACTGTGTCATATAGTCTGTTATGGAGCATAAATGTGTGATTTTCTAGGAGTATTGTATGATATAAGAGCCATCAACTCTTACAGAGACTGTGGCAGATATTTGTTCCGCATTTTATTGCAATCCTCTTTTTATCTTTGTAGCCAGACAACGTCAAACTAAGTCAAGGTCGCATACTGCTTTACTCATTGATATGAACACACAGACTAGCGTCTATTAGCTGTCACGCTGTGGTGCCTTACAAGTGAGGTGGACTTATAATAGCTGGGCCACTATCTATGGAGAAGGAAAATAAAATCACCGTTCCTAAATTGAGTATTAAATGGAGTATACAGTGTATATTGTATTTTAACCTGTCAGCAGATATGACCTCATTAAACTACTAACCACACAGGTAGGGTATAAAATGTCCCTTTTTAGAATTCCCTCTTTTATGTGAAATCTCACTTGTTCTCCTCCAAGGTCATGTGAAAATGAGAAGAGAAGAGTCATATTTTGCCTGAGATAAGTTAGAGGGGTTGTCTGGTTAATAGCAAAATGGGCCCTATCCCCTATCTCTATAGAGTTGACAGACAAGCAGACAGACGAGTGTGATGTTTGGCTATCTCCGTCAGTGCCATAGAGACTGGACTGGCTGCTCCGCCGATCTTGGGCGTAACTGGGGTACAATGGACCCGCATTCTCGTGATTCATCACGGAGACCCCCACTTATCAGTGGATCCTGTGGATAGGGCCTATCTTGCTATTAACCAGACAACCCATTTAAAGGGGTTTTCCCAAAAAGGCAAGTTAGGCCCTTTCCACGGGCTGAGACCCGCACAGATTGTGAAAACGAGGGTCTCCGTCAAATTAATGGAGCAGACGGCCGTGCATGACCGCTCTGGTCTATCAATCTCTATCAAGCTGACGGAGATCGTGAGCGTGGCGATTGACAATTTCATGCGCGGCGACGAACCCCTCGTTTTCGTGTTCTGCGGGATCCGTGGATAGGGCCTTACTTTCCTTTGTGGGAAAACCCTTTTAAGTTTAGAAGCTGCAGGCGAGAAGCACTTCAGATGCCTCCATCTTCAAATCAATTATACCAGAAAATATGGTATCATATTAAAGATAAGAATCTCATCTTTTAGATTACATCAGGCTTGTGGTTCTTTCATTTAAAGAAATAGTTAAAAATGGGAGGTACGAATAAAAATCCAAGAATCCAGCTGTTTCTCCAGTAGTTCACAAAACCACATGCCTGATGCAATGTGCAAGACTGGATTCTTATCTTTTAGATGACACCGGAAGCATGTTTCTAGGTCATACAGAACAGAAGATAATTTTGAAGGTTTTAAACTTGACTAATTTCAAATATGAGTCTTCTCTGCACATTTTCACATGACATTGGAGGAGTTTTTATTCTAGAAAGTACATTTTAAACTTTACCTTTGGGGGCTGCTAGTTTAATAAGGTAAAATCTGGTTCCCTTTAAATAGTCCTTGCACATTCTACCATAGTGTAGTCTGGGGAGGATATGTGTAAATGAGATACATTTTAGGATAAGACAGCAGAAGACATATTTGTCTGCTATTAAAGTTCTCATAAGAGAAAATGTGGTCAAGTCTACAGGATAAGGCAGAGTCGACTTATTCCACCCCGAAACATGATGTTGAAACTTAAAGAGAACCCGTCATGCAAAATAACCCCCCTAAACTAAATATATTTTCATAAACTGCCATTAGAGAGCATTGCCTCTATCCCTTCATTGTCCCTCTACATGCCTGTAACCCTAAGCAATGAGGTCCTAAAGCTGTGTGCAAATGACCTGTGAAATGTCCAATGAAGCATTAGCATATTCAAGCTGTCCACTCTATTCATGAGTGGGAGACACAGCCACACCCCCAGTGCTTGACTGACAGCCTGTATAATGGTGTGAGGCTGTATAATGATGTGCTTCCTGGTGCTGGTGGCCACGCCCCCTGCAGCCTGTGTGTGCATGTGTGTGTGTATAGGAGAGATACAACAGCTCCAGGCAGCCATGTTATAGCAGAACATGTCAGATTCATGTGTAGCTGATGTCTGTGTCTCTCACCTGTATATTAGGAGGATGCAGCACACACACTAGCAATGCTTTACTATACATTACACACAGACATGAGCAGGGGGAGGAGAGGGGAGGGGGGACAGGGGTGACATCACTGCCTCTGACCATGTGACCAGCCTCATTTACATAATAAAGAATAGATGATTTTACAATGAATAATGTATGAAATAACTAGATAAAGGCTGGGATGGATCCTTGTGAGCTGCTCCAACAGGTAGAGGTGACAGGACTAGCGACACAGACCTGATGACAGGTGTCCTTTAACACTAAAGAAAACTTTGGTTGACTTAAGGTTAGACATGAATGTGTAGCTGTTCTAGGGTCATAAAACCACAGTTTTGGGGTCCGTTTTTGCAATCCTTGTACCATCAGTGTGTAATTTGTTGCCTTGGCATATGTCTGTAAAAACTCTTCGTAGGTCATGCGATTTTGCGGATGTGCACAAAAAGGAGACTGGCAAATGAGGTCACACGATTGTGTTACCTATAAACTGCATCATAAATATGGACCACACGTGTATAATATTTTTGTGCCAAAAAATAAAGGTAGGATCTTCTCTGAGTTTCCTTCAGCGTTCAAATGGATCAGTGAATAATAAGTTCATGATATAAAAAAAAGGATGCGTCCGTGTGCTGTTGTATAGTTTTAGGGAAAAAGGTCAATTTAACAGATTTTATCAATTTTAATTACTTCAGTTCAAGAGTGAGTCCTGATCAGTGATTAATATCCTACATTGTAGAACTGTACAACTTTGAAACTTCAATAACTTAATAAGTCAAGTAGGACCGCCCACTGGACCCTTAGGCATAGAAAAGTGGATGGCTGGCCACTATCACAAAACTTTACATACCTAATAGGCTCACCAATAAAGTACTTACCCTGTTAAAACTTTGCAGGGATTTGTGAAAGTCTCTGGCACATTGGGGTACATTTACTTATAATGCTGCGGCAAGATCATGCGCCTGAAAGCATGAATGTGTCGCTTCCCCGCACTGGTCCGACAGAGTTCACCATCTTTTTTGTGGTCCACATTTAACATAGGGTGTGCAAGATAAGTTTAATACGGCACTTGGTCCAAATCAGTTCAGAGCGGCCGGCGGCAAGCGGAACAAAAGGGTCGCATGCGACACAATCCCAGCGCAGACACTTCTTAAGTACGTGTGCAAGCCATTTTAGCCATGAAGAATGTGCACGGTCCAAAAAGTGCAGCACGCGACCCTTAGTAAATGTGCCCCAGTGTTTCAACCACTGATATGGGAGTGGTAATAAAAAAAATGTAGCGGGCAAACGGTAACGACTGCATGGTCTCCAGAACGACATCGGACATCACAGGAAGTCCTGAGTCCTGCTGCCTGGGAGTCATGTGACCCACGTATCCCAGCAAACTTTCAGAATAAGGGTAACTCCATTATAGTCTTGCACTTCCTGGTAAAGTTTTGTGATAGTGGCCAACCTCTTTAATGAATAAAATGCAAGATTGATGGGATCTATTCAAAACTATGTATCTATCACCTTATGTGTCTCTTCCTTCTACAGGTTTTATATATCAGCATTATGGGAGTTATTTATCATGCGCCGTTAACTAAGAGCCCCGTCGCAAGTTCTAGCAATACGTTTTAATAACATTTGCGGTTATTTCAGGGCTGACGTGGCGCAGAATCCTGATAAATACCCCCCCAAATTTATAGGATAGCATTTTCAATTAGAGAAACTTATTGCTGTAGATTAAGCTTCAGGCTATGTAACAATCACTCCGATACTTTCATATTAATGAGAAATTATGCCAAGTTCTTTCAGCAAATTGGCATTACCTCATATCTTACATCTATCTGACATCTACAGATGACTCTAGGGTTAGATCACATCTATGTATCATTATTGTTGGATCTGCCTGATGCTATAATAGGTCGGAGACAACTTGAAGTCTAAATGAATCCTCTTGTTTTCAACTGGAACCAATGAGAACGAATAGGAAACAAAAATTGCCCTCTTTTTGATGAATAACTAAGGGTGGCACATTATTGGCTCATGACTATTGTTTGCCATCTAATGTGTAGTTTTACTTTTGGGTAGGATTCAAGGATGCCTTTGCTTGAGTAATAAAATATTATTTGTGCCAGAAAACTTATAGCGAAAACCTAAGCCAGCCAAAGGTCTCCAGATGCGTGCCATAAGAGGTCGGAGCGCTCTCTAGACAGCAAGGAATGGAATAAGAGGGGTGAGATGCATCAGTTCAAATAAATTGCCCTAATTATTTAGTATTAAATTTTTGTAATGGATTTAAGAATCTAATAATTTAATTCATATTTTAAGACGCTGGTGAGAATTTATCACGACTGGGCATATCATGCTCCAGTCTTTACACTCCTCCTGCCAACGCACAAGGTTTCTGTCCTGCGCACCCCGAATAATTTGGTCACATTGAAAGTGCAGTCTTTTCTGAAGATTGATATATATATTTTTGTGGGAAAACAGTAAGACCAATCCATATGTTATTACATCTGCACTTTTTACGTGCTTAGGAGTCTAGTGGTTTATCTTGATAACTTTCCTATATGAAAGGTGATACAGCAGTGTCACTGCAAAGAAACTAAACACTTTTCCAGGTTCCCTCACAAATTAAAGTGAGTCTGTCAGGTCACAAATATATTCCAAAACAAAACATGTAGGAGACTTTTATAGAAACAAAAACATACCATGGTGGCCATACATTGATGAAGTTTATTAGATAATAGATTATTATTATTATCCTATACTGTGGATAGGATCCAACTTAAGGCCACCCACTGAACACAAGAGCAGGGGATCCATTCTCACTAATTGATGGACATCCGTCCTGCTTCTCCATTTAATACTATGGAACCCATGGGAATGGGTCGCCTCTGGCACTCTTATAGACAGTGAAAGAGAGTTCTGGAGATACCTGAACGCTGTGTTCTGCAATGTTCAACACTCCCTTAAAGTTGAATGAAGCGGCAGGACACACATTTATCCTGCTGCTCTATCATTTAGGGGAATGGGTTCCCAGCAGTCTGAACCCCATCGATCATTTTAGTATCCCCTATCCTGTGTATAGGAGATAACAGAATTTCTTAGAAGCCCTTCAGGAATATGTAAATAATCTTTCAAGTGCACTAGGGGTGGACCTGATTTTCTGGATTTGTCTACAGTAAGTGATTTGGCCTTTCTCTGAAGCACTTGCATGCTGAGCGTCTTATACATAAAAAGATGATTATTTTTTCCAATGCTTTATCAGTTCTTAGACACAAATGAGTGTTTCTGATCCTCTACATGGGCATTTATGGCCCTCTCTTGTGGCACCCAAACCATCGCGTTACTTACGCGGTTGCTGGTTCACTGAAAGTGCTTTGTCTGATGACAATACACTGTGCCGTGATTCACTAAGATTGTGCGCCCGATATCCTGCATGTGTCGCTTCCCTGCTCCAGTCCGCCAGAGTTCACCTTCTTCTTCCTGGTGCATGAAGTGCATTGTCTTGCGATACAATGAGTCGGATCATCGGGTCATCTGATGGCCCGTCCCCCGATTTGTGTCACATGGAAGTCAGCGCAGCTGTGCCACAATCCGATCACGTGCGACACAATCCCAGCGCAGACACCTGTTAAGCCCTTAATGCTTGGTCGGTGCTTGCACCAATCGCGGCTATTAACCCTCTGAACGCCGCCGGCAAAGTCGCCGGCGGCGTTTAAAAGACGGCGGCGCGCGGGCGCCGCCATCTTTTTTCCGATCGCCACGCCCCCGAACGTCATCGGGGGGCGGCGATTGGTTACCATGGTAGCCTCGGGTCTTCTTTTGACACGAGGCTACATAGCTTATGCAGGTTCGTTACAATGAGCCAGTGGCTCATTGTAATGTATGACCTGCAAAAATGCCATATATTGCAATACTGTAGTATTGCAGTATATGGTAGGAGCGATCTGACCATCTAGGGTTAATGTACCCTAGATGGTCTAAAAAATAGTGAAAAAAAAAAGAAAAAAAAAAGTTTAAAAAAGAAAAAAAATTAATAAAATATTAAAAGTTCAAATCACCCCCCTTTCCCTAGAACGGATATAAAACATAATAAACAGTAAAAATCACAAACATATTAGGTATCGCCGCGTCCCAAAATGCCCGATCTATCAAAATATAAAAACGGTTACGGCTGGCGGTGACCTCCGAGGTGGGAAATGGCGCCCAAATGTCCGAAATGCGACTTTTACACCTTTTTACATAACATAAAAAATGAAATAAAAAATGATCAAAATGTCGCACAGACCTCAAAATGGTAGCAATGAAAACGTCGCCTCATTTCGCAAAAAATGACACCTCACACATCTCCGTGCGCCAAAGTATGAAAAAGTTATTAGCGTCAGAAGATGGCAAAAAAATGTTTTTCTTTTTTGTACACATTCGTTTAATTTTTGAAAATGTATTAAAACACAATAAAACCTGTATAAATTTGGTATCACCGCGATCGCACCGAACCAAAGAATAAAGTAGGCATGTTATTTGGAGCGAAGATTGAAAGTCGTAAAAACTGAGCCCACAAGAACGTGACGCACATGACGTTTTTTTTCAATTTTTCCACATTTGGAATTTTTTTTCAGCTACGCAGTACACGGCATGTTAAAATAAATAACATCACGGGAAAGTAAAATTTGTTACGCACAAAATAAGCCCTCACACAGGTCTGTACACGTAAAAATGAAAAAGTTATGGATTTTTGAAGTTGGAGAGCGAGAAATCGGCCGAAAAACCCTGCGTCCTTAAGGGGTTAAATACCTGTCCATGCCGTGCAATCCCTTAAAACAGCGCACAGTCCAACAAAAGTGCGATTCGCAACCCTTAGTAAATGAGCCCCTATGTGTGTTAGCGACACACTGAGGCCACATTCACACGGTGCGTTTTAACGCAGTGTTACCTCAGTATGTGATCTTGGTTGGAACCTTTGGATTGTGTCTAAAAAAACACAATCACAACCCCCCCGTGTGAATGTCCTCATGCCCATATATCCCATATAATATATTTTCGTACCTGATATACATATAAATAAGGGGACAAATATACGGAGTATAAAGGTGTTCACACCTCCAATAAGTTAAATTAAATACCATACACATATACACATCTGCTTGTGCATGGTATATAATATATTTAAGTCCCATAATTCATTTCTCTAGAGTAGTCACAAATAACTTGGGAGGGGTTTCCTGACAAAGTGTCCAGTAAGTCATTTCCACAATTGTTACAGTGTCCACTTTTATGACATTTTAGGGAACTGTAAATTTGTTGCTACATAGTTTCATTTATTTGAGTTTTTTTGGTTCATGAAGTGAAACACTATAGGTGCATAGGATGACGCAGAGTATATGACAAGCAGCTTATACATAGGTTACTTACACCTTGGTCACTGTCCGTCTCCTGGTGTACAGGTCAGTATACTATGTATACATACACCATCTATGTACCGTATACTCTATGTGCAGTAATGTTGTGTTACACTGTGAGGAGAGTTTATAAAGGCTCAGATGTGAGGCCGTGTGTGTGTGTCACAGGTATGTGAAGGTCGCTCTAGGGGGTGGAGTTGTTCCACAGGTAATATTTCGGCAAGTGCAGGTGGTGGAGATTTCTTACAGTCTGCAGCACCGCCCTCCAGAACCTGTTTGAGGATCACTCTCTAGTTCCTGTATACTCCCACTGCTCTGCTGTTTATTGGTAGGGCTCACCCCTTCATTGCCGAGGGTCCAGCTCGCTCACGTCATGATCTGATCGCTGATTTCGGGTCATTACCTGTAATGGTATGGCAGTATATGCAGAGAATATTGCTTTACATTACCTGGAGGAATGTTATCTAATCTGTTCTTGTTGATTTCTTGCAGCCCCTGAGAAGAGCCCTGTGGAGGACGGGAGCTGTAAGTACCAACATTTACTGTGACATCTACTGAGTCCATGTATAGAAATAACATGAATGTAACTGATGACATAACTTCTACTCATCCCCCCCCCCCTCCCTATTGTTTCATATGATCCCTTAATCCTGCCGTCATTTGCATTCCATGTCACTGGTCCTTTACTTTTTAACTCTTCCTTTCTCCCCATAAGCCGGTGTTAAGATATAATCGTCGTTATTAATGACCCGACAGATGTTCATTTCACTTATGGTGCTATTATATGTGTTTTAGGCGCAGTGGGTTAGGATTGAGATTTACCACCAATTTCCAGGCTGCATCTGAACTTGCCATAGTATCTAGTAATAAGTACAAGTGCTATGTCTGACGATATGAGGACAACCCGGTGGCACACCACTGTGCAAACGGATCGTGCACTGGCCGGATTTCACAGACTGAATTCAGGATTGTGAGATACGATACAAGGAATCCCTTACTGTAGTCATGACTACAGTATCCTACTTCTGTTCCATAGGGAAGCAGGGACTCCTCACATCATATATCACTATGCTACATAAAGTCTCATTCTTGGCGCTGTGGTCGGCCTGTGAAATTCAGCCTGCACGCGGTTTGTTTTTCATTCACTAAGAGCGTTGGTGTGCGGTCAGCCTTACCCATGACCACTAATGTATGTAAAAAGCCTTTGTCCTTCTTACCATCCACTACAATGCACTGTAACGTTAACAGAGATTTTTGGCAGAGATTGACGCCTCTTCTTATCACCCATGGCCTATCCTTTTCTATCATGCAAAATCAGTCATTTTTGTAGTGGATTCTGATGTAACAGTTGTGTGAACCTCCACTAATAGGGTTAGGTCCAAAAAACAGGTCAAGGCAACCACTATGAAATCACCAGCAACTAACCAGTGGGGATGGGACTTCTCACCTGCAGAATGTCAATTATTGTCGTGGGTCTTACCTGTGGCTTTCAATCTTTACATTGCAAACTTTGAAGGGTACAGGGGGCCTGCAGACCAGATGACCACACACTAATGCACACGGATAGCAAAATAGGGACCATATATTTGTTGTATGCAACCCAAGTACAGCAGGTGGTTAATCTACTGCAATTTGCCATTATGGCAATGTGGATCAGATCTAATCAAATGCCGTCCACGTGTGCCGCAGTTGCACATGACCGGTGGCACGTGGGTACCGCCAGCGTGTATGTAATCAGTGCCGCCTATGACATCATCCGATAGGTGTCAGTCATTGAGAAGGTGCCGTTTGGTCGCCCTGTTACCCATGGCTGTCATAGCAGGGTCTGTATAACACCATACCAGGTCATATGGCATCCGTTGTTCCCTATTTTTTTCACGTCCACAAAAAAACAAAAACATGATTTAACAGAAGGCAAAACATCTGGTTGCTCAGGATCATGCAAATCTCCAGAGAAACATCCTGATAGTGAAAAATATTGGAAAGTTTTTAATTCTTAGTTCTTAATTCATAAAACAATAATGGAATAAAACAATAAAAATATTGCACATGGTTGGAGGTATACGGGAGAATGAATTACAGCAGCTCATTATGTGCAATTACCTAAAATATTTTAATTAACCAAATTATTCTTGCATCAAAAATTCCCAAGAGATATGTAGCCGTTGGCAAATCACATTCCTTATAGCCGCCCTAGCTTCTGTGCATTAGGCCCAAGTGAATGAGGTCTATATAGGGCATTGCGGTACTACAAGTTCTGCTTTTACCCTCTAGGAGCATAGTCTGTACGTCAAAGATACATAAGGGTTACTACAGTTAAAGCCAGACTGAAATTTGTAATCATGTAATGAATGCACATTTGCAATGGTATTTTATGCAGATTCTGCTGCAAATTTCTCATTAGCCGGTTCTCTTACCAGATTTTTAGATTTAGGTGCTTTTTGTGTGTCAGATTTATTACACGGGATTTAGCTGCGTGATAGATGTGGCACATGAGGTGTTAATGTCTGCATTGGATTTGAGTTTAAAAAAAGGTGCACATTTTTGCACAACTAATTCTCAGGTATGCCAGGTCAGGACTGGGGTGAATTTGTGCCTTTTATAAAAGTTGTAGTATATAAATCAAGTGATAAATCAATATAGATTTAAGTGATAAATCTGGCATAATTAGGCTAAAGTGAAAATTGGAGTAGGTTTGCAAATGTCACAAAAAGTTGCAGATTTGGTACAAATCGTCAGTCGAGACAATTATGAGACAATTGTATACCAATAACAGATGCGCCCCTACAGTCTCTTGTACGGTGTCAGACTGGTGTACCGTAGAGGTAGAAATGAGACTTGAAGTTCGGGTACGGGGTCGGGGGCGCCCCGCCCAACCCGGATGTATTACAAGATTGCAAGAATGCTGGCCGTGCAGCCAATCCGGCAAATTGGCACCCCCTAGCTACCAGCCATGGCTATGTGTAGTCAGGGGACATTTAAGTTGGGGTCCCCTCATCTCTAATCAGAGGGGGAAATGAAGAGGGCAGTCAAGTAGTGTCAACAGTTACCTCTTAATTGGGGTTGTCTTCTGCTGAACCTTGGTGGCCCACCATTTGTCCACAATGGACCTCTGCCTCTTCATGTAGGATATAAGGTATATTCCAAACAATAAAATCCATTCCATTGTATGAATCATCCTAAAAGTAATATCCAGGATTATCTAAAGCCTCTAGTTATTGCTCCAGTTACCTCCAAATTGGGGTTGTCTTCTGCTTGACCTTGGTGGTCCACCATTTGCAGAGCCTGGTCCAACCAAAGGATTCTCAGTCCAATCCCGTGCTCAAGTTTTTCCCCCCTCTTAGGTTTCTTTGAATTATCATCCATTGATTCCTTTTAGGCTAATGCTTATCATGTTCTTGTGCATCCACAAGCTGAGTGTTTTTAGATTTTATTTTAGGTAGTAATAGCGCGTATTAAAATAGCATTTTGGTTGTAGAATCCATATTAATTGAAGTGAACAAGAAAAAAATGCGTACCGGAGCTTTACTTAACCGAATCACTTTATAATGTACTTCATTATCCTTCTCGTGTTGCATTCATAAGATACTGCAGAAGGATCCTATTGTATGTGATGCACGTCTTCCATAAAATGCAGAAGAGAAGACAGATTGCCTGGTCTGTGCCATAACGCGGCTATTACAATCAAGGCTCCCGCACTGAATTTTCTCTAAAGCAACGATTCCAAGATAATATGACACTTGCCATTAACGTCATGGCTTGAGGTGCTAGATGGATGGAATATAGAATTTGTTAGGGCTTTCTTGAACAGTAATTAACTCTTGCATATGGTTTTGTTTACATGATGAGGTTTTTCAGAGTTTCCATCAATTTTGACGGCAGAATACATCACAATTTGTGCCATCAAATGACAGAATCCTTGGTGGAAGGACTATATGGACAGATTTGGCACAGTGGGATCCGTGCCTATAGAAAATAGAGCAACATTATATATAGGGGAACCACCCTAATGCATTACTTTGCTTGAAATGTTTGGTTTATTGCTCCCTTATCTGTCAAAGCATCAAAATGTATTGGTAATTTGTGGGTGCCAATACTGGGCACTCTGAAGGATTACAACCCAAATACCAAGTTCTTCAATCCTGCAGTCAATTTTTGATTCTTTGCGGGAGAACTGGATGTATAGCACCACTGATCTAGGGGTCACAAGCAATTGCATGGGTTGTGTTATGGGTAAATCCACTGCTGACTCGGGTAGGTCATCAGTATGAGAACTGTTGGGCTCTAACGATCAGCATTAAATGCTGAAGTGGTAAAAAAAGCATAGTTACCCTGCTCCGGCTCCTTTACTCAGGTACTTCATGTACTTCACTGGACCTGGGGTCACTGGACCTGCTTCAGCCAGTGACTGCCCTCCTCGGACCACAGGACATCACTTACGTTTTCCAAGGGACTTAACTTCCTTTGTTTTACCTTAGTCTGAGGAAGGTTCTCATTGGCTGAAAAGGGGTGCCAATTACCCCCTGGAACCTCCGGCTGGGGCTCAAAAACCAGGTGTACCGGAGTGAGACGGGAACGCTGGAACGAAGTAACATGTGTTCTTATTTTTTTACAAACCCAGCCCCCCCAAGGTTTTTTTAATTGCCCGGAAAATCTCTTTAAAGAGAATCTGTCACCAGGTTTTTCCTCACTAAACTAATAGAAATGTCCTTTCTAGAATATTTATGTGAAATTCACCTATAAGATATCTCCTCCAAAGTCAAATATGACTATTTTCCATATAAGATCAATCAAGTTTAGTTGTTGCTGGGGCAGTATCACTTCCATTCAATAGCACCTCTAAACGTGCGTTTTGTGTCATATTAAAGATAAGGATCTTGTGAGCTACAGAACCAGAGATACGAGAAGCTAAGTACAAAGTTGGAAATTTGAGATGCAGATAAAGATCCAGTTCCCACCTATTTTTTTTTAACTGCCTGTATGTCCTGTTCTGTAGATCACAGAACTACAAGCTTGTTATGATCTAAAATATGAGATTCTTATCTTTAATACGACACAAAAAGCATGATTCTAGATACTATACAAGCAAAAATAAGGGCATCTGAAGTGACTCTACCCCTGCAACTACTTAACTGGACTAATTTCATATGAAAATGGGATGAGAAATGTCATATTTGCTTATGAGAGAGGGAGATTTCACATAAAAGAGAGAATCCTAGAAAGCATATTTCATACTGCACCTGAGGGGACTAGTAATTAAGTGGGGAAAAACCTGCTGATAGGTTCTCTAAGAATGTAGCCCGAATCAGTACTTCAAAGTGAGTAGAGCTGCAGTTACCCAATCAGGCCACTACACAAGGAACGGAGCTGTACGTCTAATCCAGTCTCTGTGTTGTAGGCACCACTACTGACTGGTAGGGTTGTTGGATCTTATATGCGTACCTGTGTGTCTCCGCTAAAGCCCTACATTTCTGACTGTCAGACTGACAGCTGTGTCTATGAAAGAACAACAAGGCTCATCCCTGTGCTCCGCAGAACCAGTTAGGTGACCCTGTAATGCAGGAAGTCACGTTGCCCATTGAAAAATGCATCTGTCAGTGACTGCATTGTGAGAGGTCAGCTTGAGGCTACATAGAGTTGTGCACCGCATAAGATCTTTTGATTTTTTCTATAGAATAGTTGAAGATTCTGGGATCTGATGCCAGTGGTGATGTGAAAATTGTCCTGTAGTTGGAGAGTTGTAGTATTTGTTTCTCAACAACTCTGCTGACCTTGGATCTGTAATATAGCTGTAGAGTTGGTAGATGAATGGGAATGGTTACATTATAAGCGCTGCTGATGACTTATTATGTAATACCAGTTGTATAATATTCCGCTCATTCATGAGATTACATTGAGAAACATATTCTGCCAGCACTTTTCTGCTCCCTCACTTCATGTCTGCATCTTCCCTCCGATTGTTCAGCACCATGAAATGAAAGGTGCTCCCCTTCTGCTTTGCGATTTTGTACTGCGTTTACCCTCCTTATTGTGACCCAGCTCTCAAGACTATTCTTCTTTGTTTTATCTTGTCTTTTTCTTTATGTTTTGCACTTTGGCACAGGAGGGGAACGTCTTCTAGTTGTCCCATACCAGCTAAAGCAGAGTGAGGCAAGTAGACAGGGACAGCTGGGAATGTGATTAGTCTCTGGGCCTACGCTCTCTGTCTTTGTCTGATCCCAGAACATGTGGTTCAGCTAGACTATCAATATTAGAATTGACCAAAGCGTTGAATGTCTCTCAAACAGTTGAATGGCAGGTGGTGCCGATAGTCGTATCTCCACCGATTAACACTGATGGACAATCTTAAGGATATGATGCCAATTTTAAAAGGCTGTTTTCCTTTAAATTTGTAATTGCTACAACCTACAGGTTGATAAGATGAAATTATTGAATGTCTTCAGCCAGAGACAAAGTCTCTAAAGATCTCACTGAAAACAAGTATTTTCGGTAGGACCAATTGATGTGTGACTCAACACAAATGGAAGAAATAAGGGTTGGGCATGTAGGATATCAACATGTCTGACCCTTTTGTATTCAAGGGAGATACTCTGCTGTGAG
The DNA here is from genome assembly GCF_040894005.1 of Engystomops pustulosus. NCBI lineage: Eukaryota > Metazoa > Chordata > Amphibia > Anura > Leptodactylidae > Engystomops > Engystomops pustulosus. The sequence goes on along the minus strand of NC_092416.1, from coordinate 160,552,701 downwards.
GAAAATTCCTTATCGACTTTTCCCTGCGTAGAGCATTCAGGATTTAATGAAATTCAGAAGAAAAAGTTGTTTGACCAACAAGCTGAAGGCTATCTTGTGTGGTGTAGGACTACCTTGAGACTGTATGGCAAATGTTACGTAACAGAGTTCAGATTTTATTTGCTGGAATATGTGTTTTCCAAGTTTTATGCATTTTATTTCTGTTTCTGGTCTTAAGGCAGACCAGAGTCATCATTCAAAGTCAAGCAAAACCGCTGATCTCAGCAGAACCAGCAAAGTCTATTATGTGAATAGAGGCCTCCTGACTCTCTCCTGAAAGATAATTTAAGGAAACAAATGGATTTGGTATGTTTAATTTTGAAGATAACCCAGGGCCAGAGGTGTCACTCCACAACATACTCCCTTCTCCTGATTTAGAAAACATGCATGCTCAGCTGAATTGAGTGACATAAAGAATTAGAGAGGAATAGTTGTTGTCTGAACAAGTTTTTGGTCAACTACTTTTTAAAGGGGTTTTCCCACCAAACACGTTAGGCCCTATCCTAAGTCTCAGTGGTGTGACCCTCACAGATCACAAGAATTGGGGGTCCAAGGAACCTCTGTCGGACCCCTGGTCTCTCTCTGAGATGAGTGAAGCAGACGGCCTTGCATGTCCATTCTTCACCATTCATTGTGGTGCTCGGCAATGTCCGTCACCTCCATAGAGATGAATGGAGTAGAATGGACATGCGGGGCCGACTGCTCCACTCATTTAGGGAGGAGACGAGGGGTGTGGTAGAGGTACCTTGGACCCCATCAGACCACTTGCTTTGTGGGAAAACCCCTTCAAAAAGTATAGACATCTTTAAAGGAGTTGTACAAAGTTATATTGTTATCCCCTAACCATAGGATCAGGGAATCATTTTGACAGGTGGCAGTCTGACTGCTAAGACCCCAACCAATCTTGAGAACGAGGGTCACTTGGTTGTCAGTTTCCAACTCTCTCTCCTAATAAATGCTCAACCTTCCACTCAATCAATAAGTGAGAATGGGAACCCCAGGGACACATTTACTTACCCATCCTGTTGCATTCACCGATCCGGAATGTCCAACGAGGATTCGGAGCTGCCGCGATTCACTTACAGCGTGTGCCTGATTTCTTGAATGTGTCGCTTCCCCGCTCAGGTCCGCCGGAGTTCACCATCTTCTTCCTGGTGTATTATTAAATTCTGCGGTTTGTCTGAATCAGGCGGGTTGTCCAACGGCCACGCCCCCCATTTGTGTCGCACGCAAGCCGGCGCCGATGTGCCACAATCCGATTGCGTGCAACACAATCCCCTGTGCGATTCAGCTCAGAACAGAAATTGTTTGGGAAACCCGACAGAATCGCAGTGCGCGGACCCTGAGTAAATGTGCCCCCCAATCTTGTGCTCACCGGAGTTCCAGTGGTCAGACCCCCAGCGATCCGATTGTTATCCGATATCCTATATAAAGTGCCACAGTATGGTCCATGCAATGGAAAACTTCTGCCAAGTTTTCCCAATTCATATGCAATATGCACCGTGAAGTTTTTGTAGATCTATAGACACCCGCCAAAATGATTTATTCAGTGAACAGAAATTGTACTAAGTTTAGGTTATGGATGTAAGGTCCTTACACAGAGCACTCAACAGAATGGAAAGTACAAAGACGGGCTCTTTTATAAGAACTAGGGAATTTGATAATGTGATCCATTGATATGTGGTCACCAGACCATTTACCACTGACATTACCAAAATGGGTTCCTATCTGCCTATACATTAACCTCAAGGATTACCACATTTAAAGAAAATTACAAGTCATTAAAACATAGCATAGAATTATTTCAGAAATTCCAAAGTTTAATGAAGTGAATACTGTGTATGTGTTATTAAGTCCCCAGATTTAGGCTCCCCATTAAGCTGGGGGTCCCATGGGATGTACATATAGCAGATTAGATGCTGCAGACATGGAGGCGTCTGATCCGCTGCAATGTATAGTAACAATAAATTTGATCATCCACACTCTGCGGAAAAAAACCCATAGAGCAAATTGACCTGTGTTGTGGGTCTTTAAGCTATAATGTGCTTTTCACTATGGCCTTGTCATCCCCGTACCGATGACTAAAGGAATTCAGATGCCAAATCTGCAAAAACACACAATAGTAACCCCAATGCGTAGATAGTTTATTACATTCTACCCCTGAGCCTAAGAGCCTTGATCGTGACATCAGAAAATAACTTTCCTGCAATATTATGTTTGCCATTTTCCAAACAATAAGGCATATTCATGAACTTAAAAGTGAATGTGCTTTGATCGCTCCTGTGCTAAGAAAAGCATGAAAGCATCCGTGACTTTCCTCTTTCATTATCACCAATGCTATCATTATGATGCCCATTAAGTTGTACGTAGATACTACAAGGAGATTATTTATACTCTATGCACAGGATAAATTTCCAACCACTGGGGCCCTCAAAATGTGGGACCCCCTAACCAGCCCCATACAGACTGGTACTGATGTTAGCGTTGATCAGGTTTGGGCGGCACCACATGGTCACCCAAACTACCCACCAAGTTTGATACTGAACTGTAGAGAAAATAAAAAGGGAGTGACCATAAAAGGGTCACCCATATATACTTATTATGTTAAAGTTTCTTTTCACCGTCGTAAGCAGGAATTGGGACTTCCTGTGACATCCCATGGCAGCAGGACTTGGGACTTCCTGTGACATCTTTTAGCAGCAGGACTTGGGACTTCCTGTGACATTCCATGGCAGCAGGACTTGGGACTTCCTGGGATATTCCATGGCAGCTGGACTTGGGACTTCCTGTGACATCCCCTAGCAGCAGGACTTGGCACTTCCTTTGACATCCAGTGGCAGCAGGACTTGGCACTTCCTTTCACATCAAGTGGCAGCAGGACTTGGCACTTCCTCTAACATCCTGTGGCAGCCGGACTTGGCAGTTCCTGTAACATCCTGCTGGCTTCCAGCGGATGGAGGGGGCTGCAGTCATTACTGTTTGCACCCCTCCTCCTTCATAACCACTCCCATATCAGTATTGGGAGTGGCATATCCAGGATATCCGCACCTCCAAACAGTAATATGTGTAATACTACAGTGGGAGCGTGCAGACAGTAATGAGCTGGATACAGGATGTCCCGATTTCTCCTTCCCAGGGATCACAGTGACCCATGGCTCCTGGGGGAGAACAGGAAATTTTAATAGGGTAAGTATAATATGGATGAGCCTTATGCTTACCCTATTAAAATTTGGACAACCCTTTTAAATGTCAAATAATTGAAAAAATTAGACTAGTAAGGGGCTTACAATTTTATACAGCCCAAGATGTATCAATATGCTACTTAGGCTCTCCACAGTCAGGTGGGTGTTCCTCGGCTGGGCCAGACGGCCTGGCACCACCCACCTGACGGTGCAGAACAGTACTAACATACTGGTTGTTAAAATGAAAAGCAATGATGGCTTAGGAACTATGTGGGCTACAGAAAATATTCCAACTGTGCTGGAATCAATGGAATGACGTCTTTTCTAGGGAACAGTGAGGGCTACAGATAAAATTCCGACCTGGATTAGGTGTAACAGCACCTACTAAATGATGCAAAGGGCTGGAATTGTTGGAGGTGATGAAAGCTCCGCTCTGAGCGGGACACAAGTCTGTAATAATCAATGGACTGTGGGAGAATTTCTCTGATCCTGGTTCTCTAATAGCCTATTTGTCAGCATATTAGTGGTTATCTGTGTATTCATTTACAATCATGTTTCCATATCAACCCCTGGCCTGAAGCTTTTATGGAACAAAAGTCTTTGTGACTGTGGACTGGTAAGCATGTGATATCAGCGATTCTCTCCAGATAATACAGGATGGGTGTTTCCTGGCAGATCCTGCAGATTGGGTCAAACATTTGTCAGTAGAAATGAAGTTCACGATGTATTACTATTATTAAAGAATAAATAAAGGAAACTAAAAACAATATATACTGTATATATATATATATATATATATATATATATATATATATATATATACATTTTAATTTAATTATTTTTATTTTATTTATTTATTTTTTATTTAATTTTTTTTAAAGGCTGCTGAAACTTCAAGGTAGTAGCATTGAAAGCAACTTCCTAATTTCAAGGACTCCTTCTTCAACAATAGAAATGAGGAAGCTGTCATAATATATAGTTTAGAAACTGAACTTCCATTAAATTCTTATATCCATCTTTAGAAAGAGACATTAATAAAGGTTTGGTATTAGTAAAATTGGAGTGTTTTTTTATATGGGTGGATGGACTTCCTATTTTGGTGGTTAGGTTGCATCTGTTGTCACAGAGAATTTTGCTTTGCAAAAGAAATTTTCCCATGTCAGTCACTGGGGAGACGTATCAATAGGCAGAAATTATGTGCTTGTTTTTAGTCTTAGGAGTTGTGTTGCATGTCTCATTTGTTATAGGAGCTTGGGCTATGTTCGCATCACGTTATATGGATACATTGGGGTCATTTACTAAGGGCCCGATTCGCGTTTTCCCGACGTGTTACACAAATTTTTCCGATTTGCGCTGATTTTTCCTGTATTGCCCCGGGATTTTGGCGCACGGGATCGGATTTTGGTGCATCGGCGCCGGAATGCACGCGACGGAAATCGGGGGGCGTGGCCGAAAGAAAACCCGACGGATTCGGAAAAACCGGCGCATTCACTCAGCCCGCCTCGGTGTATTCCAGTGCGTTCCGATGCTCTTCAGCGCAGCAGCGCCACCTGGTGGACGTCGGAGGAACTACCTTAATAAGTCCCGGCCGGACCCGAATCGACCGGGTAAGTAAATCTGCCCCATTGTATTTGCCTGTACAGGCGGTCCCCTACTTAAGGACGCCCGACTTACAGACAACCCATAGTTACAGACAGACCCCTCTGACCTCTGATGAAGCTCTCTGGATGCTTTACTATAGTCCCAGACTGCAATAATCAGCTGTAAGGTGTCTGTAGTGAAGCTTTATTGATAATCCTTGGTCCCATTACAGCAAAAGATGTTTAAACTCCAATTGTCACTGGGGCCAAAATTTTTTTTGTCTGGATCTACAATGATCAAATATACAGTTTTGACTTACATACAAATTCAACTTAAGAACAAACCTCCGGACCCTATCTTGTACGTAACCCGGGGACTGCCTGTATTTACCCATAGACAAATACTCAGTTGCATGCAGGAGACACAGAATGGAAAGATGTAGGAAGCAATGTGTTTCCATCTTGCTTCCTCCTGCTGAACAATGTATAGGTTCAGCTGAGGCCATGAAAGCCTATGAGAGGCAGATGCATCCCAGGCCTCCGCTTAGAGTGAGTCTAGGAGGTACACATTTATGTAGCTTTCCATATAAGAACAATGACATCACTGGGGAAACCCCTTAAACATTGACAGTAGCCACTCAATGGCTGTTCCCAATGTTTGCTCCTCCTGCTTTCAGGAGGGAGGAGCCAAACTGGAGGAGGTATCCCATTGTATTAGCATGGAGTGGGATACATCCTCGACCTACATAGTAAGTATTCCACCCAGCCACTGCAATAACAATATTAATAAAAAATACTAATCTAAATACAGTAAATAATGAACGCTTATTAAATATTAAATGTGTCTCTATTGGACACATCTCATATCAAAAAAATGTAAGTTTTTAAATTATAAAAGAAGACAGTATATAATAATTATAAAAATCAATTAGATTTAACGCCACCCAACAACACACATAGTAAAATATAATTAACACTGTGGAAATATTTATATACTACCTTTTCAATAATTGCTTTTATATAGCTGTCTAATTAAAAACGAGATGTTATTGAGATGGCGATGAAAGACGCTGATAAAGAATTATAGAAATGTTATGAGGCCAAGTGTAATGGGAACACTAATATGTGTGGCATTTAGTGCAGTTTATTCCATTGTTCTGGTTTTTAACATTGCAACATCTTCATCCATGGCCAAAATGGATCTCCTTCTGCTCTATAACAAGCTGCCTGTAGATAGGGCACTATGTACAATCTGCTCAGCTCCTCTCAGCTCCTCCTGTTCTATAACATGCTGCCTGCAGATAGGAAACTATGTACAATCTGCTCAGCTCCTCTCAGCTCCTCCTGTTCTATAACATGCTGCCTGCAGATAGGACACTTACCCGGCCCATTCGTGATCCAGCGGCTCGTTCTCTGCGCTCGATTCGGGTCCGGCCGGGATTTATTAAGGCAGTTCCTCCGACGTCCACCAGGTGAAGTTCCCCGAAACGCACTGGAGTTCACCGGCTTGGGCTGAGTGAAGGTAAGTGCAAGGTCCGCGACACATTTTTCTTTTAAATGCGGCGTTTTTTCTGAATCCGTCGGGTTTTCGTTCGGCCACGCCCCTCGATTTCCATCGCGTGCATGCCAGCGCCGATGCGCCACAATCCGATCGCGTGCGCCAAAATCCTGGGGCAATTCGGGGGAAATCGGCGCAAATTGGAAATATTCGGGTAACACGTTGGGAAAACGCGAATCGGGCCCTTAGTAAATGACTCCCACTATGTACAATCTGCACAGCTCCTCCTGTTCTATAACATGAGGCCTGCAGGTAGGACACTATGTACAATCTGCACAGCTCCTCCTGCTCTATAACATGCTGCCTGCAGATAGGACACAATGTACAATCTGCTCAGCTTATGCTACTCTATAACATGCTGCCTATAGTTTACAGTATCATAGTATATGGTATGAAAAAGATGCCGGTCCATCAAGTTCAACATATGAGATCAAACAAATGTTTTCTTCACATAACTTGATTTTTTTGGTCGGCTCCAGGTTTCAGTACACTCCTGGGCGGCAGAGCCTCTGTAGGCCCCTTTGCAGTGAACTCATGTGGCGGCATTAAAAATTCAGAAGCTAACAGTCTCCTATTGCCTAAAATATACCATAGTTTATCATCCCAAACCCTCATGGTTATTTTATGTACAGCCCCCTCATGGTTATTTGATATACAGTTCCCACATGGTTATTTTATATAAAGCCCCCCCCCCTCAATCCCTCATTTATTTATTAGATGCAGCCCCCTTCTCCGAAAAGGAGCTGGAGCCAGCCCTGGTCTTATACACAGGTGCCCAAAATTGTACAAAATATTTTAGTGATTTGTATAAGGGCAAAACAATGTCCTTATCATGAGAATCTATTGCTCTTTTGATACATCCTTAAATTGTATTTGCCTTAGTAGCAGCTGCCTGTCTTTCTCTACTGCAGTAATTGACTGTTAAGAACATAATTTTACTTTTTGTTTCTATGACGCAGTTGCATAACCCACTTCTATGCCCAATCCTCCAACTTCCAATATACTATCCACCTTTGAAATAGCACCTCAGATAGGACAATATGTACAATATGCTCAGCTCCTATTGCTGTATAACATGCTGCCTGCAGATAGAACACTATGTACTATTTGCTCAGCTTGTCCTGCTCTATAACATGCTGCATGCAGATAGAATCAGTCGGGTTGTCGGAATCAGTCGAGTTGTCCGACGTCCACGCCCCCCGATTTGTGTCGCATGCAAGCTGGCGGCGATGCACCACAATCCGATTGCGTGAACCAAAAACCCGGGACAATTCAGCACAAAAAGTAAAATTTGCGAAACCCGATGGAAATGCGTCAAACGGACCCTTAGTAAATGTGCCCCTATGTATAATGTGCCAAGCTCCTCCTGCTCTATAACATGCTGCCTGCAGATAGGACACTATGTACAATCTGCTTAGCCCGTCCTGTTCTATAACATGCTGCCTGCAGATAGGACACTATGTACAATCTGCTTAGCCCGTCCTGTTCTATAACATGCTTTCTGCAGATAGGACACTACATATTTTGCTCAGCCTGTCCTTTTCTATAACATGTTATCCTTAGATTGGATATTCAAGGGATACTGTTCTACTTATAATGTATGGACATTAAATTGTAGTCATGTTTAATGTGTATACATTTAAGAATTTCCTACAAATTAATTAACATACTTTCACAACAAGCGTTGAAGAGCTATATATAGAATCTAACAAGTTAATGTTTCATATAAAATCAGTTTTCATGCATATTTTGTTGCTGTTGCTATGACAGTTGGCTCGGCTAGCTGCTGTGCTGTGAACATTGTAATAATGCTGGACATGCTTCCTTGTTTCTTAATGAAGTTAGTAATACTTACATTAGCTATGAGTGCTGCTCTATGTGCACATGTTGGTCCAGCACTGACTGGCAGGGGATGAGATTCCATCCACACCCCAAACAACATCCAAGAAAACATTTACTGAAGCTCCTGCACCAGTTTTCGTTCTGACTTTGCATGTTCTTTTATGTGCAAACTGCTTGCACATGTATCTAAGAAGTGTCCGCGCCACATTTGTGTCAAAAGTGACTCATTTATGGTGCGGCTGCACTGTGCCCAATGCAACACAAATTTGTGCACATAAAGGCCGCTCCAGTCGGAATGTGCGCACAATTATCATGCAAGGACCAATACAATTGTGTGGCAAGCTCTATGTTATAGGTGCGCCAAAAATGTCCTTCTACACTGGGGTCAACGAGCTTAAAGATGATCTGACACCCTAAAAAAACCCTCTTAAAACGCTCTAGTAGCTGCTTACTAAAGCTAGAGCTTACAGTGGACGGCCAGTCTATCGGAAGGTTCCCATAAAGCTAGCAGTTTAACACTGCTATTACTGGGTGACAGGTCCTCTTTAAGACTGACCACTTTAGGCCTAAAAACCTTTATAATCCACTATTGGGTACAAGCTTCACTGTTTAGATGATCGGTAATCGGATGATTCTCTTTTTGTATGTATGGAACAAAAAGAAGCCCAATGTGTTAAACAGCTATCAACCATTAACAAAATTTTATAAATTAATAATGTAGATGAGGATAGTAAACTTTGTAATATACTGCCTTTCTCCCTCTATTAATCAGTTTGTTTAACTCAGTTTTCTGTCCTGTATCCACTGACAGCCGAGAGATAAAGGAAACTGATACAGTGTCTAATGACTTATCTCCTTACAGACAGTCTATGAATAGTTTAATCTGCTCAGAGAGCTACATCAAGTGAAATATTCTCTATGAAAGAGTTAATTATTCTCCTCCTTATCTGTCTGAAATGGCCTGGATCTCTGAAGGCTTTTGGATACACTGCTCACTACAGGAGAAAAAAGCAGAAAAAGCACAGAAGCTTCTTTCCTTATTGACGTATATAACATAACTTACTATTATCACCTGTTCTATTCATTTCTGAAATAAAATAGCTTCAAAGGTTTAACTATTTTAAGGAATAGACTTGGAATATGTTGTTTGCTTTATCAAAAGACATAGATATGGACCTATTAAAAATAATCGATTACCAGTCCTGGTTATTTATGTTAAATGGACATACTGGGGGTCATTTACTAAGGGCCTGATTCGCGTTTTCCCGACGTGTTACCCGAATATTTCCGATTTGCGCAGATTTTCCCTGTATTGCCCCGGGATTTTGGCGCACGCGTTCGGATTGTGGCGTATCGGCGCCGGCATGCGCGCGACGGAAATCGGGGGGTGTGGCCGAACGAAAACCCGACGTATTCGGAAAAACCGCCGCATTTAAAAAACGGAAAATGTGTTGCTCGGGACGCGCTTACCTTCACTCTGCCGGCTTTGGTGAATTCCGGCGCGTTCAGATGCTTTTCAGCGCAGCAGCTCCACCTGGTGGATGGCGGAGGAACTACCTTATTAAATCCCGGCCGGACCCGAATCCAGCGCAGAGAACGCGCAGCTGGATCGCGAATGGACCGGGTAAGTAAATCTGCCCCACTGTTTCAACAGAGCAATAGACAATGGCAGCGTGGTGTTAGCATGGCTCGACCTCCAGCTCCATCAATGAGGTGAAATGCTGGTGGTGCCACCAATCTTTGTGGTTGGGCCCCAATCAATCACAAAACCTAGGCTATCCCCTTATTTTGGGTTCCCTCTTGTTCCACCAAAACATCCGTGATTACTCAAGGCTTGGCCTTTCGGAGACTGTCCTATACGAGTCCTAGTCTCTGCGCGAATACTGTCCCATCATGATAACATGATGACATTATGGACCATAGGGAGGCAAAGACTCCTAGCATCACAGATGACTCAGATTCCATGATTCTGTGAGTTCTGGAGTTTAAATGAATAAAAGCTGATGACAGGTTCCCTTTTAACATCAGATACTGCTTTATGTGTAACACATTCAGCCTGGTTTTGGGGGTTCTATTGGGGGTAATTATTACAATAAAACACAACCCAACCTTATTCTTTGAAACGCATCAGGGTAGAGTAGAGTAGAGATATATAGACTGGTTGGGATGGATAGTGTTAATCTTTTTTACGCTCGTGATCATTTTTCTCTCCCCAAGGCTGGCTGCATTACATGTGTATGAGGAGCGCGGGGAGGATTTGTCATAGTCCTTCCATAGATTACTGCCTCATACTCGATTTAGACTTGGGTGTGATAAATAACCGCGGGCTCACCTCACACACTGGCACCGGATGCCATATTCCCTTAGAAAGAAAAAGACATGGAAGGATCATAAAAGAACTGGCAGAATATGGGCGGAGGGATGGAGTGATACGACTGACAAGATGAATGAAGATGGATGGAAAGATGAAAGAAAACTACACAGAAGGAAAGGAACAACAGCAGCAAAGCAGAGATAACTGATGGGAGGCAGAGCACCGCAGCCACTGTACTGTATACATATATAGGAGGTGCGAGGCATCACAGCCTGACTGCAGCATTAATATGGATGGCAACTGGGGGAGGGGGGCTCTTGTTCCTTCACACCCCCAGTCAGCCATGCAAAGACATCTGTGTGGGTGTAGTAAAGATATTTTTTTTTTCTAAGCCAATAGGGGGTAAAATACAGGAAAGAGCAAGGTATAAAAACACTCATGAAATGTGCCGCAGCTGTTACTTATTCAGACCTTGGCATGTAACAGGAATACATATCTATACAATGACACAGACAATACTAATTATGAGAACCACTAAATATGTGTGTCTATATATTATCCAGGTATACAGTATTATACTAACATGTATATATATATAACTATCTATGATGCTGGACCTGGCTGGCTGCATGTAGGCCCATGGCTGCCATAGTAACACAGAGGTGCCCTAAGTCATGTTTATGGGCTGTTGAGACTTGCGATTATCAGGACAGGATCAGACAGCATTGGTGTATATATATATAATATCCAGGTATATACTGACTACAGATTATCAGGACAGGATCAGACAGTGCTGGTGTGTATATAATATCCCGGCATGTACTGACTACAGATTATCAGGACAGGATCAGACAGTGCTGGTGTTTGTATAATATCCAGGTATATACTGACTACAGATTATCTGGACAGGTTCAGACAGTGCTGGTGTATATATTGTATAATATCCAGGTATATACTGACTACAGATTATCAGGACAGTATCAGACAGTGCTGGTGTCTATATAATATCCAGGTATATACTGACTACAGATTATCAGGACAGGATCAGACAGCGCTGGTGTCTATATAATATCCAGGTATATACTGACTACAGATTATCAGGACAGGATCAGACAGTGCTGGTGTACATATAATATCCAGGTATATACTGACTGCAGCTTATCAGGACAGGATCAGACAGTGCTGGTGTATATATAATAACCAGGTATATACTGACTACAGAATATCAGGACAGGATCAGACAGTGCTGGTGTCTATATAATACCCAGGTATATACTGACTATAGATTATCAGGACAGGATCAGACAGTGCTGGTGTCTATATAATATTCAGGTATATAGTGACTACAGATTATCAGGACAGGATCAGACAGCGCTGGTGTATATATAATATCCAGGTATATACTGACTACAGATTATCAGGACAGGATCAGACAGTGCTGGTGTCTATATAATACCCAGGTATATACTGACTATAGATTATCAGGACAGGATCAGACAGTGCTGGTGTCTATATAATATTCAGGTATATAATGACTACAGATTATCAGGACAGGATCAGACAGCACTGGTGTATATATAATATCCAGGTATATACTGACTACAGATTATCAGGACAGGATCAGACAGTGCTGGTGTATATATAATATTCAGGTATAAAATGACTACAGATTATCAGGACAGGATCAGACAGCACTGGTGTATATATAATACCCAGGTATATAGTGACTATAGATTATCAGGACAGGATCAGACAGTGCTGGTGTCTATATAATATTCAGGTATATAGTGACTACAGATTATCAGGACAGGATCAGACAGTGCTGGTGTGTATATAATATCCAGGTATATACTGACTGCAAATTATCAGGACAGGATCAGACAGTGCTGGTGTGTATATAATATTCAGGTATATACTGACTACAGATTATCAGGACAGGATCAGACAGCGCTGGTGTATATATAATAACCAGGTATATACTGACTACAGATTATCAGGACAGGATCAGACAGCACTGGTGTCTATATAATATCCAGGTATATTGGGTACATTTTGTACTAATGGTCCCTTTCTCTTTCTTTGCAGCCTACAACAGTCTGAGGAGTCACAATGACCACAGAGGTGGGGGCTGAAACTGAACTAAATCCTGGTGCAGATGGGCATGCACAGGATGGGGTACATAATCCTGCACTACACCCCCCTGACACCCCACAAACCCCTGCTAACAATGTCGACCGGTCAGGAGACAATGAGAATTCAAGAAGAATTGCAGATGTAAGTATTAATAATAAGGAGCTGATGTTTCTCTTAGGACGTTTTCTCCTAGGAATATATAACCAGACTGAAAACTCTGTGTTAACATTCACCTTGTCAATGAGATACATCCCTACGCGGTCCAACCAGTGCTGAGAAGGTCAGACTATGAAGGGTTAATAATGCTCTGGTACAAAATGAACAAATGTTAACAACCATTGCAATACTCCTGTGCAACGAGGAAAGAGAAACTTTTTCTTTATCCATCTTAAGTATAAAAAAAATCAATCCTTTATTGATATATGATAAAAAATAAAACAGATGAAACCAATGTATTTTGCTTACCCGTGGCTATTGCTCTGGGGTACCAATAATTTATGAATTGCAAAGCGGATTTTTATGAGCAATTTGCCACATTTCTATGATAACAAGTATAGTATAGAATCTTTTTACTCGCCCTACAAAAGGAGCCTTCTGAGCTATACTCACATGTTAGTGATATATTCCTCTACTGCGGCCATCTTGACCAGGAGAACCAAACAGACGCCATCTTAGGTCTGGCCCGGGGGGGGGGGGGGGGGCGGGTATGTTGCCCACCCAGGGACACCAATTAATGTTAGAGATTTTTATCTAGGACTCAAAACAGTCCTTACTTCAGTTGTACAGGTGTTATATTATCAAAGCTACAAAACACATGTTACTGTAGAGGCTTTGCTCCTTTCATGACAAGCAGGGCAAAGGGTTACTCCTATTGGCTCCTCTGCAGTAAACGTTGTACCAAAGACTTGGCTAAGGAAGGGTGACTGAGCATGTGCGTCCATACGCACTTAGATCATTAGTTGGACATGTTCACTGACACTTTGAATACCGTGTGGCGCCTTAGTAGCTTAATCAACATTATAGGGCGGCATGGTGGCTGAGTGGGTAGCACTACAGCCTTGCAGCGCTGGGATCATGGGGTCTAATCCCACCCAGGTCAACATCTGCAAAGAGTTTGTATGTTCTCTCCGTGTTTGCGTGGGTTTCCTCCAGGTCCTATGGTTTCCTCCCACACTCCAAAATATACTGTTAGGTTGTTTAGATTGTGAGCCCCATGGGGACAGGAACCAATTTGACATGCTTTGTGCAGCGCTGCGTAATCTGTGTGCGGTATATAAATAAAGAATTATATGTCAAGTGCAAAGATTTTTGTGTGAAATTCTAAAACAATACTTATAACTCTGAATTATAGAGTGAAGAGAGGCTTGACGTATCCCAAGACAGAACGACACCTTCTCACAATCAGAGATCACCGCAGAAATCTTCGAGAAAACCCAAGAATGCCATTTGTAGGGTGACGCTCCTGGACTCTTCCCAATACGAGTTTGACATTGAGGTAGGAAATACATGCTGTCAGTATGGGGTTAACCACATAGAATAATTTTAATGGCTGATCAATATTGTGATGGTTTTTTTTTTTTTGACTGATGGCTGCTTGTGTTTCAGAAACATGCCAGGGGGCAGGTCCTGTTTGATACAGTATGTGAACACCTCAACTTGCTGGAGAAAGATTATTTTGGTCTTACATTCTGTGATACTGACAGTCAGAAGGTAAAACTTGTAAATTTCACAAACCGATATATTGGGATATCATTAGATATGAGACAATTCATCCACCTCCAACGTACTCTCCATCCATGGATGTGTTCATGTACGGAGCCTTCACACTGATGTGCTTCATAGAAGAAACACTAAATCCTAAGCCTGGGAAGCATATTACATGCTCTAAAGGTTTTAACAAAATTATCTTAATACAGTGGATGTAGAGGTCTTCCCGTTGCGATCGATATATATTACTCTCTTGAGACCTGTTTGTACAGTTTCCACCCAATCGTGCGCCTGCCGAATGACAGGATGCACTTAACCATCTGGCCAACCCGCATTATCATTATCTCCTGTGTGGACCAGAGACCTCATATATTTGGTGGTAATTAGTGTTCAGCCATGACGATGTCCAGGCTAACCCATCATTTCCTCTTTGCTCTTTCGCTTTCTTAAAGGGTCCTATTTTGGTTTGGAAAACCTAATTGTGAATTAATAAGGAGGGAGTCTTCTGTACACGACCCTCATCTATTATTCCGAGCTTAAAACTACTAAGAGCACCACTTTCTCTGGCGGAGCCGACATGTCCGCACATTACATAGATGGCTCATTGATTTGAATGGAAATTGTCTAATATTTTATTTAACAAGAGTCTGTTGTGGTTGTAAGAGTCAGAACTGCTGACAGTGTTATATAGGAGACATGGAGTGCAGCGTAACCATCTTCTATGTAAAAGGTTACACAGGCTGCATGGCCAATAGATCTATGGGTGCTGTCACATGTTGCGTTCTTGGTGCGTTTTTGCATGTTTACCATGTGTTTGGCTGATTTAAAGCCTGTAATGACATTTTCACGGCTGCTTAAACTTCTACAAATGAAGAAAAACAGATTCAAACCAGCCAAACGTGTTTTAAACTGCGTTTACAAATGCACCAAGAACTAACCAAAAACGCACCGTGTGACAGCACCCTATGTTTTAATGGCCCTGGTTCTTAGACGGTAATCCGTGTATGTTAAGTGCCCTGGTACTCTAACCTAAATCCACCCCAGTCCACCAACTCTATTTTTAGTAATGGCTTCAGCATCCAATCATGAGACCAATAGATCCTTTACCTAAAGCAAAGAGAAGAGGTTGGGGAGCGTTCAGGGGCCATGCAAATCCGGGCCACTTCCTTGGAACATGGTGATAGCAATTTCCTAGTCATGCAACCTACATGACCATGTACCTAGGGATGATATACTGCTGTCCATTCCCTCTGTATAGTTCCATAGACAGGGGTCTAAGGGGGTCAAAGTGCTTAAAGGGGTTGTCCACTTTAAGCACATTCCAGAAAATAATTAATATTGTTTGTGTAATGAAAAGTTATAACATTTTCCAATGTACTTTCTGTATCAATTCTTAACATTTACCAAGATCTCTATTTGCTGTCAGGAAGCTTCATTGTTTACTTCCTGTAGATAAACACCGGTCTATGGTCATGTGATGTCACACAGGTCCACGGCTCGTTATATCAGTGTAATCAAACCTGTGTGATGCTAACGAGCCATGCACCTGTGTGACATCACATGACCGGGGACCGGTGTTTATCTACAGGAAGTAAACGATGAAGCTTTCTTTAGAAAGACAGCAAGCAGAGATCTGGAAAACAGTGAGGAATTGATACAGAAAGTATATCGGAAAATTTAATAATTTTTTAATACAAACAATATTAATTATTTGCTGTAATGTGCTTAAAGTGGACAACCCCTTTAAACTCTCAACTTGGGGGATTAATCATGTATTGTTTGATATCCTTTCAGATATCCTACAGTGCTTTGATGTTAATATATTTCTATGGGATTCTTCTACCTAAAAGTAAGCAGAATCCCCCTAAAATTTAGATTGATCTGCTATGAATATGGGGTAACTATAAGTATAAATGAGAGAACTAATATCAGTGTATATGTACCAATGTATGTTAGGATATAACTGCCTTGTGACTCTTCTGTAGTAACGTTGCTCAATTGGTTTTACAGAATTGGTTGGATCCCTCCAAGGAAATTAAAAAACAGATAAGAAGTGAGTGTTAAAACTCATATTTGGCATCAACTCTCTCTCTATATTTTCCATTTTACAACCATTGTTATTTCTTTCCAATGATGATGTCTCCTCCATCTCGGTCAGTCGGCCAGGCTCACCTCCTCATCTAACCAGCACTTCTTGTCCCTACAGGTGGTCCTTGGACTTTTAATTTTACAGTGAAGTTTTATCCTCCTGATCCGGCTCAACTAACAGAAGACATCACAAGGTGTGAGGCATTTAGCAATGTTGGCATCAATGGGGTCTTGAGGATGTAGTGATTGTAGTGAACCAACAGATAAGATAGTTTTGATTTCGGACAGAAACCCACTGAAATCTATAGAATCCATTTTTATCTTCTTTTCTTTTCAGTTTTTTTTGGGGGGGGGGGGAGTGTGAGTGAGCTAAAGCAAGAATTGGATCAACAATGAATGTTGTTGTTCCTCACATGACAAATATGTCAATAGAAAAATGGAAAAAGTCTTGGGGATGTGGACCAACCTCTGAGATAGGAAAACACCTAGACTTCACTCACGTAATTTATCACATGTCATAAAATCTATGTAAGTTCAGTGGTAAATTTGCAAAAAATTTCCATAGGACTTTTTTTTATTCATGGCCTAAAATCCCAGCATGTTGTGATGAATGGGTTTTTCAGGCTAGGGGGAATTTTTTATCCCATGACCTTTCCTTAGGACTAGACATCAGTATTTGATCAATAGGGGTACAAAACCAAGCTCCCACACAAAACACCACACTGCCCCTGAGGCTGGAAGTAGATGGCTCCATCCATTGTATTGCAGTAGGGATTTTGGGCTAAATTCTGACTGTTTCTATCTTTGTCTCCTTTAGCATAAAGGCTCCAGAACAGCAGATCAGTGCAGATTATTGAGACCCCCACCAGTGATACTTAGGAATTTTAGTTAGGATAATCTATAAATATATATAAATATTAAAAATAGTGTGCACTCTGGAAAACCCTTTAAAAAAACATAGCTAGCAACGTAATTGACATAATTGTACTAAATTTAATTTTCATTAGAGATCTGATCAGTGCTGGGACCCCCCTCCACCAGTTCGTGAGAATGGGTGTCCCAGTCCCATTAATTGAATGAAGCGCAGGTTGAGCATGTGCCCTGCCGTTCCATGCAATACTATAGGAGAGAAGGAAATTGCTGAGCAGAATGTATGGAGATCTCTGGCACCACCTGTCATTGTCAATGTTAGTGCCAAACATAACCAAGCACTTTGCTCTTCAATTTCTTAAACTCCTATGTTACTGAATGGAGCGGGAGGATGCATATTGACCTGCTGCTCCACACATTAGTGAGAACAAGATCCCTGTTCTATGGATTGCTGGGGGTCTAGCCTTGGATTGATGGAAGTCCCAGCAGTCAGACCCCAACAATCAAATTGTTATGCCCTATCCTGTAGATAAAGGATATCAAGCAAGTTTGGTACAATCCCTTGTAGGTCAAAAGACGGCAGCAGAGATCCATATGTGATAAGTGTAATAAGACTTTTAGGCTGGGTTCATACTGTGGTTATGACACGGTTTTACCACAACTAATGTAAAATCGCTGGGCGGTATTGACCAAATTTTGATGTAAAATTACTGAAAAACTGCAAACTAAATTTCCAACTCACTATGGCACTTGTAGGAGGAGCAAAAACGGGCTTTATGACAACCGCATGTCACCTGTATGCCACAGTAAGTGTCTTCTATTGTGTTGACAGTGTTGCAAATTCGGTTCTAAATAGGACATTCTCTATACTTTGCAGCACGGTCTCACAGCTCAAATACCATATCCATTCAAATAGATCGCCATATTTCACATTAAAGTCAACTTTCCCATGTACCAGGAAATATGGCGGTGAACATGAGGACTTATTAGTCAGACTGCACCATACCTTAGGATTGTATGTAGTCACAAATACAAGAGCAGTAAACTTCATACAATACCAGAGATCCAGGGGTGAACCTTAACTCTCTACTGAGGCGAGCTAAAGAATGGTGACCCATTTCACCTCTTGTTGTGGAAATATATCATGGTTTTTTAGTAGGTGTCTTACACCTGTATTGACATCACAATGGGGGTCATTCACTAAGGGCCCGATTCGCGGTTTCCCGACGTGTTACCCGAATATTTCCGATTTGCGCCGATTTCCCCTGTATTGCCCCGGGATTTTGGCGCACGCGATCGGATTGTGTCGCATTGGCGCCTGCATGCACGCGTCGGAAATCGGGGGGCGTGGCTGAGCGAAAACCCGACGGATTCGGAAAAACCGCCGCATTTAAAAAAATAAATGTGTCGCTTGGGACGCGCTTACCTTTACTTGGTCCGGCCCGGTGAACTCCAGCGCGTTCAGATGCTTTTCAGCGCAGCAGCGCCACCTGGTGGACGGCGGAGGAACTACCTTGATGAATCCCGGCCGGACCCGAATCCAGCGCAGAGAATGCGCCGCTGGATCGTGAACGGACCTGGTAAGTAAATCTGCCCCAATGGGTTGACAATGGGTTTGAAAAGACACTGGGGCAGATTTACTTACCTGGTCCATTCGCGATCCTGCGGCGCGTTCTCTGCGCTGGATTCGGGTCCGGCCGGGATTTATTAAGGCAGTTCCTCCGACGAGGAAGTTCCCTGGAACGCACTGGAATACACCGAGCCGGGCTGAGTGAACGTAAGTGCAGATGCAAGCTCCGCGACACATTTTTAAAAAAAAAAATGCGGTGGTTTTTCCGAATCCGTCGAGTTTTCGGTCGGCCACGGGCCCCGATTTCTGTCGCGTGCATGCCAGCGCCGATGCGCCAAAATCCGATCGTGTGCGCCAAAATCCCGGGGCAATTCAGGGGAAATTGGCGCAAATCAGAAATATTTGGGTAATACGTCGGGAAAACGCGGATCGGGCCCTTAGTAAATGACCCCCACTGGTTTAAAAGTGTCAGGACTTGCTTTGTAACGGGTGACTGCACCCCTGATACTGCCTGGTGGGCTGCCTGAGGTGAAAGGCTCAGCTTGCTTCATGCCTGGTGCACCCCAGCTGAGAGCAGACCGTAAACTTGTAATATAATCCTTATTGATGTTCCCAGTTATGAATAAATAGATAATAATCATCCTAAGGGTAGCTTGACCCGAATATTTGCACCCACCACCAAAATTCACTTTAGTTGATTGGCTGCTCCTAAACATCCAACCCAAAAAACAATTGCCTGTCCAAGTACCATCAAAGGTTGAATGATGAGAATTAGAAGTGACTGCTAACTGTAGTGTCAGATCATCCTAAGGCACATTCTGGGCTTTCGAGATGCCGCAAACCTCCTTCTAGGCTGCGGATGTTAAGTAAACTGATTGACAATCAATGACCTACAAATCAAAGAAGAGTGATTCTGGGATGATGCCGGTCCATGAATTCCTCATTTAGATTCATGAGTTCTATTTTGCTGTTTAACAGCGCATCCAGCGGAACGCCGGTTGCTTAGCAACACCAGGGATTCCGCTTTTTATTGACTACGCTAAACACCTGTAGTGTCTAGGAGCCTTGAAGCCATAGACCATAACATAGCAAAATACCAGTTATACATTCAGAGGTAAACCAGATGAAGGCGTCAAGCAACTACTCATCACAAAATCACACTGGGATCCATAATAATACTATCAGCTAGTAAAATATGTCATATTGCGACGTACTCTTCATGTGTGGATGAGTAATGGCCATATGGTTGTGCAGTCTGTTTTTCCTCATTAGTAACATACATTGTATGGATGTGTTTGTATGTACAACTTATGTAACATCGGTCATTAGGGAAGATGATAATAGGAGTGTTACTGCATTGGTATTTCATCATAGAAACATAGAATTTGGTTAAAAAAGAACTTGAATGCGCTGCGATTGTTAATCTGACAACGTATATAACTGTTGCTAGGCGACACGAATGACCTCGTACACCCTCGCCTGCTTTTGTGCTCCGACACATCCATTTCTGTAAGATGCATTTATTCCACAACTAGCTGGGATGTCACCGTGCTCCTAGGTTATGTGATTAGAGTCCCTATTAATGCAAAATGCCCTTTCATACCCATCAAAGGGGGAAAAAAAGTATTATTTTTTATCACAAATTGGTAGAAAAACAGAAAAGTGGAGTTTTTGCAGAAAGCACAGTATATTTGCATTTAAAGGACATCTACCACCTGGATGAAGGATTGTAAACCAAGCACACTGACATACTGGTGTGTGCCCCTTCTGCCAGGATCCGCTCTTCTTTTGGCTTCATATGCCCTTGTTTTTACAAAAAATGGCTTTAAATATTATGCAAATTAGCTCAATTAACATGTATTAAACTATAAATAACAGGCTGTGTGATGAATTGTGACATTATTTGCTGATACATTTTGTACATCAGTTTATTTTTTATGCTATTTTGCGGCAGGTATTATCTGTGCCTACAGTTACGTGCTGACATCATTAGCGGGCGTCTACCCTGTTCCTTTGTCACTCATGCCCTATTGGGGTCTTATACTGTACAAGCTGAGCTTGGTGACTATGACCCAGAGGAGAATCAAGGAAATTATGTGAGTGAACTTCGTTTCTCCCCTAATCAGACAAGAGAGTTGGAAGAAAGAGTGATGGAGCTTCACAAAACATACAGGTAACAGTCCTGAGATTAGGATACAGCAGGTGACAACCTAAACAGATGTTGTGACCTGCCATCATCTTATTATAGAATTGGTGGAAAAACAGGTCTAATTTGTATTTTCAATGTTCATTCTGTGTTTAGGAGTCCAGTGGGTGGTCCTACTCACTAATTGGCCACCCACTGCAAGAGCGAGACCGCCCACTATATGTGTTTAATTCCAAATGATGGCTGATAATTAATTCTATAGGCAAAAGATACTATTTTATACAATAGACTCAGCTATATCTATTTTTTACGGAATTTCTCTGTATTGGAAATGATCTGCAGATTACTCCGTGTCAGTTTTTTTATTTGTAGTATATGTAGACTGCAAAGGACAAGCAGAATTTAAAGGCAACCCGTCAGCAGAAACCACTAGCAGTATGTCTCAAACAGCTGAACACCTTCCAGGTGATATTTCTTTCATGGCCCAGGTTGGTGGCATCATCCAGAAAATCAACTTTGAAGTAAGTGTAAACTTGTTGTATAAAGTCGAGGAGGCGGAGACTTTGACACTGAATTCAAGCTTTCCCTGTCTCAGAACATACCTTCAATTGATGGTTCTGCACCTAGAGAAATCCCTAACTAAATCTCCTGAAGTCCAATGCATGAGGAAGAGGCGGTTCAGAACTCCACACCCTGACTCTCCGCTTTCTTGACTTTATACAAGCAATCTACATCTCACTTCAAAGTTGATTTTCTGGGTGATGGAACCACACTGGGCTATGAAAGAAACATGATTCATGTGATACACATGTGTAAAACTGATAGACAACATACTGGTAGTAGTTTATTAGGCCAGTTTCTGATGACAGGTTCCCTTTAAAGAGCCCAACAGAGAATCAGAGGATCCTCTGGTGGGCTGAGACTAATTCTGGACCCCAGAGGTATAGCAGAAGACAACCTATTTTGGAGGATGACAGAGTCTATTTCCCGGGGTATGAAGGTTGGGCTCCAAAAATAATTTTATCTGGAAATCCAAGTCTAACACTGATTGCATGCATAGCCTAGAATGGACTAGGTTTCTCCTCTCTTGCTTGATATTAAATTTCAGACATCTATGTGAACCATGTGAACTCTACTGTAACTCTTTAGAAATATAGAATTTGACCCTACTCTTAGGAAATGTGTCAAGACCTTAATATGGAAATGATAGCTGTGGCCTATGGTCAAAAATGTACACAAGATCTACATAAAATTCACATAAAATTTCTTGTGGAGGTCATTTATTTTGCTATTACTTGTGGCTCTTATTGATATGCTCTTCCGGGACTATAGCAGGAGCACTAGTACTGCGTCGCCCGCGTACATTGATGGCAAGGTCTGTGTGTAGTTGTGCTATTCCAGGTGAGCCGGATATAGAGACACCGAGGCTCCTTTACAAACAATGACCATTCTCTAGCAGAGAAGTTAAAGGTTTTGTACCTTACCCCTGCAGATGTTGTATAATATGATCGAGGAACACTGCTTCCCATTGTCTCTGCTCAGGATTCAGTAGGCTGTGATTATCTTTAAGGAAAACTAGTGTTCTGCAGAATTTATCTTGTAAACATGTCACTTATAGAACCGGCCTATGAGACTTCCCTTTTTTATATATCACATGTAAAACGTTGTACTTTTGCATTTATATATATATATATCTTTTATCCAGAGGAATGACTCCGGCCGAGGCCGAAATACATTTTCTAGAAAATGCCAAGAAGTTGTCAATGTATGGAGTAGATCTACACCATGCCAAGGTAATGGGATGTAGGGATCATCCACCAGTGACTGCCGTCTTCCTTTCTTACTTACTTGTAGACACTAGTGGTGTCCACAAGGCTCAGTTTGCACCTCCGTTGGGGGTTAACGTTACACACTCCGTTTTTGGAGAGCGTAACAGAAACTAAAAACAGAAGGTGAAAGAAAATCCTTCGTTCCCCATTGACTTCAACCTGCTGATCACAGGTATTAACTGGGCCTTAGTCTATTCCATGTAGGGAATAGAATAGCGAACACCTTATACGGATGCTAAAGGGAATCCCATCTGTTTAGAGTCCATTCTGTTATAATGGTAAAAATAAAATAGACTTACAGGTTACATCACATTTTCCTATTCACTAATTCGGGAACAATATGCCAATACAGGTATTTTGATTTAACCCTGTATGCAATGATCATTAGTTACATGCAACAGTATTTCACACTGCTTAAAGGGATTGTTCATTGATTTCAAATTATTTTTAAACCAACACACAAAAAAAACCCTCATCTCACAGATCCCCTGGTTACCTCTCCTTCTCTGCTCTGCACTTTCTAGTTCAGTCATAACATCCCAACATTTGATGCATTGAAGTCTCAACTCTCTTTCATTTACTTTAAAGGACTCTGAAGGTATAGATATAATGCTGGGGGTTTGTGCCAATGGGCTCCTGATCTACAGAGACCGGTTGCGAATAAACCGGTTCGCCTGGCCCAAAATCTTGAAGATTTCATACAAAAGAAGCAACTTTTACATTAAGATCCGACCAGGGGAAGTAAGTGAAATGTCAAGTATCATGGACTATCATGGAGTATTATCTATCTATCTATCTATCTATCTATCTATCTATCTATCTATCTTCTATCCATCACATATCTATATTTCTGTCTGTTCATCGATCTTATCTATCTTTCCATGTCATATCTATTGTCTCTTTCTATCTTCTATCCATCACATATGTATATTTCTATCTATCTATATCTCTATTTCCTTTTCCACAGTATGAACAGTTTGAAAGTACCATTGGATTTAAGCTACCAAATCACAGAGCGGCCAAGCGTCTTTGGAAGGTCTGCATAGAACATCACACATTTTTCAGGTTGGTGTTAGAATTTCCACAATGGAATATTGGACTGGAGTCATCGGTTTGTATAAAATTTACTATTATCCAGCATAGTACATTTATGGAGCTGTTTTAGTTCACATTGGGTCATAGTTTTGTTTAGGGTCATGGTTTCGTTATTTAATGGGTCTAAACTGAAGGAGATTCAACTGGTTTTTAAGATGTCCACTATTTGGAATATCATAGCAAACTCTTCTATTCTGGCTACTAAATGAATCGTAAAGAACTTGTGACTAACCAATAAACCCAAAAATCTCCCTGAAATAACTTAAAAGTCTTAGAGATAACATTTATTTTGTTATTTGCTTATTCATGAGATGGCTAAGGGTCCTACCACCATCTCCCAGCTGTGGGGCCCCCAGGAATCAGATACTGATCACCTGCTTATCCTGTGGATAGTTGATAAGTGCTGATTCTGGGTCAACCCTAAACAAAACCAAAACAATTTGGTGGGTATTCCTTATGTGAGGTGAACCCACAAGCTGATGACAGCAGAGTAGAACCTGCTCTGAGTTTTGAGGCTTCCTAAAAATCTCCAAAACTGCATTTTTAAATTGCAAAAATTGTTAGAAGTTTATTTCCACCACTGCCATATTCTGGAAAGATTAGTAACACAGGAACAAATTTATTTTTGTGCTTGTAAGCTTTCTGACAAACATGATGATTGAAATCTAAAACCAAGTCAATGTAGATGTCGAAAAAACCTACAAGAGCCATGCATCTGATTTAGGAGGAGACTTGCGTCTCGTCAAAGTTTTGCTAATGTTTCCAGACACCGGACCTGGTGTTCCCGTCCGAGGTGCGGTCGCGCGACCCAGACATATTGCCGGATGAACACCCAATCTGGCAATGGGACTGGCCAATCATAGACTTAGCTTGTTTTTGCTGGATCGGCTCGGACCCAAACGGAAACATCGGATTTGCTCTTCTTTAGTCAGGGGTTATCAATATATTTTGATGTAGGTCTGGACATAAACATGTTTAACCTGTAAATTCTAAATGGAAATTAAAAATTTTGGTTGGAGAGGCCATAAAGTATTGATGAACATTACAGAATTGTTGACTTTCAGACTAGTGCTTTTTAAAAAAGACTGAAAAATAATACTAATAATGAATGCAGCTTGGAGTATTTATATGCAGGTTACATCCTGTTCAGGTCATGAGAGTTGGCATATCTCATACTCACAGGCTGACAGCTGAGTTAATATGCAGATCATGGTGGCACTGCAGTGACAGCGCCATGTGTAGGGTCACAATGGTCTGGTGAGGAATGACAATGTCGTCCTTCAGGCCTCTTCCATAATAACGCTGCAGGCGGAAATATTTTTGTAGAAATGTTCCAATATGTGCAGAGAATAAACTTCTTTTTTTTTTTCACTATTTCAGACTGGTGTCCCCAGAGCCTGCCCCTAAGGGCTTTCTAGTGATGGGCTCTAAATTCAGATACAGCGGACGCACACAGGCACAGACCCAGCAAGCCAGTGCCTTGATAGATAGGCCTGCCCCTAACTTTAAGCGCTCCGCCAGCAAGCGGTATACCCTGTCCCAGAGTCATGAAGGAGGTATGTATGGAGTCTTATGGGATGAAGGTAACAAACCGACCATAGAAAGTCATTGACTTATTCTTAAAGTGACTGTCTGTGAATGATACGTAGTTAAAATATTCAGCATCTTTTCTAGTAAATTTGGCACAGTTCCTCTAACTGACAGTCTTCATTTCTGTAAAGCTACATTCACATGACAGTGTGGCTGCGGTACCGTAGCAAGGCGGGCACATAATGGCGCCCGGAGGAGGCGCTGTATTCCGGGGAAAGATAGGACATCTTTTTTCGGCTACGGAACGGTACGGTGCTGCACGTATTGCGCCCTACGTCCTTTGCCATATATGGGACATATATACGTTGGACGTATATACATCCTCCTCACAGCCGTGTGAATGTAGCCTAAAACAGTCACCCATAATAAAAAAGAAACACACATTTTTTGGATTCTTCGTCCACGGCTCCCGAAGCCTTAGTGATGCTTCATTGAAGCCAATGTAGTACACCTCCACTGTGCATGCGCCATAGATTAGGTGCATGAGCAACGGAGCGGTGGTGTACTATGCTAGCTCCATTGAAACAATGTCCAGGCACCGAATGAACAGGAGATGAGTCTGATGTGCCCTATATCAGACTCATATCTAAGTAAGTGTTTGTTTTTTTAATAGCTGCGCAAGTTGATATAGGGTACTCCATAAAGGGAACTTTTTAAAGGGATGGACTAATGGACTATGGGTATTTGAGGCTGGATGGCACTTAGACTGGTTTGGTTCAAATAACATAGTTTTATGGTTTATTTTTTTGGTTCTTATCCTCATCCTATTATTCACATATGTGTTCAGGATTTTCAAAACAGTCTGCAGTCAATGAAAATCATGAAGCATCTACACCGGAGAAAAACCACGAACCATCTGAGCATGAAGGAGAGGAAGAAGGGGAGGAAGTGACCACTCCAACCAAAATCAAAGAGCTGAAGGTGTGTGATGGATGAATAAATATGTTGTATGTACAATTCGGTCATTATTCCAGAAATAAGATCTCCATAGGGTAGGTCATCAGTATCAGACTGGTGGAGGTCCGACACATGATTTCTGGTTCTCTTTGTAGCTTCCAGTGCTGGTAGAAGCCGAAATTGCTGATGGTTATCAGACCTCCATCCATCTGATAATGACAGAGCAATAAAGAAAGTAGATATGGAGCGATAGTTGCATAGCAGCGACTACAGGCACCAGATTCTGTTAAAGGGAATGTCCTCCCTCCATAATCTGTTCTCTATATGAGGATCAGCTGCAGCGAAAGCTAAGTGTTTTATAGTACCCTTATAAAAGCATAGGAATCCATGTAAAATATTCTCATACTGACTCCTATAGTGGAGGGGACTCTTTTCAAGGAACACCATTGTCAGACAAATCAATGAGGGGGGGCCCTTCACTAAGGCGGCGGTCACACGTGCCGCTAGCGTTGCGAACATAATGCAAGGCTAGTGCATGGGGGGGCAGGCTTCAGCTTTCCAGGGAAACACATACGAATGTGAAACAATGCAAGGCTCGCATATGAGATTGGGCCAAGACCCGCCCCCGGTGTGTTAGCGTTGCGATCATAGTGGCACATGTGACCCTGGTCTAAGAAGTCCATATACAGGATACATCCCTTTCAAGCTGTTGTGCTTTAGATATCTGTGTGTAACATTTTACATTTTGATAATTGAGGTTATTGTTTGCATGGTTTAGGGTTCATTTCATGCTGTTTATCCTGTTTTTTGTCATGTTCATAATTATTCCCCAAGCAATACAAATTGGGGTAGGGTTGATAAATAAAAAATATGATTTTTTTCCCTTGAACTAAAGCTTTTTACCCCTGCAGCCTCAACTAAGGTATTCTGGATCAATCATGTAACTAAACTGAAAAATGCATTGTGTACGGCCCAACTACCATGACTGTTACCATGAAAATGCAGTGCAATCTGCTAGTAGTATGTTAAAAGGCAGGAGGAGCTGAACAGCTATAGTTTCCCATCTTCAGCTGGCATATTATAGAGCAGGAGGAGCTGAGCAGATTGTACATAGTGTCCTATCTGCAGGCAGCATGTTATAGAGCAGGAGGAGCTGAGCAGATTCTACATAGTGTCCTATCTGCAGGCAGTATGTTATAAAGCAGGAGGAGCTAAGCAGATTCTACATAGTGTCCTATCCGCAAGCAGCATGTTATAGACCAAGAGGAGTTGAGCAGATTGTACATAGTGTCCTATCTGCAGGCACTATGTTATAGAGCAGGAGGAGCTGAGCAGATTGTACATAGTGTCCTATATGCAGGCAGCATGTTATAGAGCAGGAGGAGCTGTGCCGATTGTACATAGTGTCAGCGTCGGACTGGGTTTCCTAAGGCCCACCAGAGAAAATCCATCTGGGGGCCCACTCTTCATTATCCCCCAGGAAATATACTCTAGCCGCCTTCAAATTGTGTTGTTTTCTGATGGACCTCTGGGATTTAGTATTGGGCTGAGCCAGGGCCCACCGGAGGATCCTCTAGTACTCTGGTGGGCCAGTCCGACACTGCATAGTGTCCTATCTTGCAGGCAACATGTTATAGAGCAGGAGGAGCTGAGCACATTGTACATAGTGTCCTATCTGCAGGGAGTATGTTATAGAGCAGCAGGAGCTGAGCAGATTGTACAGTAGATTGCAGTGTCCTACCTGCAAAACTGCATTTTCATGGTGACATAGTCACGTTAAGGCTTGGGCTCTGTGAGTCATGAAGCATGATAACTGTAACTTCAAGTGTTTCCTAGACTTGTGACAACTTTATCAGTAAAACAGTTACACAACACGTTTGCAATCGTTTACTTTGTCATAGTAAATGCACATACATCACTATGTAGTCCTATGGAATACAGTACAATTATCACAGCTGTCATTCTAGAAACGAAAGGTGGGTTAGGCTAGTTTCACACAGCCATATGTCATAGCCTGGGCGAGCATAGAGCAGCCCTCCGGAGGGCGCTGCTCACCCATTCCCATTCCATAGTGAAGCATGGTTCCCGGCCGTAAACACGGGAAAAGATCCTGCTCTATCTTTTTCCCGTGCATGGTATGGTACAGTGCCACAGGTATGGTCACCGTAACGCCGCCAGGCCCCATAGCCATCAATGCAGGCATATACGCTGCCACAAACTTGCAGACGGATATACTTCCACACAATGGCTGTGTGAAAGAAGCCTTACTGTTAACAAAATTATGGGGGAGATTTATCAGTGTCTGAGAGCAAAACTGTACTAGTTGCTCATGCCAACCAATCAGAGTTCAGCTGTCATTTTCCCACAGCTGTTTATTTTATGAATACTGAGCACTGATTGGTTGCCATGAGCATCTAGAACTGATTTGCTCTGGGACACTTCCAATAAATCTCTTCTTTCTGTGTAGTAATAACCATTGTAGTGTGTTTGTAGGTTTTTACAAATGCAATGCAAACGCCCTGAGGATATACAAAATACTGTGTGCTAGTTACCGATCGCATGTAACGCAGATGTAATCGGGCCTAGACCCTACCCTGGGTATCTGCATTGTGTTTTTTAATGTGTGAACGCACCTTAAGGACAAAGGATAAAGATAAGTTTGGTGGGGGTCCAATACCCGGTACCCCACAGATGAAATGGAACAGGAAGCAGACAGCTCCATTCTCAGCTTAGTGGCTGAATCAAGGCATTGCAGCTTAAACTGTGGTGGTGCGAGGGGATATTCTTCCACCAATCTGATATTGATAAGCAATATGCAGAGCAGGGGTGTAACTACAGGGGTAGCAGCCATAGCAGCTGCTTTGCGGCCCATAATGTCAGGGGGCCCCTGCATCTGCAGTATTGGGTGTGTATATGCTAGATGTGTGGTGTGTATATACTGTATATATGTGAGTGTATATATATATAATGGGTATTTACTATATGTATGTTTATGCTGTATTTGTGTACATGCTGCGTGAGTATACAAATATGTATAATTTTTAAGGGGGAAGTGGGCCCCATTCATAAGTCTGCTATGGGGCCCTGTCTTTCCTAGTTACGCTGATGATGCAGAGGTTATTCATATATCAAACCCCCTTTAAGTAATGATGTATAATGAGTGTAATGAGTTATTCCGGCTCACAGGTTCCTATGTACTGTAAGGAAAAAGAAAGCGTTACTACACGGCACTACTTTGCAAATCCAACATTTTATATATGCTTATTGATTAATTTATTGATTTTATTTTATTTTTTTTAACACTTCTGTTCCAATCCGAATGGGGTTTTACAGGCCGCTATTCATCTCTCGAGAATACTTCAGACCACAAGCGTGTAAACCTCAGAGCAAGATAACCACACTAAGTGTGAAACATGACAGTACCAAACCCCCCAGCACCAGGCGGCACGGAGTACCCCATCAGTACACTACATGTAACTAGTCATCAATATACATGTAAGAAGGACATCATTGGCGGAGCCCCAGGACACATAAGGAAATGTTACACTAGGGCGAACCTGCATATAGAGATATGAACTCTTCTCCATGTATTTCTTGCCATATGTATAAACAGATATCTCATGTGCATTGTGTATGTTTCTGCATTGTGTAGTATATGCATCTTTGTATTCTTTTTGTACACTTGAACATTGCTGCCTATTTTTTCTGATATAACCTGAGTTTATGTCATATGTCATTATATGTCCACAAGTAAAATCCAGGTGTTGGATCTAGATGTTAAGTTGCTGCTTATCTATATTTCTGTGTATCCATATATGTCTGTATGTGTTTCTCACACTCACTCGCTTGCTTCTGTTTCTTGCCTATTGCTACCAGTCGGAGCAAGAGAGCACTCCCCGGCACAAGGAGGTACCCACCTATAACCAAACATCCATTTACCTATCCTAGTCCCCATCTACCTACCCCAAACCTAGCATCCAGCTAGTACCCCTCTATCCCCAATGTACCTTAGTACCACGTTTGTCAATGTGGATCCCATCAGCCTATCCTAAAATCTATCCCACATCCTACCCACCTACTAACCCTTTCCCTAAGTGCATTAAAGCAGCCCCATGGTGGCCAATGTAATAGATTACTGGTTCTTATATACAGTCATATATTGAGTGGTGCTCACAAATACAATATAGCACACACCAAGTTAAATTACACGGTCCCAAGAGACATTAGAAAAATCTTCTTAAAGTGGTTGGACCACAAAGGATATTGATCATCTATCCAAAGAGGTAGCTAGGGGTCCCACCGCTGGCATTGTGTATGCAGGACCACCACTCCATTACAAATACTTCTTACTGTATGACGGAAGGGCTTAGATCCCCCATTAGTGATCATACAGTTCTGTTGGGTTCCATGGTAAGTCACCATGTATCCTTTGTTAGACATCAAAAATTCAGCTCTGAAAAAGTTTTCACACAGCCAAATTGATAAGAAATGTAAGCCTTTGGGTAATGAAAAAAGACATTAAAGGTGTTGCCCTTTGGGGTAATTTTCTTTTTAAAAAGTAGAATGGGTAAAAAATAGAGTTAAGGGGGTTGTACCTCCACAGAATAGGGGATAACATCTGATCAGTGAAGGTCCAAATGCTGGGACCCCTAACAATTTGGAAAATCGGGGTCCCTTTTTCACTAATGGATGATCCATTCAATATTATGAGAATGTTGTAAATTGTCAAGCACAGCGCTCAGGTATCTCCAGCATTCCCATTCTCTGTCTATGGGAGTGCCAGAGATACCCAAGTGCTGTGCTCAGCAATTTGTGACACTCCCATAGTAGTGAAAGGAGCATGCTCAACCTGCCGCCCTGGATCGTTAGGTACAACCCCTTTAACATTACCTGCCTCAATCACCCCATGTTATTCAACTAATTAGAGTTCTCTCTAATTCTTGGTCCAACTTAAAGAACATCTACCAGCACATTGACATACTGGGGTGCGCCCCCTCTAGCAGGATCTGCTCTTCTTTAACCTTCCTATGGCCTTGCTTTTAAGAAAATAGACTTTAAAAATTATGCAAATGAGCCCGAGGATCTCTAGTCTCCATTAACACCTATAGGATCCGGAGTCCCTCAGGCTAATTTGCATAATTTTAAAAGCCTTTTTTTGGCAAAAACCATGGCATACGAAACTAAAAGAAGAGCAGATCCAACCAGTGGGGCACACACCGGTATGTCAGTGTGCTTGGTTTACAATCCTTCATCCTAGTAGTAGATTTCCTTTAACATGATCATTGTATGTGGAGTGCTAATGCTGAGGTCATTGACTATCTGCAGTCACTTTCTGCATATTGAGAGGAGCACAGAGCAGCAAGGACCTGAGAAGCATCAGAAAGCAGTACTGGGGGTTAGGGAGGTGAATATTGCTAAATATCTCTAAAAAGTTTTAGCCAACCTGATAAGCTGTGTACAAGAAGTGTAAAATACATATCCACACATCAAGAAATTAATTTTATTATTTAATATGAAGGGCATATCAGCAGCACAACACTGGAGTAACATGTACATGCATCTTTATACATTTGCTTCATCTTTTTACAGTTCAAGTACAAGGATGTCCATTCCACATCAACTATAGCCTGGTGTAGATTTGTATTTTAATCAATGCCACTATCTACTTTAAATTATAGTAAATTTGTTTTGTCTTGCAACAGCCTCTTCTACCTAATAAAGCAATAAATATTAAGAAGTTGTTAATTTTAATGCAGGTGATGATAGGTAACTTTGTAATATACTTTATTAAGGAAAAAATGCTACTCTGGCTACTTCTTTCTTCTCCTGTAGTGAGCTTCTTAAAGCTACATGTCTTTCAACTGTAGATAGGTAAGGAGAAGAGGCTAAGAATTAACTCTAAAATATGTCACTTTATAATTCAGTTCTGTAAGGAGATAAGTCTTTCCCCTTACTGTCTGTGATACGTTAAGTAAAAAAAAAAAACTATCAGCTTCTTATTACTCTGCTGTCAGTGTAAGAATGGGAGAGAGAGAATTATTTACACTCACTGCTAAATAGTAGAAAGAAAGGAGAAAATAGTTCTCTCCCCCATTGCTCCTTTCTTCTCCTGTGGTGAGCAGTTTTTTTTAAAGCTTCTCAAGGTAGTAGATAGATAAAGAAAGTGGGTAAAGATTAACTCATTAAATACCTAGAATATATTTCACTTGCTAATCCAGCTCTGTTAGGAGACTATACACTGACTCTATGTAAAGAGTTAAATCATTAGAAATCTTATCAACTTCTATTGGTTGTCTGTGTGAGTAGAGAGCTGCTTTATACACACTGCAATAAACAGAAAGAAAGTGAGGAAAAAGGGCATAAAATCTATTACAAAGTTTACAATTATCATCTGCACTTTTGAGTTTTTGAGCATTTTGGTTAAAGGTTTAGCTACATTTTAATACATTTACTACTTAGAGTTTTATGGAAGAGTCTATCCACATAACAAATTACAGGTGGTCCCCTACATACAGATGACCCATAGTTAAAGACTGACCCCTCTGCCCACTGTAACCTCTGGTGAAGCTCTCTGGATGCTCTACTATAGTCCCAGACTGCCCTGATCAGCTGTAAGGTGTCTGTAATGAAGCTTTATTGATAATCCTTGGTCCCATTAAGGCAAAAAAAATTAGAAATTTGAAACTCCAATTGTCACTGGGGCAAAAAAATGTTTGTCTGGATCTACAATTATAAAATATACAGTTTCAACTTACATACAAATTCAAGAACAAATTCAAGAACAAACCTATGGAACCTATCCTGTACTTAACCTGGGGACTGCCTGTATATAGGAAACTGTAGAGAAGTTTATGAAAATGAAACAAGATCCTCAAAAGCAAATTACAGATTTTTTCATAGATCAGTCGGAAAAAAACAGGATATTCTGGAAGTGGAGTGGCTGACCTCAATTTAGATAATCCTGTCCACATCATGGAACCTTTAGGATATTCACTTTCTAATATATTCCATATTTTATTATTTAGCCAAATTTAAATGGTAACCTTCATATATAAATTCCAGGTCCTTATTTCTGCTTAATTACATTACATTTAATGATCTCAATGTTAGTAAGAACCTTAAAGGGGTATTCCCATCTGGGCATTTACATTTAATTAAATTAATTTTCCATTTATAAACATTTCTTCAATTGGATGTTAATTAAAAAAATGTTCCTGTGTGAAGATAATTTCTCACAAATGTAGTCATATGATCCCTTATAAACCAGATAGCTTCCTCGGATACGACCACGTCACACTCTGGCAGCGGTGGCCAGACTTGCGCTATAAAGTCCTGCCGGACCACCAGGATTCAGCAATCATTACCACAGGACGGCTGTGCGACATGTAGTAACTCCCGGACATTTCATATACAATAACCTTTTGTTTCTTTGTGCACTCAATTCATCAGAGGTGGCCGTATCCGAGGAAGCTATCTCGTTTCTAAGGGACAACATGACAACATTTATGAGAAATTATCTTCACACAGGAACATTTTTTTTAATAACATCTAATTGAAGAAATGTTTATATATGGCAGATTAATGAAACTGAATGCGAGTGCCCAGATGAGAATACCCCTTTAAGTTAGCCCCTAAATTAGCCCCAACGCCTTGAAATTAAAATCCTATTATATTTAATCTAGTCAATTCAATCTTTTAGGTAGAATAGAGACAGAGTCATGAGGCCACCCGCTTGATTGCCTGCCCGCCCCTAAATCTTTCCTGCATTTATTTCCCCCATTTTACCAAAACTTTCCCGGTTTAGAGGATTCGTGGTGGACATGCCTGCTGCAACTCTGCATCCCTCATAGCCATTTTTATAATCACGTGTTCTGTTTTCTTAAACTACAGGAACCCCTTCACTGCCAGAGAGGTCTACAGCATGTGGTGGAGTGAAGGGGTTAAGAGTTGGGCATTAATACCTTTTTTTTTTTATCATATCCCATTATTAGTTCCTGGATAAGTCGCAGGACGTCTTACTGAAGCATCAGGCCAGCATCAACGAGCTGAAGAGGACACTGAAACAACCCAATAGCAAACTAGTCCACAGGGAACGCGGGCGGGAAAAGAGGCTGCCCTCCTCGCCTACATCCTCATCCTCCAAACATGAGGTCAGTGGGAGCAACGTCTACTCTGTGAGTCTAAGGATGGCTCATCATGACAATTGTAGACAATCATTGGCCTGTGTAGAAGGTCCAGACAACAAACAAGCAAACTCATTTTTAGGTCTCATGCAAAAAAAAAACCTATATCAAGGACTTGATGTTGTTTTTGCAATAATCTGGCATTGATCGTTGTATAGACCCTTAGACATTCATTTAACTCATGATTGGTCATGCCCCATGTCTCGGGCCCTACACTAGGAATAATACAGGCTGAATAAGAGGCGGACATATAATATGTTGTGCTTTCGTGCGCCATTACTTCTCAACACATAATTAGTTTTCAAGGCTAATTACAGTAAAACCGGATGCCAAGATAACCGGATAACCGCGATAAGCTCCGGCAGACAGCGACTTATATGATTACATTCAGATTTCTTTACGATTTCACACTTCATAGAACAGTCGGTGCAGTATTTGCATAGTTGGTGCTGCTTTCAATTTGCAGTCTTTTTTTGGGTATAAATTGCCATAAAGTTGTGTACATATTCTCTAGTTCTTTTTAGAGAATTGAAATCATATGTGTGTTTTACATTTTTCGCACAAACAACCAGTTTCGGCAAAGCTGACTTTGCAGCATATCCCCCCCCTTATTTGGCTATTAAGCATTCAGAATCTCTGAACTCATTGAAAAACTAAGTCAACGACAAGACATGAAAACTTGCTTAATCTATTTCAACCCCCCACCCCACCAGGATGAGGCTTGAATCAAATTTATGCACTTTGTGAAAAACGCTGCTCTTAATACTCTCGGACAACAGCGTCCACAAATATGTATTTGTTCCGAATGGGGTGTGCCAGAGATTTACCTTCTATTGAGGATTATAGGTTTGCAATTATTACACCCCTTTAAAAAATGACATGGTCAACTGCTTCTGCCAGTTCGGTGGGTTCAATTGGCAAAGAGTTGTGGGATCTGTGACAGAGTGCAACTGGGGGGAACAAAATGGCATGTACTGTCTGTCCTTTTCTAGAGCTGACCTCATAAAAACCTAACCATTAGAGATAAATTCTACAGAAAAATTATAAAATGATACTGAGACAACCTGATTATCCAGACATTTCTTTCTAAATGCTAATGGGGTATTCCTATTTTAATAAGTAATGGATATTGTTTGAATAACGAAAAGTTATACAAATTTCCATTACACTTTCTGTATCAATTCCTCACGGTTTTCTAGATCTCCGCTTGCTGTCATTCTATAGAAAGCTTTAATGTTTACTTCCAGTGGACAGAAATCTGACCTGGTCACACAGGTGCACGGCTCGTTATATCGAACATCTCTGATTACTCTCTGTGATACAACAAGCAGTGCACCTGTGTGACCATGGTCAGATTTATGTCTACTGTTAAGAAACAATGAAGCTTTCTATTGAAAGACAGCAAGCAGAGATCTAGAAAACTGTGAGGAATTGATACAGAAAGTATATTGGAAATTAAATTTTTTCCTAATACAAACAATAACATCAATTTGCTGAAATGGGAATACTCCTTTAGGTATTCCTACACCTCAATGGCTTCATGGCAATGTGACATTAGAAGGGTCGTCCAGTTTCAGGATAGGGGCTAAGTTGCTGATCAATGGGACTCTCAGTGGTGGGACCCCCACAGATCATGAGAACAAAGGTATTTTGTAACCCCTTACACTCCAAAAGAATGGAGTGGCAGGTCAGACATGCAAAATGTTGCTCCATTTACTGTCTATGGAATTGTCTATGGCCGAGTATTGCACTAGGGCCATCTCCACTAGAGGTTCCTGGTGTGACCGGCTGCTGTATTTATTTGGAGTACAGCTGGGATCCCCACCAATCAGTAAATTATCCCCTATCGTGGGGATAAAGGAAAACTTAAAATTTTACCTTGCTGGACAGCCCCTTTAGTAATATAAATGTCACACAGCCAGTCACAAGTTTTGATTGTGAATGTGGTCGCACAGCAATTTGATAGTTTACACAACTTGCAGGTCACAACACAACCACATTTACCATCATAAGTTGCAATATATTATTGACACATTGGGACCTTATGTCACAGGACAAGTCGCACCTCTAGCCATGTAAATAAACCGGTGAAAATGTATTAGAACTGATGAGCAAAAGAGAAACATTCATTGGCAAATCAGATAAATTCTGCATTAGGTTATTTCTATTCTTCCAATGAGAATAATCCAACACTTTGGTCTATTTTTTAAGCGTTAAAAAGCTATAGAAATCTTACAAAACCTTAAATTCCTGCATTGCTATCTTTACACAAAGGCAGACTTTGCTGTCAGGAAATTGGCATCAGATTAAATAACATTTAATGGAAAAATAAAAGATGGATCCCAAGTGGCATTTCCAAGTACATATCGGAAATGGCATCTAAATAGATTTTGTGACCTTTAGCAGTTCACCCCAGCATTTTATCCGCCAGATAATCAAGCTGTATTCAGGAGATATTTCCCTCCTCTTTGTCTTTCCTATGATGTCTGAGGAGGCCATGTACAGAATATTAAAAAAAAAAACTCTCCAGTTATCCTTCCAGGTAGAGATAGCGTAGCAATTGCTTCATTAATCCAGAACCCCATAGAGACCTTCCTTCTGAAAGTCTTGTCTGGAACATCTTAATTCAGCTTGATCAGATTTCTACTTCTCTTAGTCTCCCGAGAGATTTATCAAAGCGTTACCTTGGGGGCTGGAGCTCTACTGGAGGCCTCAGCGGCCGCTCACTGTAACTTGATTGGACTGAAGTGGTGGATATGTAGCTTTTTACCCTGCAACCATCTCAGTCTTCTTTTTTTTATAAGAGGCCATGTTCTATATTTTTCAGCTCTTAATGTTAACATTTGGCATCTTGACTTAACAGTCTGTTTCTCAGATCTTCCTGCGGTTGCAGTGTTCTTTTCTGTAACCTTCAATGTCTTTATTCCTGGCTCGTTTTGGGTTTTGCTTTCAACATGGTTAAGGAATGTTAACCCGACATATGGCCGAATATACATTCATGATTCTATATTCCGCCTCCCATCTATGAAAAACACTTGTGCAACATTGAAGACCACATGTACCAGGCCAACAGTGGTATCTGGTCAACAATATTTTCTTTTAACAAGTTGCTATAAACTATGACCAAATACCTTCTGCTAAGGCTCAGTTCACACCTACATCAGGGCTTCCGTTACACTCTCCTAAAATTGGGGCAAACTAAGGACAGAAGGTAAATAAAAAGGACCCATTTCACCTTTTGTTCCCCATTGACTGTCATGTACGGAAGGTTGTCTTCTGTTACAATTCCGTTTCTATTAGCGAAAAATATTTTTTCTACTTCCTAATACATTAGAGTAAATGGAATCTGCCAAATGTAGGTGTGAACTGAGCCTTATTGAGCTAATATCAACGCAACAATACAGATCAAAGTTCTAGACCCCATGGGGCACATTTACTGAGCTCCGTGGCCAGTTTTCTGTCGAACTTTGCATGTTCTTTCTAGTGCAAACTGCTTGCACGTGTATTTAAGAAGTGTCCGCACTACATATGTGTCGCACGTGACCGTTTTGTGGCGCGGGTGCACTATTCTTCACGCGACACAAATTTCTGCACTGAAGGGAGCGTTCCGGCACTAAGTTGGAATGTGCAGCAATTTAACATGCAAAGTCCGGCAGAATTGTGTCGCACACCTCCTGTTAAAGGTGCACCAAAAAAAGTGGTGCCCTCTGTTGGGGCAGTGCAGGGAGTGCCAGATTCATTAAGAAAAGGTGTCAGAAATCCTGAATCTGGCGCCCCCTGCACTATACACAGGCAAACTGCACATAGTACATACTGCACTGTTCTTAGTAAATTTGTCCCGATGAGTAAGAATAATGGCCATGGGTTCCTCACCAGTAAGATACCAGTTGCTTTACTAAAACTTAGTTTTATTCTGGTTTTTCACAGGACACAGATGACACTGGAAAAAGAGAAGAAGACGAGCATGATGCCACCACTGCCCAGGATTCCGATGTTTTTACCCAGAAAAGCTTGGCTTCATCTCCCGAGGTGCCTCACCTTACATTATATCCATTGTTTTCCATGGTTAACACAATGTACAGAGTAGCCTTACCTTTATATAATAATCTGTATAAGAATATACACATTTCCATTGCTTAATGTTGGAGCGTTTGCAAATCTTTCACGTAGGATCCAAATTTATACTTTCATAGTTGACATCTTTGACAAGATAAATGAGATAAGGAGTGTGTGATGATTCTTGATCATATAACATTGGGGGAACTTTACATTTCTGTTTTACTACAGGGTACAAGGATTCTTCACTCCACATTTACTACTTTGAGATAACCTGTCATCACACACATAATGCTGACACATTTTCACTGATGGATAAAATCCAACCAGTGGTTCACATATACTAAAAAATACTATAAACTTCCGGGGGCTATATCTTTAAATCGATGGACTAATTAACAAAAAAATACATGCCAAATTGATCAACGATAGAGCAGAAATGAAAAGGGTTATATCATAGGGGGCTGGGCCAGTGGTGTACTTGACCTGCTCCCGGTATCCTGCAGAAAGTGTCCAGTAGGGTCACAGGACCTGCTTTGGACAATATTTGCTCTCCTTAGACCACAGGAAGTCACTTCCCCTGATGTAAGTAACGTCATAGGGTCCGGTGAGGTCATGGGTTGGCTGAAGTGGGTCCCATGACCCCCTGATATTTTCGACCCAATGCAGCAGACCAAGACCGAAGTACCTGTGTGGTAACCAGGAGAAAGACCCGAGTACAGTTACAGTTAGATTTTTTGTGCCATCCCTGTCCAAGCCCCCAAGGGATATTCCAAAACTAAAAATATAAATAAAGCAGAAATCGCGCTTACACAGTGTAGTAAATCCAATATATTAAGTAGCCCACAGGTAACCTAAGGGGAGGGAACTATCAGTCTATAGTAATGAAAGTCATGACAGCACAGGGTCCTCAATCCGGATCCCAATGTCCAGCGTGAGTTCATCGACATAAAATTGCCCAATAGAAGTCTATGGGGCTCTGGGTTAGCCGCAGCTTACAGCACACATAAACATGTGTGTGCATGAGGTCCTATATGTATATATCTAAAGGCAAAGACGAATGATTAACATTGTTACTAGTATACTAAATGATTTTCATTGTGATTGGGTCTCTAATAATATTAATGAGGTGGATCATTTAAATAGAAAAAAATATTCCAAAAAATAATTGGACCTGCCAGGAATGACACAGGGAAAAGAAAATCTTCCATTAACGTGTCCCTCTGCACTCAGAGGTCGGCCCTACGGTCTCCTGACACTCTATATTTATATTGCTACAGGGAAATGACGTGCTCTACCGACATGCAACCCCTGCAGGCAATAACTGGTGATGTCTGTATGAATAACATGTAACTTCTGTGGCCAGAGATTGGGAACATGTTGCTACTGTAATTCATCAATGCCACAATGATAGCAGACACTAATGAAGGACCACAGACATGGTGTCACAGGAATGACCTGGGATTTTAAGAGAACTAGTCACTGAACACAAAGTCTCATCCATGGACAGCATATTGTAGAGCAGAAGGAGCTGAGCAGATTGTACAGTGATCTAACTTCAAGCAGCATGTTATAGAGCAGGAGGAGCTGAACAGATTGTACATAGTGTCCTATCTGCAGGCAGCATGTTATAGAGCAGAAGGAGCTGAGTAAATTGTATATAGTGTTCTAACTGCAGGCAGCATGTTATAGAGCAGGAGGAGCTGAGCAGATTGTACAGTGATCTATCTGCAAGCAGCATGTTATAGAGCAGAAGGAGCTGAGCAGATTCTACATAGTGTCCTATCTGCAGGCAGCATGTTATAGAGCAGAAGGAGCTGAGTAAATTGTATATAGTGTCCTATCTAGGAAGAGCTAAGCAGATAAGAATAGTGTTTTGTAGGAAGAGAACAAGAATAGAACTTTATTCAATATTATTCCTGTTCATAATGGATTAGCTCCTTCTTCTCTGCTATGTGTTCAATACAAATGGAAAATGTAAATCTAGACCTGTTTTTGATGTAAGTAACTAAGCAGTTATCCGTGGACTTCATTAACCTAGTGTTCTACTAGATTACCATCCAATACACAGTAAATGTAATCATATGGTGAAATAAGATGCATTCTGATTATAATAACCATGTATTTCCAGCATATTATACAAATATAAGTCAGAATATTATGAGACGGAGCATTGTGTTCTTTAAAGGGAACCTGTCAGTTAAACCACTCACACTAACTGAACATATATTTTTATACAGAAATACAACTATGCCTATATAGTTATTCCCTGTGCCTGGAAAGTTGCACTGTCCATCGGTAAAGTTGTCTCACCATCAATACATATCCATGTACTGCAGCTTCAGCTTCCTGATGGTAAAATTGTATGATTTTTCTACAGACAAGTGAGCTCTTCTACATCATTCACACGCTTACTGTTTCACTCGCTGAAGAGAATTCCTGCGGGAGGGGTGGATAAGGGGGTTGAGACAGAAACTGTCAGTGATTGGCTGAAGAGAAAGCGGTTCTTATCCCTTAGGAATTCTCTTCATGGAGGAGAATTAGTTGGAGGCACAGCTGAGCAGGAATGACACGAATATGCCAGACACAGCTCAGAGGAACTTTACAAACGGACCATGGAGTTTTTTCAGGCATAGGGAGCAACAATATAGAGATAGTTGTGCTGCAGTATAAAAGCAGTCTTAAATGATATGTTTAGTTTGAATGGGTTAATTTAAGTGACAGGTTCCCTTTAAGGGATCCAATTACTTCTGTTTCGGAATATGATTGTACTGTATTAATCCCCTAAGAACATCCTCTTGATGAATTTGAGGAGCACAATCTGAACAATCTCAATAGACTATTAATGAAGTAGGTATTATTTCCAGTGAGTCTGGGTAAATACTTATGTCAGCAATAGGGTCTGATCTTCTAATGACGTTTTGTTGCACTGCCCTTACATCCCCTGCACATAGAGTGTATCATATCTAAATGTATCTTTTTCTCTAAGTGTAAATCACAATCATGTGTCATTACATTACAATGTGTATATGATTGTTCTATTGTGAGATACAAGTAAGACATATAATATATTGCCCATTCTGACCTCTCACTGTGAATTAGAAGCTAACTCCTCTTGCTCTGATTACCATGCAGGGCATGGAGCATTGGGTTTTGATAGAAAGGAGAACTGAAAACTCTCATACTTCCTTTGAAGAGGTGCCAACATCTGAAACTGTCCAGATTTGTGGACAGGATTTGTCTCCCAACAGGGACGATCATATGCAACTTCCCAAGCATAGGGAGGAAAGAGAAGCTGAGAACCCATACGAGGAGAAAGGGACTGAGAAAGTGGCACCAATGGTAAAGGGAGTGGAGAGAAGAATCAGGTTAACACAAAGGGAAGAGCGACTGGTGATGGTTACTGGTGAATGTGACATAGTGGAAGGCAAAGCCAGGACAGCACCAGATGGTGCTCCTGCAGATGATAGTAGAGAATGGGCTATAAAGATGGACAATGTGAAACAAGGCCAAACATGGAGTAGGGGAGAAGAAGTAGATGGGGAAGAACCCTACATGAAGCGATCTGAAAGAGGAATGGTCCTATCTGGATCATCTGAGAGATCTCACGATATGAGCAGGACCATTGTGGAGATTGGAGAGAGCAGGCGTGTCATTTTATGTGACGAAGAAGAAGCCGATGACAGTGCTGATGAAACCGAAGGAGAGTGGAACAATGATGCCCACTGGGAAGACCAACACAAAACTTTAATCTGGTGTGAGAGCTCTGGTTACCAGGAACCTCAGAAACCTGAAGATGTAGAGGATACTGGCATATCATCCCATCATCATCATCATGAGCAAATGCAATCATGTAGAAATCTGGAGAGCTACAAAGATGAAACCTTGAAGGAAAAAGTAAGGGAATATGTCACAACTGATATCCTAATGCCAGAGGATCATACTGAAGAGCTGACTGAAGATGGCTGTGCCTCTAGTATAGATAATGAAGAAGAGGCTGTGGCATCTCGACTTTCCGATGAGTCAATGTCTTCACGTGTACAAATGACAGCCGAAAGGGGCACAGAAGATTTACCTTTGGAAGACTGGGGTCCACCAGTGCTTCACTTTATGCTACCAACTATCATACCATTACCAGTGAGCCTGCCTAGAGAACGAGGCCATCAAGAGGTGGCAGCAGACAGCAATCCAAGTGAACGAATTCTTGTTCAACCAAATCCTGGGCCCCATGCTGTCTCTTATCAAGAAGGAAATGCCAGTCCTGCTGAATCCGCAACAGACACTCCTGGAGACCTTTCATCTCCAGATTCAGGCTGTGAAATAACACTCACCGATGCGGCGGTAACTGTGCTAAATCCTCAGCGGTAGCATGTTTGTAAGGGGGGGAGGGAACGAGGCACCAAACCTGCTTGGCATTAAAGTGTTGTGGTTTGGCTAGCACGCCAGGTCCCTGTGTGTGTATACGAAGGGGCATGGTGTCATAATGGGATCTGTCTGCCTGTCTGTGCCAATACTCTCCCACCATCTGCTTCTGGCTGGAGTACCGTCTGGCTTTAAAATACCCCGTCCCCAAATATCAGTCTGAAAAGCATGGAAGCAAAAGAGGAGACGGGAAGGAGAGCTGGTGGAAAGATAAAGAGAGAGGTGAAGCTACATCCTCTTAACTAATCTGGTAACATGACTATAATACATCTTCCCCACTCCAGGAATCAGGCACTTTCAATGACAGTGATTCATTGGCTCCTGCAGTAATTTTCTTAGTCGTCTGGGAAAATCAATGCTTGGCAGGTACCCTGCAGTTCATGTCCCATATTAAACGCATAAATGGATTGAAAAGCCTTGCGATTTGCTCCTTCATGGATAAGAAGGAATTACTAATCTCCATCCCACCTCCTCCCCACTCACTGCACTGAGGCTGCTGTTTTCTTGCTTTTGTGCTATGCATCTGGACCCTGATTCACTGAGCTGTATTAAGCCCAGAAATGTGACGAAATATGTTCTTAAATGGTCACGACAATGTTATCCGACCTTGAGAAATGCGTAATTATTTCACGTAGACCTATGGTTTAACATTCTAGCCTTTTTATTGTTTTATTTTAGTTATTTATCCATCAATATCCCATTCCTTCCCGTATGATATAGAAAAAAAATACAATATAGATCCAATATGGCCCCGATATTGTAACAGTTTAATACAACTTAGTGAATCAGCATCCATTTGAGCCTCGCTTTGATGCTGTGGTGCCCAGCATCAGTCTCATGCATTGTGCTGAAGGTCTTGCTCTCTGCCCCTTGGAAATTCTTCACTCTAATCCTTCTCTCCTGCTCTAGA
Source organism: Engystomops pustulosus (assembly GCF_040894005.1). Lineage (NCBI taxonomy): Eukaryota > Metazoa > Chordata > Amphibia > Anura > Leptodactylidae > Engystomops > Engystomops pustulosus. The sequence continues at coordinate 160,508,690 of NC_092416.1, read as the reverse complement.
GTCAACCACTTGAGTCAACATCTTGGGAGGAAAGGGACATCCCGTCTGCTCTCAGAGAGGTCTCCCTGCCGGACCAGGGTTATAGGAAATCCGGGATTGTTCTTTTTCAGGTCAGGGCTAGTGTCCTGCCCTGATTCTGTGTGCACTGTATTAATTTTTTGGTTTAGTGTGGGGTGCAGATCATGTGGTCCAGGAAAATAACATGAAAAATTGTAATAAATATACATATATGTCTGCACTGGCTCAGAGATATCTAATGTTCCTCTAGGTAGTGGTGTGAAGCTATTTTAACAGGTGTCTACTGTTGCTATATGTAAATACTAATATGTGTCTAATAGCCTTAACTTGCTCCGTGATGAAGAAACAATCTATGAAGAGTATGCCTATGGCAAATCCAACATGTTTTATGTAATATAGTCTGCAGCAGAAATCCAAGCTCACAATAGAGATGAGCGAATAATTCAAGATACAATTGGATAAAGCTTTGCAATATTTGTTAAACGATTCAGTCAAGGTCCAAATCGAATCGGTCTGAACTTTTTTTTGCTGCCATTGTCCTGGAAATTGGTATATAATATATAGGAGCCTAGAGCGCCTCAGGGTCGTTTGCATAATTTTTAAAGCCTTTTTTGCAAGAACATGGGCATAAGGAGCTAAAAGCAAATTGATCCTGCCAGAGGGGGCACACACCAGCATGTAAGTGTGCTTGGTTTACAATCCTTCATCCTGGAGGTAGATTTCCCTTATGTTCTTATTGCTATGTGGGATTTTTTATTCAAAAAGTCCCCTAAAAGTCTCAAAATGCATAAAAAGTTCCAGAACATACACCAGCAGGGGACTGGAGTAACTACTTTTTGCAAAAGTCCCAAGTTATAAATCTGTTCTGTTTACTCCACATTAATGAAGTTGCGGAAATGTGAGACATTTTAGCACTGAAAAGTCCCAAAAAAACTTTAATGACCACTTTTTACACCATATGTAATGTATGTATCTGATCACATGAAATCACAGCATGCCTCCATGGAGGATTATAAATACATCAGATGTTGCAGTTGTAACAGGACCTTAAATGACATCACCCTGGTCACATGACATGAAATGGTGAATACTTAGAAGGCATGGGACGTGGGTAGAAGTAGATGGGAGAGGCTGGACGACCAGGGCACGCCCCCTCTGATGCCAGGGAACATAAAGTTGATTTATGGGGGCATAAATGAGACAATTTTTAGCTAAAAGAAGGGTGCCAGTTAATAGGGCTCTTTTGGAAAATGCGTCGACAGGCTCCCTTTAACCCCTAACCTAATGCAAAAATTTGTAGAAATTTAACAAATGACATAGGACCTTTCTATAAAGAAATCAGAGGGCTAGAGGGGGTTATATACCAATTTTCAGGACCATTGGAGCAACATCAGTTCATCAAAATCAAATCAGAAAAAATTGGTATTCAAAATCTAATGGATTCACTCATCTCTAGCTGGCAGATTAAAACAAAACTCATCCTAATGATCCAGGGCTTTGGTTCTGACACTAACTGGCTTCTTTTTTGTCCTTGGTGACACACAAAAACTGTCCTATCGGTTAGTCAATAGCTTAGGCGAATCAGCACTGTGGTCAGTAATGGGCATATTCTATCCGAAAAAATAAGACCAATGAGAAGCCAGTAAGTGTTGGATTGGGAGAAGAAAACGATCACTTCTATATTTTTAACGCCCTTTGCCAAAAAAAACGTTCTCATTGGACACCCTTTTAATAATTTTTATAGTTAGACTTTAGATTATATTTTCTTTAGAGGAGGGGGTCATATGATGTTGACTCACACTGTTGTGTCCATTTAAATCTGGTGGGCATTGGTGAGATGTACATTTGTTAAATTGTAACAGTTAATATTCCGCTTTATAGTTTTTCTACTATGTTACTATGTATGGAAGGCCATTGTTACAAATCCATCTGAACACAACATGCCACTCGCCTCTTATCTACGTAATGTCACACTGAGACCTTTCGCCATCATGGTTTTTTGAATTCCCTTAGAGAGTGAACAGCAGGGAAGCAGAGGAAGGACGTGCAACGGGAGAGGAGGAGCAAAGTGCAGGACTCCTCAAAGAAAACCAACTGAGCATTGAGAGGAAGTGCTCAAGCATTACCGTCAGCTCTACGTCCAGTCTAGAGGCCGAGGTGGACTTCACTGTCATTGGAGATTATCACTCCAATGTAGGCTTTGAAGATTTCACACGTAGCTTGCCAGAGTTACACCGGGACCAGGGTGACGGTGCTGGAGGCACAACTGAAAACCTTGCCGCTACATCCCAAGAAGAACATGACGGAGACAAACCAGAGGAGGAGACAACGGAGGTACAAAGTTACAGCATGGAGTGTCCAGGCGTACCCTTGTCCGTGTTGTCATACCTACCAGTAAATACGTAACCTGTGGCATCTTAAATTGGCTGCCCAGGGCTGCCGTACATCACTGAAAATTCCAAGTGCATCGAAGGTGCTGGAAATGCATGACGTGGTCAAATACGTGGACGTTTATGTACCATATCCTCCATCCGCTCTTGTGTTTGTGTTCGGCATCTCAATCTTGTTACTTGACATTGCATGTCACTGTGCCATGACATCACTATGTGCATGCTGTGACCATCCATCTCCATCCAAGATGTCATCTGCACCGACACATGACATCACTGGTGTTCATAGCATGTTAATGTATCATCATTATATCATAAAACGTCAAATACCCATCCTGTGCATGTTTTTTTTTTTTTAATTCTCATTCATATCATCTGTATTCATAAGCTATTTTCCATAATATTTCAGCTGGTTATCATATCATAACCCAATTGTTTTTATAACTTTTTAGTCCCAGCTGAAGACAGTGCACAAAGAGGTCACCACTAGCGTCAATGCAGTCAGCAGGACAGATGGAGAAACTATTACGCACACGCAGATTACTACTGTGCAAACCACTCAGGTAACAATATCAAAAGATGGGAAAAGTTTTGTCCAGGCTTATGTTCATTACATATAATGTAAAGTTTTACACATTTTTTATGTACCTTTTATTGCTTGTATTTGTCGGATTGTGGGAGATAATAAGAGTAGTCAAAGAAAACCCACACAAACACATATAGAACTTACAACTCAAACAAATATAACATTTGAACCACCAACGCATTGGGAGATGATGGGAGATGATGGGTGGAGACTAGCTGTTATGATGTCTCCCATACACTGCACATGGGAGGCAGAAGAGAATCTGCTCCATTGTTAAGTTGGAAAGCACTGACCTCAACTGAAGTAGACAAAGCACTTGGGGTGGGATAGAAGCTTACTATTCCTTTCTAGCAGACTCTGGGGGAGATTTATCAGAAGTGCCTGACAGCAGAACTGTTCTGGTTGCGCATGGCAAGCAATTAGGGTTCAGCTTTCATTTTCTCACAGCCGATTATAAAATTAAAGCTGAGCTCTGATTGGTTTCCACGGGCAACTAGAACAGTTTTACCTCAGACACTTCTGATAAATCTCCCCCTTTGTGCCTTTGTCTCTCCTCTTACACTCCTACCACTACTACTGCTCATACCTCCCCCTTCCCTCTACATAGACTTCTATGTGACATAACAATCTGTGAGCTGCCAGAGTAAGACAGATTCAACAGATATTTCAAAGTTGCATCTTGAATCTTTTGCAGGCTGAGGAAAGCAGGATAGACCTCGGAGGTGGAGATCTGGTAAAAGCCGCAGCATCTGGTGAGAGCGCCCAACCTCTGCAAGCGGATGTGGCTCGTACACAACATGTAAGTAATGGAAGACAGCATAGTACTGCTCTGATGGTATTGAATGTAATCTTGTTACAGAATGTATCATTATATATATCCTTAGGTTTCCCATACTGCAAATATTACTCACGGTACAGCAGAAACATTGTCCTCATCCACGACTACCCATGTGACAAAGGTGAGGACATTTTACCCTGCAAACACAAATATTACATAGATTGTATTTTGACATTTTTCATTTATTAAAATTATGATGTAATAAGTCAAAGTAATTTTTACTAAATAGGCAAATTTTTCAGTCGGTGTAAAATAGGAAAGAACTTGTTGTTTCCTCGTACTTTACCTCCACTTCAGTGCAGGCTCGGCAATAACGTTGTATTGACAGAGTGCACCCACCAGAGCTTGTATTAGGCTCCTTTAAGATGAACGTATGATACACCCGGGGCAGGACCCAGGGGTAGCGCTCCTCACCCCTCCCCTTTCCATAGAGAACCATGCAGCTGTGCCCTACGTAGGGAGGAAGATAAATATGTCAAAATATGATGTTTATCAAATATAATATTCTGTAGTATTCAGAATATGAATAATGTAAAGCTAGGAAAGTCATGTGTTCATTCCGTTACGTATAGTATGGCTGACTTCACCAAATTTTATCTTTACTTCAATTTTCTATCTATTACGTCCTAAGCAGACAGTAAAAGGTGGATTTTCTGAGACAAGGATAGAGAAAAGAATAATTATTACTGGAGATGAAGATGTGGATCAAGAACAGGTAAAACTGCAGTACGTCACGCTGATTACAGACTTCAGAGTTGTAAAACTTCATTGAAGTTCAGTAGGAGTATAATTTTAGTGCACGGTGTCAGCGCTTGGATTTATTCAATGTATAAGTATATGTGTCAGCTGATAGACTATGACACACGTTGGCTGTGATGTAAAGGCAAGACAGCAGCAAGAACCATAAGACAACAGCACATGGATGAGATCAGAAGAGAAAGTTTCCCTTACTGTAGTTGCTGTACTCGATCTGATGGATCTAAGAGCAGTATAAAGTTTTTATTTCACACCACAGGTACCCATAGAGCACTTGCAACTAACTGACACCCTTCTTTTAGCTAAAAATTGTTCTTCTCATATTTCCATATATCTTTATATATATATTTACCTGGTATCCAAGGATATCTATAGTGAGTCGAGGTGAGCATGACCTCCTCCGGCTGAATCCAGCAGCTCCTCCCTAAGCTCTCTCTGCATGCAACAGTAATGTCATGTGACCAGGGTGACATCAATGCAGGTCCTTTAGCCTTCTAAAATTACCAAGCTGCACACCAAGCATATATCTCATGAAATCGCAGCATATCATATCACATGAAATCACATGAGCGTGCAAAGAGAGGAGGAGAAGGCTGTGATTTTTTATGTGAGATATGTGCATGTAGTACAGTTGGCTAATGTTAAGATGCTAAAAGACCTGTGATGATGTCACCCTGGTAACATGACATTAAGACACTCCCCTCGACTTGCTCTATAGATCCCTAGATACCATGCAAGTTTATAATTTTATGTGGATTTGAGGGAAACAACTTTTAGCTAAAAGATAGTTACTAGAGCTGTATTTGTGAAAAATGTGGTGACAGGCTCCTGGAAAATATGCAAAGTTTTCCAGGATTGGATAAGGAAAACCACACCTCGTTTAGCTACCTTGTAAGGCAGCTCCCTTGACATCAAGCATGACCTTCAGGGAGGCCTATGACATGATGCGGGATTAAAACCAAAACAGTATATCTATTTCAGAAGGAACAGACTCCCAACTGTATATACCCCAATCCCCCTAGTGGAGCATCCATGGCTAGAAGACTCCACACGCCTACATGGTGGCCTTAATTGGCAGTCTCCGTAAGGAGAACTCTTACTTCCTGACCCTAGTGACAGGTTCCAGCACACATATAGGACTCAATTCAATAGGAGGACAGGAGACCCAATTCACATCTGTGTCAGGGTCTCATTGTAAATTCTGACAAAATTCATGGACAAAAAATGCTGTATATAGGACTTTTAGAATTTAATGGTGTTAATCATTTTACACATCTGGTGTTTCTATATTTTCATCTTATAATGGAGCAGATTAATGGAAGTCAGAGCACAGATAAGTCAATTTTTTTTAACACTTCCAGTTCATCCTACACTTCCTTAATTTTAGGCGCTCGCCATGGCTATAAAGGAGGCAAAACTGCAACACCCAGACATGCTGGTGACTAAGGCGGTGGTGTACTGCGAAACAGAACCTTCTCCTGAGGAGCCTGGAGAGAAAGAGCAGGTGAGATGCCACAACTCTTGTAGAGCGCTGACTATGTACGATACATAACAAAGAATTCATGTTTACAATCTAATTCTCTTCATTCTTTAGCAATCTTGACCTTGGATTTTGGATGTGAATCCTCCCTTCCATCTCCCTCTCTCTGCCCCCCGTCTCATAAAATAAGGACTGTCCTCCCTTCCCTGATCCTACAGCACATGCCAGCTGCAAAGCCTCGAAATGGGCGAGGGGCTTCTGAATTCATGCTGACAGCATTCCCTGACAATGGAAGACTTGTCACCTTCCTGGGAGCGGAGTAACATCTCTTGTGAAGATGACTATGGGACACTTCCTTCTTGTGCATCAGCTCTACGATGGCTCCTCTTCTGAGAAGCATGCCTAGCAATGCGTGATTAGATTGCATGTGGCATCCGCAGAGTCAATTTTATCTGCGCGGTTAGGAAATTTGTGCTTCGGAATAAAAAACAAAACAAAAAAACACTGAAAAATTCACCGAAGGGAATCCCTCAGACGTTCTTCAGGGCGCTCCTGCAACAATGGGGTTAATAATTCTTCATAAACTCATCATTTGTTATACGCATTAGATACCTAGCAATTCTCTCTCTCTGATATACTATATTCCAGGCCAGGAAATCTCTCATATAGATACTTAGCGCTGTACGATTCTGTCCTGATAATCTGCAGTTGACATGTCACATTAGGTAGAATTGCGGCAGTGGCGTCTGTTCTGATGATACAATGTATTCCCCCTGGTCCCGGCTGTTCCGAACAGCAAGCAATATGGAAATGAAAGGCGACGGATGTGTTCCGATACTGTAGGACTCTTGTATTTTTGGACCCTGCTAGTAGGACTTTCTGCACAGTTAACCCATTTGTTGCCGGCGATGGAGTCAGAAGATGTCCTGGCTAGTTGGGGAGGGTGGAAAGGTTGAGCCGTGTGTGTGTATGTGTGAAAAAGGTTTTAACGTCGCACAGGGGGAGGCCTGATCCACTGCAATGCTGTGCTCTCCCCCAAGTCCCTCCTCCCCCCTGTGCACCGTGATCACTGCTCTATAGCCAATAAAATCAAAGTCAGTGTGACATGCGACTTCTTCCTTATTCTCACCATCAATTATTTAAAGGGGATGTATATTAATATTGTATAAAACATTCAAAGAGCAGGGGAGAGCAAGAAAAAAGCTAGTCATACTGCAGCCTAGCCCATAGTGCAGGAGACAGCTATATATACTGCAAGCATGGGGGCTCACTGCCTCCCCTCTCTCTATAGGGTAATAGTATGCAAATATTTTATTCTTATGACTGAGTATTGTTCTAAATGCGTTTAAAGGAAATCTACCACCAGGATCAATGATTATAAACCAAGCACACTGTCATACTGGTGTGTGCCCCCTCTGGCAGGATCCACTCTTCTTTTAGCTTCTTATGCCCTTATTTATAAAAAAAAAAAGCTTTTAAAATTATGCCTAGATGTTAAATGTTAATGTTATTTTTATTATTTTCCTTTTTTTATTATAATCAAGGGCATAAGAAGGCTAAAGAAGAGTAAATCCTGCCTTTAACATTTCCTTTTGTATTTGAATATGAAATATAAGTTTGCAGAGTTTTAAATGGATTTCCCAAACTCAAAAATGTATGGCACACCAAACAGGATGGGTCCAGAAGGTGCGACCTTCTGTCTTGAATATGTAGGTGGTGGCCTTCCTTACTTTGGCCACTTAAAAAAATTAAGAAGTTACCTGGAAAGATAGCCACCCCTCTATTTACAGAAGGCGTTTGGGGAGGGTTCCAATCCTTTTTCTGGAGTTAGCAATGCAAACATCTACATGGTTTCTTTTACGAGCTTTAAGATGTCTGTGCTTATAGAAGAGTTGTATATTGAGTAGAAATGTATCTGTTCACATATTATTAGCATGGTTGCAGTGACGCATTATTTCCTAGATTTCTAGTAATCTATGATGCTAGGATTTCCTGACTTCCCCCAGTACTAATGTCCCGGGCAGTTCAGGAGAGTAGATGACTATGATTCTAGGAGTCCTGCTCTCTGCACAGTGTTTCAGACCATATTTATCATACTAAACTCATCTATGTGTAGCATAATTTAACCTTTTCCTTTCCCACTGGATCCACCTCTGCTTTCGCCTGAGGTAGTGGAGAATTGTGATGCAGTTCAAGACAGTGGCACAAAAGTCCAGTCCAAAACAGGTCTCGCCTGCATTTATTCAAGCAGCAGATACTAAACAAAACAGCCTTCACATTCAGGCATCAAACATAAACAAAATCCTACCCATTTGGGCGCTACAAAGAGTTCCCCTAACACACCACTAAAACATGGAAGTCAGGGCTGTGTGTGCTCTGCCAGACTCCTCTCAGTCAGCTCTGCTCAGCAGCTTTATACAGCCTGATTGGGCTGCTACCACCACCTCTGTCCAAGGTGCTGAACAACCCAAAACCTGGCCTAGCCTAACAAGGAGGTGAAATGGACCACCCGACTACCAGCCTGCGAATCCATTCCATATAAATCCAGCCCAGGAGATTTATATGGAAATAAAAATCTGCTCCAGCAGATTGCTCCAACAAATAGCTTGTTCGAGTCGTACTTCCCGGATTTACAGTGTTTGCAGCTGGACAAACACAACCTCTACACTAAGGCCTTGCATAATAGGAAAACCCAGGGGAAACATATTGCCCATCCACAGTTAACCCTTCAGTGTCTCACACTTGATAAAAGCACCAAACCTTTTAGCGGTTCACAGAGCATTAGGTGATACCTGGATAAAATGGACTTTGTAATGTAATGAAAAGATGGATACGTTTTAGGTAATAGTTGTCTGATTTCAACATTCACAATACCATGTGTAGGTGTGAGAGAAGCCGCTCCAACTTGCAACGTCTCCGCTCAATGAGATACAATTAAATGGGGTTAAAGGTTGACTACTGTTCAGATGGAATCTCATTGTGACTATTGTCTAACACAGAGCCGTCACAGGGAGTTCTTTTCCCTACGCTTGCGCACTTACTGCATATGTGAAAATTTTCTGGCTGCGTTTCTTTCTATGCCAGGCAGGGCGTACAAATAAACCCTGCACAAGCCTCCGCCAAATACATTGTTTTTTTGCAGGACAAGTTAAAGTTACTATTTCTACCAATTTAGAGTTCATTATTTTTATTTTGTTCTTATTTTATTGGGCAAAATAAAAATAAAGGCCCAGTGATAATGGGCGTGGCAATACTCAATGGAGCACATTTACTAAGAACAGTGCAAACTGCTCCAAATGCAGTGTCCTGTGTAGTGTGCAGGGGGCATCAGATTCAGGATTTCTGGCACACATTCTGCATGAATCTGGTGGCCCCTGTACTGCCCCCACAGAGTGCACCACTTTTTTGGAGGGCACCTTTAACATGCGATGTGTGACACACTGCTGTCGGACATTGCATGTTTAATCTGGTGCACGGTCCTACTGAGCACCAGAACGCCCCCTTTCAGAGCAGAAATTTGTGTTGCATGATGACTTGTGCAGCCACGACACAAATTGGCCATGTGTGACACATATGTGGTGCAGACACTTCTTAAATACCTGTAAAAGCAATTTGCACTAAAAAGAACATGCAAAGAAAACTGGCGCACGGAGCTTAGTAAGTGTGCCCCAATATTTGGTGCTAAAAATAAGAAGAAGAACACTTTGTTACACTGTAAGTATTACTGACAAACAATGATATGGACAGAAATGTGGACCTTTATTAGGTAAGTGAAGAGGTAAGTGAAACACTAGGTAATATATTTAGGTGCGGCTATAACTGTGGCATCTGGACATTTATGCGCTGGCTTGCTTTTCTACCCAGTTCCCTGCACTCTGTAAGTATGGAGTTTGGTACGCAGGGCTGGCTCCAGGTTTTAGTGGGCCCCTGGGCGACAGAGCCTTAGTGGGCCCCTCCGTGGGCCGCCCTCCAGTGGCCATACTGCGCTCCCTCCCCCTGCGGACACTGACCACCCCCCCTTTCCCTCCAGGCACACTGACCCCCCCCAACCTCCCCCTGCGTACACACTGACCCCGGGGACACACTGTCCCCCCCCCCCCCCCAGTGGACACACTGAACCTCCCCTGCGGACACACTGAACCCCCCCCCCCTCCCCTGTGGACACACTGACCACCCCTGCTGACACACTAACCCCCCCCCTCTCCCCCTGTATACACACTGACCCCCCCGCCCCCCTATGTCTGCCCGGGGTGACGACTTTCTCATTTGTTGTCGCCGCCTTGCACTGTCATTCTCCCTCAGCATTGTCTGACCCCTCTTTTACCCCTCTTTCCCTGTCCCTCCTTAAAGGGGTACCTTTTGTTTTTGTGTATGCTCATGGGAAGCCTCTCTTTGGTGTGTTACTTACCATACCGGTCCAACCCACACTTTATTACGTACCACATGGATCTGGACTTACTTGGTATATAGGTTTGATACCTTCACCTCCCTTCTCTCTCCCTTCCTGATTCTCCTGTTGTTTTCATAATTATACACACCTACTACGTTCTCCCTCTCCACCCATTCCCCCCCATTCCCCTGCCTGAGAGCTAGTGACGTCACTAAGCTCCCAGGCAGGGGAATGGGTGGAGAGGGAGAACGTAGGAGACGACCATAGTTATGAGCAGACAGAGCTCCGAGCACCCTTTGTGATGTACACAGGAGCACCAGCGACTAATTAGCATCATTTTAAAAGACATTTTTGGGAAAAATGCCAAGAGTTTAGGACTAATGAAGATCTGATCCTGGATGTAGATGAAAACGCTGACCAGGAAGAATGTTTGCTTACAATACTCTATATCCAAGTAGTTGATTTCCTTTAAAAATCCATACATTTCCTCAGTTCTAGTTATGAACACCAGGTGGCAGCATATGTTAATTCAATGCAAGTTAATGACCTGCCAATTTGCCACAGATTACCAGAGGGAGAATATAGCATGGCAGTTACCATACATACTCGCAGGGCCGGTTCTAGACAAAGTGGGGCCCTGGGCAAAACTAAAAGTGGGGCCCCAAAATAAAACTATTTTATGACCAGTCACAGTCAGCAAGAGGCTTCTTTAGTATGGTAAAACAAACTGTAATATGGGAGAATTTTATAGGAGATAGATAGATGATAGGGAGATTTATGGGCAGCATGGTGGCTCCATGATTAGCACTACAGCCTTGCAGCGCTGGTCAACATCTGCAAAGATTTTGTATGTTCTCTCTGTGCCTGCGTGGGTTTCCTCCGGGTCCACCGGTTTCCTCCCACACTCCAAAAAATTACTGGTAGGTTGATTAGACTGTGAGGCCCATTGGGGAGGGGGACCAATATTTTCTGAAAGCAGACACTTGCCCCATTTTCAAAATTGCATCAAAGATTTTATAGACATAGGCACCTTCATGCAATTTTGGTTCAAATTGAAACATTTTATTAAAAATACTTAAAATTTGACTTTGATGGCAAAAAATTTGATCCAAACAGAAAATGTTTACCTTCACATCTCCTAAATGTAATACATGGACATTTGTTGAGTTCACAAATGTGCCCTATTGATATGTTCACATAAATAATTCCACATAATATCACTAAAACTGTAATAACTAGATATCTGCTTTTCAGCAAGAAATTTTAAGACAGTCACAACCTGCAAAATATAGCAATAAAACAGAATAAAAACCTATAGAATTTTGAAAGCAGACAACCAGGCGATGCATTTGGCAATTAACATTCAAAATTTCCTCTAAAATATGTACAAATCCAGATACTTATATAAAGAAAATCTACTTTCCTAAAACAGTCAGATGAGAGGAGATGATACAGACCCCACATGTGTATATTCACCAAAATATGCAGCAAAGGGAACTGCAGAAAATTCACACAGATGTATCATTGTCTGTTCCTTACACAATGGTAACCCAAATAAATAACTATATATCCATAAACCCAGCTAATGAGATAATAAAAGTCACTATTAGATGTCGCCAATGTATTATCCGCACAATAACAGAACCCTCCGCGCTTCATAAGAATGAGAGTGAGAACGTCATAACATGGGTGTAAGTAATGGAGGATGATAAAAAATAAAAACTTTATTCCAGAACGTGTGTGTTTTTGGTGTTACATATAACTTTTCGGACATGTTCTGGTCGCGGTGTAGTCACATTAGGCGAAGAGGATTGAATGTTCATCGTATCAGTCAATTTTCCCAACAAAAACAAAAAATAACTATCACAAAAAAAAAGGGAATAAGAGAGAAGGGGCCACATTTATCACTTTTGTGCGCCTAGGTGTAGTAGTTGCGCCTAAATTCTGGCGCACTGTTTTCCAGAATTATCACAAGCTACAACCATCTGTGATAAGTTAATTTCCTGCCTCTTATTAATCACTTTACTTTAACACAGTTTAGGCGCAGTTTAGGCGCAATGTTAGATTCAGGCACTTACATGTGATCCTGCTACAAGCTCCTCTCTGCTTCTCCCACAGCCCAGAATGAAGATAACACTCACAGCAGCACCCAGGTGTGTGACACCCAGCACCCAGTGACCTCCTCAGCAGGGGCTTCTCCTGGAGGGGATGCCCCAGTGCTGGTCTCCTGCTGCACCCCTGTAATTCTGCACAGTATCCCCCTCAGACACACTGGTGATACTGTGCAGAATGACATGGGGGACACCTGTCAGTACTATGTGCAACATTCTGTAACGTTCTCTTCTCTCTTGCTCTGAGCTCAGGATTCTGCAGAATGTTTTGTAAATAGAAGGTGATGAACTGTAAATAGAGTCTGCAGCTCCTGTCTGCAGAGTATCTAATGACTGTATTATCTGTACTAGTGTCTGCAGAGTATCTAATGACTGTATTATCTGTACTAGTGTCTGCAGAGTATCTAATGACTGTATTATCTGTACTAGTGTCTGCAGAGTATCTCATGTCTGTATGATATGTTCTAGTGTCTCCAGTGTCTGGATGAGCTTTTCTCCTAGAAATGAGCTGTTCTGCAAAGGGGCTCAGTGCTTTCTTCTCAGTTAACGCCACCTTGGGGCTGGAGTGTTTTTGCGCCCGTTTTTGCGCCTAAATGAAAAGTTGCAAGTGATGAATATCATTAGGCGCATCAAAACATCTGGATTGCTAGTATAAATGAGGGAAAGCTGGTTATTTTTTGCTGCGCAGCTAGCATTTGGCCGCATTTAGTCGCAAAAATGGCACAAAAACGGTGCGCCGAAAAGGCGCAAAAACAACAGAAAATAACGATTGATACATGTGGCCCAAAGTGTGTTCTTAGATTTGCATAGAGAAGGGTTAAAAACATGAATATTAGTTGATATTATCCCTTCTCAAAATGTAGTACTAGAAACATATAAAGTGAATATTTCCATTATCTGTGAGGTGCAGCAGCTCCTGTGTGCAGCTAATACTCCCTGCAGCCTGATGGCTAAGAATCTGGAGATGGGGGAGACAATTCAGGGGGCTGTATCTCTGGCTCTGTGACACATAGAACCTCACTTCTTTTTTCCTGTGAAAGAAGAGAGTCTCCTCTTTTATATGAATCTAAATTTGTGTTTCTAAAATGTAGAAAAACGGAGCTATTAACTGTTAAACTGCCGTCGGAAGTGATATTTATATATAAAAATGGCACCTGATATTCTCACTTTAAACCTGAATATCTCTGGATCCAGGACACCTAGAAACACAATTCAAGATTCATTTGAAAGAAGAGATTCTCCCCTTTCTCCCTGGGGGCCCTGGGCAATTGCCACCTTTGTCTACCCATAGCGCCGGCCCTGCATACTCGAGTATAAGCTGACCCGCATATAAAAACCCGAGGCTCCTAATTTTACCACAAAAAACTGTGAAAACCTATTGCCTCGAGTATAAGCCTAGAGTGGAAAATGCATTGGTCACAGCCTCCCCTCAATGAAATGCACAGCAGCTTCCCCCAGTAATGAAATACCCATCAGCAGCTCCTCATTATATATATATATATATATATATATATATATATATATATATATATATATATATATATACAGGTGGTCCCCTACTTAAGGACACCCGACTTACAGACAACCCATAGTTACAGACAGACCCCTCTGACCTCTGGTGAAGCTCTCTGGATGCTTTACTATAGTCCCAGACTGCAATGATCAGCTGTAAGGTGTCTGTAATGAAGCTTTATTGATAATTCTTGGTCCAATTACATCAAAAATTTTGAAACTCCAATTGTCAATGGGGCAAAAGAAAAAAAATTGTCTAGAACTTCCATTATAAAATATACAGTTTCGACTTGCATACAAATTCAACTTAAGAACAAACCTCCAGACCCTATCTTGTATGTAACCCGGGGACTGCCTGTATACATATATATATAGTTCTTACCTCAAGCAGTTTGCAGTTTTTCATCTATACTGAGAGCATGCATTAGGGCTATCTATACACTGTGGGCAGTGGGCCGAGGCTATCTATATACTGTGGGCAGTGTGCCGAGGCTATCTATATACCGTGGGCAGTGTGCCGAGGCTATCTATATACCGTGGGCAGTGTGCCGAGGCTATCTATATACCGTGGGCAGTGTGCCGAGGCTATCTATATACCGTGGGCAGTGTGCCGAGGCTATCTATATACCGTGGGCAGTGTGCCGAGGCTATCTATATACCGTGGGCAGTGTGCCGAGGCTATCTATATACCGTGGGCAGTGTGCCGAGGCTATCTATATACCGTGGGCAGTGTGCCGAGGCTATCTATATACCGTGGGCAGTGTGCCGAGGCTATCTATATACCGTGGGCAGTGTGCCGAGGCTATCTATATACCGTGGGCAGTGTGCCGAGGCTATCTATATACCGTGGGCAGTGTGCCGAGGCTATCTATATACTGGGGACAGTGTGCCGAGGCTATCTATATATTGGGGACAGTGTGCCGAGGCTATCTATTTACTGGGGACAGTGTGCCGAGGCTATCTATATACTGTGGGCAGTGTGCCGAGGCTATCTGTATACTGGGGACAGAGTGCTGGATACATACATATTGGGGGGCAAATAAAGGGAGCATAATATAGGGTGCACAGTATATATAGATAATAGAGGGGTCACAGTATATACATATATAAATATAATATAGGGGGAATAGTATATACTGTACATCTAAAGAGAGGGAAACAGTATATATATATCAAATAGAGGGGAGCACAGTATATATATATATATATATATATATATATATATATATAGAGGGAGGATGGTATTTAACAGAGGGGGCACATTATATAGCTATTATAGGGGGCACTGTATCTCTATTTATTACAGGGGTACAGTATGTACTAAAAGGGGGCACTGTATACATGTTAATTATCGGACTCTATATATACGTATAATCATTTGGTATCCTACGTATATGTATATAGGGACCGGAATTGGTCCGATGGTGTGTTTGATTCAGGTGCCATACTTACCGTATGTATTGAACTGCATACTGGTGCTGTAATTATGGACTAAGCTTCATACACAGGTGGGGGTTTGTTGTATACTGCAGCAAATACTGCAGTATACTCCACCACTAATAACCGCGGTCGGTGCTTGCACCGTTTGTGTCTATTAACTCTTCAGATGACACCCGCAAAGCTGCTGGCGGCATGTCAAAGACGGCAGATCCAATCGTCGCTCCCCCAAAAGTCATCAGAGGGTGGCGAAAGTTCCAATCACCGCCCTTTCACTAGAACTAATATAAAACGTAATAAACAGCAAAAGTCGCAGACACGCCGGTGGTGATCCCCATAACGGAAAATGACGATCAAATGTCCGAAACGTGACTTTTACACCATTTTACATCACATAAAAAATGGAATAAATAGTGATCAAAATGTTGCATAGAAAAAGGTATTAGCTTCAGAAAATGGTGACAATTTTTTTCCTTTTTCATACATATTCGTTTAATTTTTGAAAATGTGTTAAAAAACAATAAAACCTGTATAAAGATGGTTTCATCGTCATTGTAAAGAACCAAAGAATAAATCAGGTGTTATTTGAAGCGCACAGTGAAAGTCATAAAAACCGAGCCCACATAAACGTGACGCACATGCGTTTTTTTTCCAGCTTTACAGTAAAAGGCATGGAATAATAAATAACATCACGGAGAAGTAAAATTTGATATGCAGAAAATAAGCCCTCACACAGCTATATAAAAAATGAAAAAGTTATGGATTTTTGAAGCAAAATACAGCTGCTTAAACTTCGAGCAATGAAGAAAAAAAGATTAAAAGCTGCCAAAAGATGGCAGGAACTAACCAAGAGCGCAAATCTCCTCTTCTCAGCTGTTGTGATATGTATGATTGTGGCACACGTGGCATTTTGAACCCGTTTTTGGGCTGTTTTTAAGCAGTCCGTTAAAAAAACGCATGCGTTTTAGAACAGTTTTACTAATTATCTTAATTTAAACTGGTCAAAAATGGATGCCTTTTTTAACAGACTGCATAAAAACAGCCCAAAAACGGGTTCAAAACGCCACGTGTGCCACCACCCTTACAAAGCACAAACGCTGCATGCATACGCGGCCTCAATGTGTAGACGCACACTAAGGTCGTCATCTGCCTTGCATGAAATTCACATAGGAACTTAAAATCTGCAGCAACCATGAGGACTGTCAGGAACCATAATGTCAGCCCTCTGCCAGTCACAAGACTGTATTCAATTCCATTCCATTCCATTGAATGAAATACAGGCAGGGGAGACACTGAAATCACTGCTTCTTTTCGGGTGCATTTTTTTTTTACATAAAATATCTCATATTGTCACAAATATTCAATGTCAAAGCCTTGGTACAACAGAGATAAGTCTCTCAGAAAAGGGCGGGAAATGTGGTTACGAGGCTTAAGACTGACAGCAGGAACCACATGTGCACGGAACCAATTTCCCCACGTTCCCCATGTCTTGGGGAAGATATTTGCGGCGCACAGGAAATATCGCAGACGGGACGCAGGTGAGTAGTGTCCATAACAGGGATAGAGGGGAGATTTCGTGGTGGAGACCACAGGGGGAGCTTCATCTTCATCTTCATCTCCATTACCATATTATTAGGTTGTATGTCCTCTGCTGTGTTAATAGCTGACAGACATGACAGCCTAGTGTGACAGCCTACTCTATTAGGCTCATAACACATCAGAGGTAGCAACAAACAATCCCTAAATATGAAAATACCGGTGTAAATACTATCATCATCACCCCTGCCCCCCCCTCCCAGTCATGAAACTAGGAAAATTACTAGAATAACAAACTCCTAATATCGTGTTCAGTTCCTTTCCTTTTAAAAGGGCTGAACAGGTTTTTTTTAGTTATCTCTTATGAAGTGTGTGATTGTTGGGCCGGATTGCAGGAAGCCCCCTGATCTCAACACTGGGGGTCTCCTGATGGGTCATTCCTGCTCCATTTATGTTGTATTGTATGGTGAGGGATAGCTGGGTGCAGCGCCAGGATACATAGCGATGAATAAAGGTGATAATGTGCAGCTACATTTTTACGTGTATCACATAACCTATTGTAATCCTGGGGTCCTACCCATCCCTATCATTGATGTGGATATCACCTATTCTGCGGATGCCTGTTAAGTTATTCCAGCCTCATTATAGGTGTTGTATACTTTAGACAACTCAATTTTCGGTAAAAGGTCCCATAGGATGATCATATAGTATTCTGCAACCCAGATACACTCAACAGCAAATGTATAATGCGGTTGTCCCAGAACACTTACTCATAGATGCATGCATCGTGACTGTGGTGATCTTGATCTATCGTGACTGTGGTGATCATGATGCTAATGAGCTAGAAGGGCCATGGGGGATGTTATCAGAGCCCCTCCTTGCTGCAGCTTCGCAGGCTGTTACGCTGTGCAGAAGCACTTCCCCCTCCCACTGTGCGCTGAACCTTTGACTGCAGTGAGATTACATCAGACAGAGGGGAATGGGGAAGCATTGTATCAGCCTGTGAAGCTGCAGCACATAGGGGCTCAGGTAAGCTCCCGAGAGCATTAGAATAATTTTAAATGTAATGGTAGGTTTCCTTTAAAGAAAATTTACCATCAATATCCATTATTATAGACCCGGGACTCTTACACATAGATCCAGGTGAGAATCATATATTTATTATAAAGTGCCTCCTTATCAACGTTTAAAATTATACTGATGGGCATGAAGGGCTCTGGGGAGTTTACCTGAGCCCTTCTGTGTTGTCCTTTTTAAAGTGATGGCCTTTCCTTTGTATAAGTGATCAATTTGAGATCAGCAGGCACCTGTCATGGTCATTTGTCATCCAGCCTTTTTGGTGTTCAGTCTTGTTTGTGTGATTGGTCCTGATCTGGAACACCAAAGCCTAGTACATGCGCTGTATAGTGATGTCCTTGGAAGTAAAGAGACCACTGAACTGACGAGAATGGTTCTGGTCACAAACATCTATTGAAGGCACTGGTATGAACAAAATTTTGCAACATACTGTTACGATGAATGAATATAGAATGTCTGTAAATAAAGGATAGTGGGCGGGTGGGGGGATCCTAAGTGTCTGAGAGCATAACTATTCTAGTTGCTCATGGCAACCAATCGGAACTCTGCTTTTATTTTACCACAGCTGTTTATAAAATGAAAGCTGAGCTCTGATTGGTTGCAGTGAGCAACTAGAACAGTTTTACTTTAACTCTCTGCCATAATATATAGAGAAACCTCAGGTTTTAAAGTTAAACATTTCAACATGCCCAATTATTTTCTGCTCATGGAGACGGTGTCTGACGGTGTCTAGGGGTTTGATCTATTCTTCACATAGGTAGACATATGTGCTGGGTCAGGGGAACGGCTGTCTGTTATGTCATGTCTGTTAGTAATGTTATGACCTTAACAAATGTAACTTTTGTTCATGCAGATATGGCAAGTTCATCTACAGAAATGGATCCAGACTTGGCACGACAGTTGTTCTTTGAAGGTGCAACAATTGTAATCTTCGGTTTACCAGAGGGGTCAGAATTTGGCATTGACTCAAACAGTTGGCAAGTTGGCCCTCGTTTCAAAGGGGTGAAGATGGTGCCCCCAGGGATTCATTTTATTCACTACAGTGTAAAAAGATTAGTGGGGGCTTCTGGAGAGACCGGTCCCCGCTCGGGAATGTTTCTTTATTTGGAACAAAAAGAAATCTGTCTCTTTCGCTGGGACTCTAAGGAAGAGGAGATGGTTGCTGCTTTTCAGGAGGAGGCTGAAAATTTACGGGAACAGCTGACATCATTGGACCGTTCTTTGGGGCCCTACCCGTATGAAAGTCTTCGCAGTTGGGTATCTCTGACCAACCACATATCTAAAGAAGCCATGTTGAGGCTACAGCCAGCCTGCGGGACCATCTGCTCTTTTCCAGAAGTCTTACCTATGGAGGAGATGACACATACAGCAGACAGGGCAAAGCACAACTTACCCAGGTAAATGCATTGGTGAAGTAAATCTGACATTCCTTGCTTCACAATTTCCTTTTTCTTTTGTTTTCAAATATAATTGTATAAATTCTGATCTGAGTGACCTGCATATTAATATAATATGTTCCCTGGCATCATTATATCATTGAGCATAATCCTCTGCTACATTCCCATGGTATTGAAGTGGTTTCCACACTAACACTACTCTTTTAACGGGTAAGTTTTTGATCGCTTAGGTCCACCTCCCGGTAACGACCCCCAGTAAACATGAGTATGAGGGTCCCATACTCCTCTGTAAAAATTGATAAATAGTGTGCATATGCGACCATCGCTCTATCACTCCTATAGGATTGACAGAGAAAGGTAAGTACAAGACTATGTCAGCCGATGGAAAGAGTGGTTGTCACACCCATATGAAACTTGGGTATACTCCAATTCTTGTGAAAGACAAAATAATTATGCTTGATATCTCATATTGAAAGTGTTTTTCAAACTGAAGGAGAAGCCATAATTCTACAGGGGTTTACTACAGATGCAACCATAAGAAGGCCCCTCCATCCATACTGTTACGGGCGTCCCTCTCATTGTAGGTTTGGCTCACATCATAGTGAATGAAAGCTGTAACTCCAGTGAACCAGGACAGGCACTAAGCTATGGATGAAGCTGGTACTTAACATACCACCACTACCACCACCGGTCATCTAATGATATTATAGATGACTATCCCTGTAGTATACATGACAAAACCCCTGTGTATTTAGCATATGTTGTAGGTAATATTTGTTAATCCTTTTGTTTACACAGGTATGACACTGTATGCCAAAACTATAAGGAAGGCATGTCCAGGCTACCCCAAATGAAGCAAAAAGAGGGAACAGAAATCAGATTTAGCCAGCTACCAGAGAAAATGTACCCAAAGAACGCCAGCGCTGCTGAAATCACTCAACACAGCATGGACCTGTCTTATGCACTTGGGCAACTGCTTGAGATCAACTATCCAGGAAATCCCTTGGCATTCCTAGGTTAGTGAAAAGGGTTTGTCTAAGGACTGAGGTTTGCATATCACGGGCCGCAAGCAACAGACTCTTGGTTTGTTGTTTCCAGCCTGTGGGTCATCTGTTTTTAAGGGGAAAAGACTAAATGAGCTGTAAACACGGACAGGAAAAGAACCTACTTTTGCAGGTCAGGCTGTCGGTTCACACGCGGGCCATTGGAAACCACAGCGTTGTGTATGAGGACATAGAAATACATGACATGACCTGGCATAGAGTTGCCTCTAATCCAGATACCATTTCCAATACTGATAAATACATACCCTGATGATGTTATAACTAATATTGTGTGGCTATGCAGTTATTTAAAATTATTTGCACTTAATTTTCAGCGGAGCTGCAGTTTTCCTTTGTCTGCTTCCTCTTGGGTAACGTCTATGAGGGGTTCGAACAGTGGAAGAATTTGCTAAATCTTCTGTGCCGCGCCGAGACGTTCTCCTTACAGCATCCAGATCTGTACAGTGAGGTCATCTCTGTCCTGTATCACCAGTTGGCACAGGTTCCTACAGACTTCTTCATAGACATTGTATCCCAGAACAACTTCCTGACAAGTACTCTGCAGGTATATTAATCCTGAGCAGTGTCCTTTTCCTTTCTCCTTGGTATTGTTGCCAACCTCTTTGATTGTAAATATTATTAGACTGTTCTGTATTCATGCCATAGAAGGAGATTTCTTTAACTGTCCCCAGAATTATTACAGGAGTATGGATGTATAATAAGGCACATTGAACATACAAGAGTTTGAGCTGGTAGCCATATTGGCTGCATATCAAAGTGAACCTGTCACCAGGAATGTGATTTTAAGCTGGTGACCGGTTCCAATAGCCTATAATATGCTGGTTTTAAAAATTCCTTTGTTAGCATTTAGAATTATTTCAGTTTTTTATAATGGTTTATATTACATTACATGATTCCCCGCCAGCAGCAAGCGGTGAGTCCTGGGTTAGATGGCAGCTTCTGCCTGTGTCGGCCTCCTCTCCCCCTCCACTCTTCCTGTCATGTGCTTTGAGCAGGCAGGGGAGGGAGGGGGATGGTGTGGAGTAGAGGAGGATTGTATATGGAGACACAGGAACACACGACTCTCCACACACTGAAGGCTCGGAGCTAGGTAAATCAAACCATTATAAACCACTGAAATGATTCAGAATGCTAACAAAGGCATTTTTAAAATCGGCATAGCACAGGCTATTGGAAAATCATCTTTCTGGTGACAGGTTCACTTTAACTTAAGCAAAAAACAAGATGTAATTATTACTTAAAACACCTGTAGAAAATGAGCATATTATTAAATAGATAGATTTGGGTTATTTTTTAAGGGGGAGGGGGACACAATAAGGCTACACCCACTATATAAAGCACATCTCCAAGCAATGGGGAATCTGCCATGGGATCTTCTGTAAGTAGATTCCAGATGGTAGGTTTGCTTTAGTGTGCAGATCTTGATTTTTCTCCTTAATTTTTACAGAAATATGGAAACAAGTCAGATATGTATAGTTTGGGGGTAAAGCCAATAGCTGGAACGGTTGTGCTCTAATACCACTCCCCCCAACTTGGGGGAAGGCAAGAATTTCTAAAGCAACCAATTGTTCAATTTCTGTTCTTGTCTCACCCCCCTCAGGTCCTTTTCTCATTTTTATGCTCCGCACCCACGAATAAAGACCTAAGGAAAAAAGCTCTCCGCTTCCGCACCCATCTTACCAAGAGGTTTCAGTGGGACTTTGAAGAGGATCCTCAGGACTGTGCTCCTTTAGTTGTCCAACTGCCCGAGGGCTGGGAAAAAGCTATTAATACAGATCAATCTGCACATATAGAGTCAAATGCGGAAATTCCTTCATAGTTCTGAGGGGTTCACTACAACACGATGCCACTTTATAGCTGGTGATGGTTCTGAAAATTGTGGGTGATCCCTGGCTGGGCAGGATAAGAGGATGTGTATATTAAGGCTCTTATGATCTGGATAAGTAAACTATAGATTTGCCATTGATTATTAAGCTGTACTATGATAGTACTGGTAAATACAGGCATCTTGGTCAGGATATTGCATCTTTCTGGACACTGCGCCTCTCTTATATGCACTTGTAAATTGTTGTACTTTAATTCCGGATGTGTCATTTGATATTTAGGATATGACCCTCTCCAGGTAATGGATTGGAGCCTGCATATAAAAATGTGTCCAGCAGTAGAATGGATTCTTCAGTCTTCATCTTTATTCACCAGGGGGCGCTCCTTGTCATACTACTGTAAAACGTGCTTATAATGTATGGATACTGTATATTTTATCCATAGTTAAAATTCCAGGCCTGGAGGCTTATTCATATCAGGTGAGACCTTTATCCAAAACTACCTGCAGTAGTTACCAACGGGTCACAGGGGTTTCAATACATTTTAGAAAAATGTAATCAAATCTGATCTTAATCTTCTCTTCCCCAAAATCTATACCTGATCAATTTTAGCTCGGCAAATGAGAAGCACATCCCAAGCTGAGCCTCCTCTGCAGAACTTCGCACCTGTCACTTGGCAACCATCGCAACGTTGAGTCGTAGCAGATGTTTTAACGATGATATTTGTCAAACGAGACGGGTTAAGTTGTTCCAAGATGTCTATCTGCTTTTTATTTTTTTTTAGCATTACTGATGGGGAAGGCTGGTGTCTTGTGTTTCTTCATCTCACATAATTAGGAGCTCCCTAGTAAAATAATGCAACCCGTTACAGTATATTGCCCTATATATCTCTAGCATCCCCCTGGTGCTGATGGAGCTCCCTGCAGGGTCTGATGGAGGAGACAATCGGTCATTGTGTCTGTGGACATAAGATTCTCATGACCGTAAACAGTTACTTATAATTAATGGAGATGGAGTCATGGATGTATCAATGAAACAATGAGTCCTACAGCTATCCCTTACACACATGCACACTTGGCGAGGATAAAAGAGAGCGAACTAAATGATTGGGTAGGTTATTTCCAACATGCCCAATTTTCCTTTCGCCGTGTTATTACAATGTAGGTTCACCCAATCCTGCACAAACCTGAGTGACAGTCAATCGGTGTGTAGCTGTAATGCTAATCCTCCAGATCCATAGTGGATGGTGAATATGGTTGTCCTGTTGTTGTCTTATAACTCATACCTCCCCAAATTAAAATATTCTATTTTTACTTTCTTTTATGTAAGAATCCTGATTACTCACTGTCAGGGCGCTGCTGCTGCTGCTGTACACATCCTGCCATTTTCCATCAACTACTCCACGTTTAAGCCTTTGTCAGAATGGATCCGGAAAATGACGGGTGCCTGGCATTGTGCATTAGGTCTCCTGCGCATGATTGTTGTCATGTTACATGTGTATGAGCCAACTGCTCGGATCACAATGGCGCCGAATGCAAACTACCGGATCACGGGAGCGATGTCTGCAGCCTGAGAATGGACACATCTGTGTGCGGGTCTGCATAGACCGTGCGTAATCTACAGCAGCCAGTATTCTGCATTACATTACATCCTGCAGTGGAGATCTCTCTATGACTTCTCTATAGACATTTGCTGTTTGTACATTTTTATCACTTTTTATTGTAATATGGTCCCCCGCACAGGAACCCGCTCAGAATGTGGAAACAGACCATGTCTTGGCACAGGGGGGGGGGGGGGGATCCTTGCATCATGAAAAACAAAATGTGTGACTGCTATAAACAGGGTAAGATGGAGATGCACAACCAGACATGATGCTGCTTATCTTAGGTGGGGGGAGAATAAGATCCAATACATTAACAATCCAACAAAATAAGACATTTCTCTGCTTTATGCAATTTTATGGTGCAGTCAAGAGAACTCTGCAAAGTAATGGCAAAATGTCATAACTGCACACAGGGTATAGGGGGTGTATATGTGCAATAATTTACTTTAAAGTAAAGTAAACTTTACTGTAAAGCTTATATAATGCCCTACACAATTCTGTTCTGTGATTTGGGAGCTAGTAGACTCCGTTTTACAGACCTCCTAGCCCACGTCATGTACTAGGGTTATAGTTTATTAATCTATTTCCTTCATATTTATGTCAGTACATGTTTACAGTATATCAGCTCTGTCACTGCTTATTAGGCCGGTCTTAATATTATTTAAAGGAAATCTACCATCAAAATCCATAATGTATAAACAGGGGCACTTACTCATAGAGGGGGGGAGCACTCCTGCCCGGTGTAACATCATGGAGGGGCTCTAGTAACACCCCAATAACAATCCATAACTTTATTTATTTTTCTACAAAGCTTTTTGAGGGTTTGTACAAATGTGGTAACATTTGCCAAAAAAATTACATTTGTGCCCATTTTCTTGTGGACTTTGATTTTTACGGTATTGCAGTATATTGTAAAATTTTCTGGATCTGTAAAAAGAGTTTGCTAACCACAAATCAACCCTGAGTTAGGGCCCTGACCGTCATAGCAACTGTCTGGCGCTCTCTGATGATGTCACAGGGGGCTTCGACTAGATCAAAGATGGCAGAACCCACTTGTCTGATGGTGGCATATAAGGGGTTAACGCCCACAATCGGCGGAAGCTATGGGTGTTAGCTGCAACAGACACCCGCTGTGTATGGAGTGAGCGCAGCCTGTGAGCTTGCATCCTTAACCAACATATGACGTACAGGTACATGTCATGAAGGTTGTACCAACTAAGCAAGTTGTCACCTGTTCACAGAATCCTCTGGATTACTGGTAGTCCGCTTCTTGTGAACAATGTATCTGTTTTTCCTTATCCACAGGATTGGGGGACAAATAGGGAGGATGGTGGAGGGGTCCCACTGCCCTAAAATCATGACTTTCATCTGGAAGAGCTGATGTCAGAAGTTGACCTCACAGGGCGGCTGTGTTTCTAGGTGCCAGGGTGCAGGAGATATGGCCGTTTGAAGTTGGTCACTGTCATGTTCATAAACGTCCTTTCCGCAATCTGTCACAGTAAAAGCTATGGGGGATCTAGATTTCCTTTTTCCAATGATCGTGGATGTAGTAACTTTTACCAAACTATGTTATAAATATGTCCAGCATTATATCATTCCCCCTCTCCCAGGTTCAGCTACAGATGCAGAGGGTGCATGTACTTCTGCTATTCTGAAAAGGGAAAGTCTTTCCTGCAGCTTCTTCTACATTCTGCTTTCAGCCGACCGGCTGGAGGGGGGGCAATCTTCAAATGCCTATATGGACGCTTTAACACATTGTGTTTTGCCCCTTTTTTTGATGAGTTTTTGGCGCATTCCAAAGGCTTCAGTCTTGATCACACACTGAGGTTACATTGTGTTTGAGCAGATGCAGTGGAAACGCAATGTGACCTCAGCATGTGATCGAGGCTGAAGCCTTTTGAAAGCGTCAAAAAAGCATCAAAAAACGTGATGCAACGCATCGTGTGAACGTGCCCTATCTGTCATATTAAACCCTTAAGGACGTTGTTTTTTTTTACTCATTTCTTGCTCTTCACCTTCAAAAATCCATAACTTTTTCATTTTTCCGTGTACAAAGACGTATTTTATGCGAAACTAATTTTACTTCACAGTGATGTTATTTATCATTCCATGCCATGTACTGGGAAGCAGGAAAAAAAAATTCCAAATGTGGAAAAATTGGAAAAAAAAACATGTTCGCTTCAGATTCTTGTGGGCTAATTTTTTACGACTTTTACTGTGTGCTCCAAATAACACATTTACTTTATTCTTTGGTACGATTTGATACCAAATTTATACAGGTTTTATTGTGTTTTAATACATTTTCAATGTTAAACCAATATTATGAAAAAGATGCTTTTGATGCTTCTGATGCTAATAACTTTTTCATACTTTGGTGTACGGAGCTGGGGGAGGTGTCTTTTTTTTTTTTTTTTTTTTTTTGCAACGTTTTCACTGCTACCATTTTGAGGTCTGTGCGACATTTTGGTCACTTTTTATTCCATTTTTATGTGACGTAAAAGTCGCGTTTCAGACATTTAGGTGCTATTTTCCGTTATGGGGGTCATCGCCGGCAATAACCGTTTTTATATTTTGATAGATCGGGCATTTTGGGATGCGGTGATGCCTATTGTGTCTGTGATTTGTATTGTTTATTATGTTTTATAGCAGTTGTAGAGAAAATGGCGGTGGTTTTTTTGGGTTTTTTAAATTATTTTTTAAACTTTTTTTTTTTTTTACAATTTTTTTTTTTTTACACCCTCTAGGGTACATCGTTTTTGCACAGTATACACTGGCTCATTGTAACGCATCTGCAGAAACGATGCAACCTTGGGTCTAACGAAAACCTGAGGCAGTCATGGCAATCAATCGCTGCCCCCCAATGAGGTTCAGGAGAGCAACAATCGGAACCAAGATGGCGGTGCCCACATGCTGCCATCTTTTAAATGCTGCCAACAACTTTGCCACTGGAATTGCAAGAGTTAATAGCTGCGATGGTTGCAATATGCA
Source organism: Engystomops pustulosus (assembly GCF_040894005.1). Taxonomy (NCBI): domain Eukaryota; kingdom Metazoa; phylum Chordata; class Amphibia; order Anura; family Leptodactylidae; genus Engystomops; species Engystomops pustulosus. Next base: position 160,481,684 of record NC_092416.1, on the reverse strand, counting down.
ACAAACCCCACCTGTGTATGAAGAGGTCTCAGCCCGTGAGCCCTCTTCATACAACCCCCACACCTCTGCGCCATACAAGTAAGGGGTTAAACAAGAGTTAAGGGGTTAAACAAGAGAGTTTCCCCCTTTTAATATGATATATGGATTGTGTATGGATACTTAACAGAACCGGAACTGGATCTGTGATCCACCCTCCATATTAAAGGGGAGTTTCTCCTGTTTAATTGTGCACCAGAATTGTATTTCTAGGTGCCAGGGTTTAGGAGATATAGCCGTTTGAAGTTGGCTACTATCATGATGTTTATAAAAGTAATTTCTGCAATCTGTCACAGTAAAAGCTGCTGTATATTTACATGGAGCAGTTGTGAAGAGGTTACCTATCAGATATTTATCATGTGGATAAAGGATGTTGATTAGGACCCCCCCCCCCATATCACTAGCACGTCAGGTGAGTCCAGTGGTCTGCAGTTCTGTCCGGGTAAATCCCTCTGGCGCGTGGTGCAATGTTCTCCGGTCTAGGCAATGTTACCTACTGTGGAGGGATGAAAAACCAGCCATACATAATTTCCTGAACCATGGCCCCCTTTAATTAAGAATAGTTCTGTGACACTATGGGGCTTATTTAATAAGGGTCCCGCGGATCGCACTTTAGTCAGATTTTAGAAATTTTGGGGATTTGTGCCGCTGTGACAGATATTTAACTGGGGATTGTGTCGCACGCGATCAGATTTTGGGGCAGCAGCACTGGCTTTCATGCGACAGAAATCAGGGGGCGTGCCGTCGGACGATCAGACTGATTCGGACTGAGCGCGGAAATTAATATTCAAATTGTGTCGCATCCAATGCACTTACATGCACCAGGAAGAAGAAGGTGAACTCCGTCTGACCTGAGCGGGGAGGAGACACATGCAGGATATCGGGCGCACGATCTTAGTGAATCGCGACAGAGTGCATTGACGTCGGACAATGCACTTCGGGCGAAGTCCGTCGGCCAGGTAAGTAAATGTGCCCCAATGTATCATATTTCGGTATCGGCTTGGGGTGTAGTGCAGCGATTGCTTTCTATAACTAAACAGACCATGGATGAAGAATACTTTACATCGTTATTACACAACGGTATCTTGGGGCAGATTTGATGTGATCGAGGGTCCCCCTAACAGCATACGGGTAAATAAGACGTCTCCGGCTAGATACCACCTGGAGGGTTAATATGTAAATTTAGCAGCGGCTTCTTTTCTGAATCATTGTTACTCTATGATTACCATAGCGCCTCTACACACACATCACACAATTACACACCCGGATCAATAGTAAAACGCAAGAGCTAATTTAGGGGACGGCAGGAAGAGGCAAACACTATTTTAAGACGCTGTCTTAAAAATAGTCTGTGTCTATTGTTGGTAGGGCATAGCGGACTCATAGACTGAATGTTCTGAGACATTCTTGTAGACCTGCACATTCACTCGCCTCCCCCGGTTGTCCAGCTGAGAGCTGCTCCAAGATGATTAATGTCCTGGTCACCTCCCACTCCTCCTTCAGTCTTTCGATTGCATTTTTATCAGCCGGGCACAAAGCAATCCTGTTCTGTGACATCACTGTGTGCGGCTCTGTGACATCACATACACTGGGGTTATATATATATATATATATATATATCTATATCTCCGCTTCATTCACAGTTACATTGCTACAGCACATCCGTATTCTTATATGTGCTCTACCTGTGTGCTCTAGTTACACCACAGTATATACAGACGGTCCCCTACTTAAGCACACCTGACTTACAGACGGACCCCTCTGCCCCCTGGTACCACTGGTGAAGCTCTCTGAATGTTACATTAGTCTCAGGCTGTAATGATCAGCTGTAAGGTGTCTGTAATGAAGATTTATGGATAATCCTTGGTCCCATTACAGCAAAAAATTTTGAGACTCCAATTGTCACTGGGGCAAAAAAAAAATTTGTCTGGATCTACAGTTATAAAATATAGAGTTTCGACTTACATACAAATTCAACTTAAGAACAAACCGATGGAACCTATCTTGTACGTAACCCGGAGACTGCCTGTAATGTTCTAGCAGAGATATATATTCCATGAAAAAATCTGCTGCGTAATACATTATCATTATGGTGAGATTATTTAGCTCCTGGATACGCTATGGATTTTTCTGTTCATAAATTGACAATTTTTTTTTTTCTGTGCAGCATGTCAATTTCCTGCAGCTGATTTAATCTGGATTTTCAAAATCTTTAAAAATCCACTACAATTCAACATTTGCAGCCATAAGCTTCTTAGGGTAAATGCCTGTGATAAGGCCAATGGCAAACTACAGAGGTCAGATTTCATGGACCGACCGCAGTATAGAGGATGGGATTTTGTTTATTATAGTGATATGAGACCAGGAGTCCGTGGATCAGGGCTGCCAAACTGTAGTCATGACTGCACCATGGAAGAAGGGACTCCTTGTATCATATATCACTATGATGCACATAGTCCCATTCTCTGCTCTGTGATTGGTCCATGATATCTGGCCAACTGGACTGTGATTCACAGACTGACCGTGGTCATTCGCTATGGATTTTGTAAAATTGTTTTGAAAACTGCATAGCGTAGTTTTGAAATGGAAACAATATTAAAGTGAAATCAGGACACACATTTTGTTTTTTACTGACAGGTTCCCATAGCCCTTTTTTAATACTAGTTACCAATCTGCTATGATCATTAACGTTACTCCTTCCACTCACTTTTAAAAGTAGATAAAAGTATGCCTGGCTCCTTGCCAACAAACTAGATAGAGTCATGGAGGTGTTGGAGTCTGTGATGGCATCATCATCATTATCTCCTCTCTGCTGTGCCAAATAACCCTCCTTCCTCCCTGCTACCTCCTGCAGACATGAGCTGACTGATTTGCTTGAATCCCTGGTCATCTATCTATCTATATATCTATCTATCTATCTATCTATCTATCTACCTGTATATGAGGGAGGGAGGAAGGTAAGAGGAAGATCCAGCAGAACAGAGGGAGATCCAGCAGAAGAGAGAGTAGATAACGATGATGATTATAGTCTTGTATCAAATGACCATATGACTCAATCCAGGTAAATCTTCAGGAAATCACATGATCGTATGTAAACTTTCTGATTGCCAGAAGTTATATAATGCCTAAGGCCCCTTTCACACTGGCGGTTTTTTAAGGCCGTCTGATGTGCGTGTTTTTGAAGTGCAGAACTCGCATTGTTCCCTCTCATTGTATTCATTGAGTTTATTTTTGTTTGCATTTTTTTTAACACTCAAACATGTGTTTTCTTAACGTGTGTAAAAACCCGGTCTGCCGTACCTTTGCCTTTCGCACACATTTCAAGTCAATGGGGATGCATCAAAAACACATTGCATTTGTGAGAATTGTGAGCGCAATGTGTTTTTAACGGATAGCCTGCAAGGTGATGTGAAAAAAACGCAGCTGGGGGACATGAAGTGTGTATGTGGAGGCCTGGGACATGCTCGTACACACCGAAACAGCATGTGATGCGAAACACGCTAGTGAACAACAGACCTGAAAGTTCCTGCAGGGCCAATGCACTGACCTGTAATCATGTTTTGAGTATGGCACGGCTCCTTGCATAATACATAACTACTGTACTTCATTAGGATTCTTGGTTGGAGGTCTCCCCATTTTTACACTTTTGTGAATAAATTAGTTGTAGAAGAAATAAACTACTGAAAATAGTTATTGATAGCCAGAAAATCTGCATTTACAACCACCGGTATCTACAACCACCTTGCATCTAAAACCACTTGTATCTACAACCACCTTATATCTATCTACAACCACCTTGCATCTACAACCCCCTGCATCTACAACCACCTTATATCTATCTACAACCACCTTGCATCTACAACCCCCTGCATCTACAACCACCTTGCATCTACAACCCCCTGCATCTACAACCACCTTATATCTATCTACAACGACCTTGCATCTACAACCCCCTGCATCTACAACCACCTTGCATCTACAACCCCCTGCATCTACAACCACCTTATATCTATCTACAACGACCTTGCATCTACAACCCCCTGCATCTACAACCACCTTGCATCTACAACCCCCTGCATCTACAACCACCTTATATCTATCTACAACCACCTTGCATCTACAACCACCGGTATCTACAACCACCTTGCATCGACAACCACCTGTATCTACAACCCCCTGCATCTACAACCACCTTATATCTATCTACAACGACCTTGCATCTACAACCCCCTGCATCTACAACCACCTTGCATCTACAACCCCCTGCATCTACAACCACCTTATATCTATCTACAACCACCTTGCATCTACAACCACTGGTATCTACAACCACATTGCATCTACTACCACCTGTATCTAAGACCACCTTGCATCTACAACCACCTTATATCTATCTACAACCACCTTGCATCGACAACCACCTTATATCTATCTACACCCATCTTGCATCTACAACCACCTGTATCTACAACCACATTGCATCTACTACCACCTGTATCTAAGACCACCTTGCATCTACAACCACCTTATATTTATCTCCAACCACCTTATATCTATCTACAACCACCTTATATCTATCTACAACCACCTTGCATCTACAACCCCCTGCATCTACAACCACCTTATATCTATCTACAACCACCTTATATCTATCTACAACCACCTTATATCTATCTACAACCACCTTGCATCTACAACCCCCTGCATCTACAACCACCTTATATCTATCTACAACGACCTTGCATCTACAACCCCTGCATCTACAACCCCCTGCATCTACAACCACCTGTATCTACAACCTGCTTATATCTATCTACAACCACCTTGCATCTACAATCCCCTGTATCTACAACCACCTTATATCTATCTACAACCACCTGCATCTACAACATCCTGTATCTACGACCACCTGCATCTACCTCCCAATGATTTAAAGGAGAACAGTCACTAATTCTTTTTATTAAAGTTTAAAAGTTTGGCTTACCAAGTGCAAATTTCCGACCGTGAACCATATTGGGGAAGCAGGAACTCTGAGCATCATATATCAATACGGTGCTCCAAGCCCCATCCCCAGGATCGGTTCTTTCGGTGAAGCAGGTACCTGCATAGCTCATGGTTTACAGACAGGACTCGTAAAGCGAGAATCTACCCTATGGCTCACTCCACATGATGTGGAAATCAGTTTCTGCTGCGGGTTATCTCTGCAATGTGCATATGTAATCACATAGTATGGGGGAGGTGTACGTCTGCGTTCACACACTGCGTTAAGGAGTTTCTCCCATTTGCGAATGTGTGTAGACCGCCGCATTCAACACCCGCTTTGCATTGTTTGCCGGATAGATGTTTTGCTAATTCCGGATTGCAGGCTTTTAGATGTATCATATATACTTGAGTATAAGCCTATTTTTTCAGCACAAAAAATGTGCTGAAAACCCAAACTTGGCTTATACTTGAGTAAAAAAAATATATCAAAACTCACCTTTCCGGCTTCCCCAGCTGCTGGCTATATACTGGGGTAGGGGGCTGGCTATATACTAGGGCAGGGGGCTGGCTATATACTGGGGGGCAGGGGCTGGCTATATACAATGGGGTAGGGTTCGGCAGGCTATATACTGGGGAGGCTTATACTCGAGTATATATGGTAATCACATGGGCAGAATCTCATCCTCACTTTCCCTCTTATTTCTACTATAGTTATAAGCTGATGAGGGATCTGATCCATATCCGTAAATGTTCTCAGATACCCGATGTAGAGGAGACAGACCTGTAGCTGCCCATGTGCTGCTCCTTGGTCTTCTTAATAGTTTTACTGAAATTCAGGCATCTATTGGTGTTTTGGTCAACTCTCCCCTGTCTCTCTGATACTTGTGACTCACATCCCCACATTAAGTAAGAAAAGCGAAAAAGCCGTAAATTAATCCTAAGCCAACAAGAAGTAAAGGATGGCATTTACAGCTTAGTCCCTGACAAGTTCTGTTATGATATAATAATGGAAGGGGGACAGTTCAAACCAACCTGACTCATTTTTTCCAGTACAAACTTCTCTACTCAGGATTTTCCAAATTACTATTCTAAAGGAGCCAGGTCTAATAAGCTTGGTTCTCAGTACAACAGATGAATACTACCAGCCATAGGCAGCCGAGTGGCTCGGTCACACTCACCGCACCGTCACAGGCCGCCATATAGTCGTCTTAATCTGATACCATGGTTCTAGCTGCTATGGTACTCAAGATATAGGAGTGTAAAGTGACACTTCCCCTCCAGCCTCTGAGCCTGACTCATCTCTGACAAAATATGACTCTTTTCTGCTTATTTTCACTTGACTTTGGAGGAGTTTTATTTATAGGCAAACGATATGAATTCCCATAAAAGAGTGAATTCTAAAAGGGATATTTCATACCCTACATGAGGAGGCTGCTAGTTCATTGGGGGTAAAAGCCGCTGACAGGTGCCCTTTAAAGGGGTGTACCAGGTAAAGCAAATAAATGTAATTGTTTGTATAATATAAAGTTATCCAATTTTCCAATATAGTCCATGGTCATCCATGTGATGGACACACAGGTGCTTCACTTATTTAAGGCACAATGGGGCACATTTACAGTACTTACCCCGTCCCCGTATTTCACCTACTCCTGAGGGCGCGTGCACACGTTGCGTTTTGTCCTGCGTTTTCATTGCATTTGAAACACATTACAACAGGAGAGGTGATTTGCTTAATTACATTACCGTTTACATTTGTTAACGCAATGTTAATGCACACGTTAACAAAACGCATGCATTAACGCATTGTTAACGCATTAGTTAAAACACGTTTACAATGCGTTTGGTAACACGGAAACATTAACAGTAATGTAAATGGGCAAATCACCTCTCCTCAGCTATTGTAATGCGTTTCAAACGCAATGGAAACGCAGGACAAATTGGGAACGCGCCCTGAAAAAGGCGAACAGTCCAACAAAAGTGAGCAGCGCGATCCTTAGTAGCCCCAATGTGACCACGGACAGCTATTTATCCACTGATCGTAAATAATGAATGTTCCCATTGAATGATAGCCAGAAGAGATTTAGGGTGATGTCACACATTGGTCCGTTTTTAAACATCCGTTTTCAGTCCGTTTTTGGCAGTTTACAATGCGTTTGGCTGCTTAAAACCTGTTTATCTATTAAGATAATTGGGAAAAACGGACAAAAAAACGGACAAAAAACGCCATGTGTGGCATCACCCTTAGAAAACTCTGGAATTGACAAAGGAATTGACAAAGAAAGCATTTTGGACATTTGGATACTTTTAGGCAGCCAGTATACTGACTGGCAATGAGCAGCAGCATTAGCACTGATACCTACCAAGTGTCCTGCCAGTGATCCGTCTCACACTTCTGTATACTCACCGGTATATGGGACGTGCTCACATCTTTGGTGTATGGTATATTTTTTTAGTATCCCAATAAAAAACATCCATTGTCTCTTCCCACAGCCGCCTTTATTGCGATTGGCATAAGCCACAAGCACAAGTTAATTAGCAGCTAATTATTAATCAGGGTCTCGCTGGCTGGAAGGAATGATTAATCCAGCGGGCAAGACGCTAAATAGTGTGGAAAGTGACACCATGTATTCTCCCTGGACAAGACCCATTGGTCAAATCACATCCAAAACAAGCAAAGCTTATAAATGGCTCATTACTATTGTTGCTATTGCTGTTTGCTGCCGTTGTCATGTGGTCGGGTGTTTAGTGCATTACACTATGGGGGTCATTTACTAAAGGCCAGATTCGCGTTTTCCCAACGCGTTACCCGAATATTTCCGATTTGCGCCGATTTTCCCTGTATTGCCCCGGAATTTTGGCGCACACGATTGGATTGTGGCGCATCGGCGCTGGCATGCGCGCGACGGAAATCGGGGGGAGCAGGCCGAATGAAAAACCGCCGCATTTAAAAACGGAAAATCTGTCGCGGAGCTCGCACTTACCTTCACCCAGGATGGCTCGGTGAACTCCAGCGCGTTCCGATGCTTTTCAGCGCAGCAGCGCCACCTGGTGGACGTCGGAGGAACTACCTTAGTGAATCCCGGCCGGACCCGAATCCACCGCAGAGAAGGCGCCGCTGGACCGCTGGGCCGGGTAAGTAAATCTGTCCCTATATGTTGTGGCATATTTATATAGTCAATGTAAATCATTTTTTTTGTAATATTTGGTTCCAGGCATGTGAAGCCCTTGCTTTCATTCATCCAATTAAAGAGGAGGAAAGGTTTCATTACGTCTTCCATATTTTCTTGCAGAAATTGTCTAGATTTGATACAAATCCGCTGATTCTGTACAGATTTGTAAATATCAAAAATTTTACCCACTTTGCTGCTGCTGTAAAGTGCTGCAAATATTCAGCCCGGAATATAAAAATTCTGCGGTTCTGTGAAAACATACCCTTGGACTACTCCCCAGTTATTGTAATAGATCAGTATACAGGCAGCCCCCAGGTTATGTACATGATAGGGTCCGTAGGTTTGTTCTTAAGTTGAATTTGTATGTAAGTCGGAACTGTATATTTTATAATTGCAGATCGAGACAAAATTTTATTTTGGCCCCAGTGACAATTGAAGTTTCAAAATTTTTTGCTGTAATTGGACCAAGGATTATCAATAAAGCTTCATTACAGACACCTTACAGCTGATCATTGCAGTCTGGGACTATAGTAAAGCATCCAGAGAGCTTCACCAGAGGTCACAGTTGGCAGAGGGGTCCGTCTGTAACTAGGGGTCGCCTGTAAGTCGGGTGTCCTTATGTTGGGGACCGCCTGTACATTAAAGGAAATCAACCGCTTTTAGATACCGTAACCTGGTGGGAAATGTTTATATAAAAGATCAGCTTATAATGTGATGCTCATAGTAAGGGATTTTCGGCAATGCTGCGTAATTCTCCATTGTAATATTTGTTTTTGCTATACAGATATTTAATATGTTGTGAAGCATGTCAGTTCATTTAGAGTTTTTGTAATCCTTAGTATAAATAAGACCAGTAGCATTGGATGTGATGAGATGTTACTTGCTTTTTCCACATTGTTACCATTTGGGAAACATTTTTTCAAGAGGAAATCCATTGGCATCTCTGAGCACCTCTGTTACATCTGTCAAATAGATGATAGAATTAACCCTCTGCTCTGGGCTTCATCCCCAGTTGGCACTTTGGTACCTACCTAATGCCAACAAAGGGACATCTACCATCAGTTTTACCATCCAGCCAACCATTGTGGAGGCAGATAAATCAAAATATGTGAACATCCCAGCCCATAATCCTGACCTATTGCTGTGGGCACGCTTCCTAGGAAGTCACATGCTGAGGGTCCCACCTCTGCTATACTCTAGCATGCCTCCATTAGCTTCTAGGTTAAAATATCTACTTTTCAGGGGCGTAACTACAGGGGCAGCAGCCATCGCAGCTGCTATGGGGCCCGCAGTGTCAGGGGGCCCCAGCATCAGAGATATTGGGTGTGTATATGCAGTATGTTTACGTATGGTGTGATATGTATGTATATATGCTCTACATGTGTGTGCGTATGTGATGTTTATAAGCTGTATGCCTGTGCCTATGATTTATGGGTGTATATGGTACTGCATGTATGTGTGTATATGCTGTATGTATGTATGTTTTGGAGGATCCGAATGCCGCACTTTCGTCGGGTTTCCCGAATTTTTCCGTTTTTCTGAATACTCGTCGGACAACGCGCCGCTGGATGGCGACTGGACCGGGTAAGTAAATGTGCCCCATTGTGTGTAATTGTAACTCACATGTGTGCATGTAACACATCACACAAACTCTTCCTGGACCTGAATGTATCGGCTCTGCTACATCAGCAGCACAAATCAGTGGTGTTATGTTCTCACAGAAATCTCAAGATGGAGAACCAGAACTAATGATGGGTCATTCACGAGTGACAGCTCACTCAGCTATGCCCCCATGGTGTAGCCCCTTACACCCTTTTAACCCTTTAGCCCTGAAAACGATTCCCTACGTAATTTCATAGGAAGCCGTTTAGGAACCAGAAGAGCCGGCTCCTTTTACTAAGCGGAGCCTAATGAACCGGCTCACTAAGAGGAACCGAACTTCCCATCACTACCCAGCGGAGCATGATAAAGAGGGTGAGAAATGGAAGAAATCAGTAAATTACGTTTTTTCTTGAGTTTGATGTTCAGGACGGACCAAAAGGGCAACGCTCTTCCTAACAGATTTCCTCCAGTCTTAGCCTTTAGACTCTTAAGCATTAAATATTTTCATATCTTTGTACATTACCAATGGGCATAAAGAAAGTTCCTCTAATGTAAAACGTGTTAATACTCCAGAGGGTACTACACAATGGAAACAGTCATTATCACATTCCTCTGGGAAACCAACTTCAAGCACAATCACTTCCCAAGCTTCTTTTCTATTCTTGCTTCGCAAAATAAATATATATATGTAATAAGAAAATTGAGTCCCCAAAGTATTTTAAGATTCCCTTACATTTGGAAACTAATTACGAGACTTTAAGGCAAGAACAGTGCGACATGTTGTGTTATAATGTGCTGGTTCCTATATTCCTTTAAACCAGGAATATGGAAAAAAATAAAAGAATAAGGGGGAAAAATTGTAGAAAAAACAAGAAAAAACTAATTTGAAATGATGTTTTCGCCCAAGATTTTATTCATTATGGATTGGATACTTGAAAGGGGTGGGGCTTAGTGTTATAGATCTATTGTCTATTATGGCAATTTGATGATAGATATGTAAAGAGGGTTTCTGTTATAATCTCTTTATTTCCACAATTCGTTTTTTTTAATCAAAATTAGAGAATTACATTACTGAAATCACTTATCTACCTCTTTTAAAAGAATAAATTACATTTATTTCAGGTTAATTAATTTTTTTCAGGTTAGTTAAAAAAAACAGGTGGTCATCATCTGAGAAAAAAATTGAATGCATACAGATGTCATCCGTGGGCCATCCGATTTTTTTATGGATGCATTAAAATGCAAATAGCTACATAGACAATAAAGGGTTTGAGGGGGAGATCTATCACCACGATGCCTGGTTTCATTTACTACTTTTTGAGACTTATTTGTCTCAGTTGAGGCTGGGACAACTAATTCCCAACTGGGACAAATATAGGACAAATAATTTTCAACTGGGACAAATATGGGACAAATAATTCTCAACAGAGATAAATATGGGACAAATATAGGACAAATAATACTCAACTGGGACAAATATGGGACAAATAATACTCAACTGGACAAATATGGGACAAATAATTCTCAATTGGGACAAATATGGGACAAATAATGCTCAACGGAGACAAATAAGGGACAAATAATACTCAACTGGGACAAATATGGGAAAAAAAAATTCTCAACTGGGACAAATAGTTCTCAACTGGGACAAATATGGGACAAATAATACTCAACAGAGACAAATAATACTCAACTGGGACAAATATGGGACAAATAATTCTCAATTGGGACAAATATGGGCCTAATAATTCTTAACTGGGACAAATATGGGACAAATAATACTCAACTGGGACAAATATGGGAAAAAAAAATTCGCAACTGGGACATAATACTCAACTCGGACAAATATAGCACAAATAATTCTCAACGGAGACAAATATTGGACAAATAATTCTCAACTGGCACAAATATGGGACAAATAATACTCAACTGGGACAAATATGGGACAAATAATACTCAACTGGACAAATATGGGACAAATAATTCTCAATTGGGACAAATATGGGACAAATAATTCTCAATTGGGACAAATATGGGACAAATAATACTCAACTGGGACAAATATGGGACAAATAAATCTCAACTGGGACAAATAATACTCAACTGGGACAAATATGGCACACATAATTATCAACTGGGACAAATAGGGGACAAATAATACTCAACTGGGACAAATATGGGACAAATAATACTCAATGGAGACAAATATATCTTACCTGGGAAAAATACGTCTCAGCATCTCAACTGGAACTGATAGGTCTCAAAAAGTAGTAACAATAACCAGACAATGGGGCACATGTATCATTTGTAGAATCTTTTGCGACCTGCCAGAAGTTGGTTGAGGCTGCAATACTTTCGCAGTATTATGTATGTTTCTAAATTACCGTATATACTCGAGTATAAGCCGACCCGAGTATAAGCCGAGGCCCCTTTATTTTACCACAAATACTGGGAAAACATATTGACTCGAGTATAAGCCGAGGGTGGGAAATGCATTGGTCACAGCTTCCCTAGTATATAGCCAGCCAGCCCCTGCCCCAGTGTATATAGCCTGCCAGCCCCTGCCCCAGTGTATATAGCCAGCCAGCCCCTGCCCCAGTGTATATAGCCAGCCAGCCCCTGCCCCAGTGTATATAGCCAGCCAGCCCCTGCCCCAGTGTATATAGCCAGCCAGCCCCTGCCCCAGTGTATATAGCCAGCCAGCCCCTGCCCCAGTGTATATAGCCTGCCAGGCCCTGCCCCAGTGTATATAGCCTGCCAGACCCTGCCCCAGTGTATATAGCCTGCCAGCCCCTGCCCCAGTGTATATAGCCTGCCAGACCCTGCCCCAGTGTATATAGTCAGCCAGCCCCTGCCCCAGTGTATATAGCCTGCCAGACCCTGCCCCAGTGTATATAGCCTGCCAGACCCTGCCCCAGTGTATATAGCCTGCCAGACCCTGCCCCAGTGTATATAGCCTGCCAGACCCTGCCCCAGTGTATATAGCCTGCCAGACCCTGCCCCAGTGTATATAGCCTGCCAGACCCTGCCCCAGTGTATATAGCCTGCCAGACCCTGCCCCAGTGTATATAGCCTGCCAGACCCTGCCCCAGTGTATATAGCCTGCCAGACCCTGCCCCAGTGTATATAGCCTGCCAGACCCTGCCCCAGTGTATATAGCCTGCCAGACCCTGCCCCAGTGTATATAGCCTGCCAGACCCTGCCCCAGTGTATATAGCCTGCCAGACCCTGCCCCAGTGTATATAGCCTGCCAGACCCTGCCCCAGTGTATATAGCCTGCCAGACCCTGCCCCAGTGTATATAGCCTGCCAGACCCTGCCCCAGTGTATATAGCCTGCCGCCGCTGCCGGACAGATTGCACAGAAGATATACATGGGTCGCCGGAAAAGTGAGTTTAGATATATTTATTTTTTTGACTCGAGTATAAGCCGAGTTTGGGTTTTTCAGCACATTTTTTGTGCTGAAAAACTAGGCTTATACTCGAGTATATAAGGTAGCTGTTTTTTTGGTCTCTGTTTTGCGGGGATTTGATTTTTTTGCGACCTTTAAGGTGCATGTATGGAACTAAGCACGGGGTCACTTGTACTTTGTTTTGCACTAAAAAAAAGTCTCTAATTTTCTATGAAAAAGTTGAAAAACAAAGAAAACATCTGTCTTGGAAAGATAAATTTAGGAACAGACACACTCACTGGCTAACTTCTTAAGAACCTGTCATAGTCGAAAAAATGCACCTAAAAAGTCCCAAGAAATAATAAAAAAAAAAACAGAAAGAGAAAAAAACAAGTCAGAATAGAGATACATGTCCCCCAATATAGTGATAGAGCGACCCCTACCGCGTTATCCTTGGAAATCATGGATAGGTTACGTATGTGACAACTGTGAATGGATGTGTGAATGATGAGCATCAACAAACATGGCCACATCTCAGATACATTCAGTGCAAAATTATAATAACTACATTTTCTCTGAAATGACAAATTAGGGGCAAACATGAACATTATGGCTATAAAGCTTATAAAATGCCCTACACAATTCTGTTTTTACTGGTTGGGTGATTTGGGAGCTGCTAGACTCCGTCTTACATTAGTCATTGCCTATGTCATGTACTAATGGATGCGTTTTATTATTCATTTATATTTATGTCAGTACATGTTTCATAATAAGCTCCGTCAACAGCTCAGTATCACTGCTGATGGTCTTATTATTATTTAAAGGAAATCTACCATCCAAATCCATCACGATAAACCAGGGATACTTACTCATAGATCTAGGACTGTAATAATCTTCTTATATTTCGTATCCATGGCCTCCTTCCTTCTAAAATCCTTCTAAGTGTAATAGCCTGTGAAGCTAAAGCATGGAAGTGCTCAAATAATGCTTTTCCCCCGGAGCCCTTCTCAAATCAAGTTTTATAATTATGCTAATGAGATAGAAGGAAGGAGGCGATGGATAAGAAATATAAGAAGATTACCAGTCACGGTGCCTGGATCTATGACTAAGTGTCCCTAGTTTATCATGCTGGATTATGATGGTAGATTTTAGACATATTGGGGCTTATTTACTCCCGCGGCTGCATTTCCGTCGGGTTTTCTAACGTTTTTGGGGATCGCGCCACGGGGACAGGCATTTAGAAGGGAATTTATGTCACACACTATTGGATTTTGGTGCATTGGCGTCGGGGGGTGGGCCATTGGACGATCCAACTGATTTGGACTGAGTGCGGGATTTAACTCTCGATTTGTATCGCAAGATCAAGCACTTACATGCACCGGGAGAAGAAGGTGAACGCCAGTGGACCTGAGCGGGGAAGCCACACATGCCGGATATCCGGCGCAGAATCTTCGTGAATCGCGGCAGATGTTCATTCCGATCGGACAATGCACTTTCGGGGATCGCGCAGGACAGGTAAGTAAATGTGCCCCATTGGATCAGATTTATCAAAACAGTCTGCAGATATTCTCTTTGTTGCCCACAGCAGCCAATTGCAGCATATCGCAGCTGTTTCAAGATCATAGCTGGTTGCTGTTGGCGCTTAAAACAACTTTTCTTTCAGATAGTTGATACACAAGGCTCATTCTCTCAGCTATTGTAAATACTCTGTTAGGTACATCCAGTCCTTCAACAAAACCAACAGAACTCCAGGGTGGCTCTTTCTTTATCATAAAAGGTTGTTTTAACTGTTGGCCTCTTCATTGTCTTCATTGTGTACAATAAATTAATAGGACAAAGCTGGAATAACCTGCACAGCCCGCCGCTAAACGTATGGCATGCTGAGAGTATGGAGTACCGGCAACGATACAGAGGCCACGGCACACAGCCCATCAGTAGGGCGGCGAGAGACTCCCATCAATATGATATTGATGACTTATCTTAAAGAAAGTCATCAATATCAAGAGTGACACTCTGCAAAGGTAACAAGTAAAGGGAGTAGATCCGCAAGATAAATGAGAAATAGTACTTTTAACACATTTTTGGAGATTTATCATCAGTCTCTTATACAGGCAGTCCCCAGCTTACATACAAGATAGGGTCTGTAAGTTTGTTCTTAAGTTGAATTTGTATGTAAGTCGGAACTGTATATTTTATCATTGTAATCCCAGCCAGAACTTTTTTGGTCTCTGTGACAATTGGATTTTAAAAATGTTGGATTGTCATAAGAATCAATATTAACACTAAAGCTTTATTACAGGCGCCTGTGATAACTGTTATAGCTGATTATTGTAGCCTAGGACTAAAGTACAATAAATTACCAATATCCAGAGGTCCGTTTGTAACTAGGGGTCGTATGTAAGTCGAGTGTTCTAAAGTAGGGGACCGCCTGTATTGTGTACCATTAACTTGAATTGCATGGAAGCGGCCCCCTGTTATGAAATGGGCCAAACTCTCTGCATTGTAGTTAACTAAACCCCTTATCACTGCCCTTGACACTGTTGGAACTATGGCCGTACAATGAAGCTTCCAGAAAGGCTCCTCAGTTTTTTTCCAACACTATCTGCCGCCACTGAACTTAGATAGAATGTACTGCAATGGTGAAGCAGGGAGCCACCAGCTTCCTCCTCTATGATTGAGCCTCTGTGCTGTGTGAAACAAGTACACATGATGTGATGACATTATTATCTCTGCCAACTTCAGCGCTATGGGGCCCAATCGATTGTACTGACTCTTCACTACTGACCTTGAAGGGAATTTAAGACAGCCATGTGCCCTGGGCTGTATGAATATTATAGCCCCTATATGTCTCGAGTCACTTCCTACATATGGTACTATGTGACGGATGTCCCCACAGTCCTTCCCGCGTATCGTGGCCCCCAGTGTGGCGCTGCGGTCACCGGCCCGGACTTACCTCTCCATGACCCTGCTTCCCGATCGACTAGGCCGTGCGCGCTGTCTTTCTCAGCCTTAAAGTGTCCTTGTGATTGGCGCTGGCTAATCTGGCTCAGCCCTTATAATCCGGCACCTCCCTTCCTTCCCCGCCAGATCTTCTGCATTGTTGCAGCATTGTCTCAGCATTCTTCATGGAACTTCCAAAAGTTTACACACCTCGCTACCCACAGCGGTTCCTGCTGAAGACGAAAGCCCATCAGCGTTTTCCTCCAGCATTTCCTGACACCTCCGTGTTCCTCCAGCCTTTTTAGACCCCTCCGTGTCTCCTGTCTCCAGAGTTCCCATACACTCCTGGTGGCTTTATTGCATATGGGTTAGAAAAGGGGACCTGCAATTATCATTATTATTTATTTATAGAGCATAATTTATTCCATGGTGCTGTACAAGCAATAGGGGTTCACATACATTACATTAAGACGAGAACAATTCAGGTACAAATACAAAACTACAGTGATCAGGAGACAAGCAGAAGGAGGACCCTGACCATGAGAGCTCACAATCCATAAGGGAGGGGTTTTGGTAATTGTGGTCTTTGCAGTTTTGATTGGAAGCTAAAGAACAAAGGGGAGGGATACAGGAGTCTTTAGGGAAGAGAAATTGGCCCCAGATTCATGAATTGTGGTGCACGTTCTTCATTAATCTGGTGCTCCCTGCACTGCACCGACAGAATGCACCATTTTGTTTTTGGTGCACTTTGTTCATCCTACAGAATTGTGGCGCAGACACAATTGTGGCACACGTTGGACAGAATTGTGGCGCACGGTCCGACTAAGCACTAACACGCCCCTTTTGGTGCACATTTCTTCTTGTTGGACACACTGGCCCACATGTAACAACACTGGGTGCAGTGTTCCTGTGTATAGCCACCGGGATAGGAATCTCTCCTCCCGGGCTACAGCAAAACTTATGACCATACAGTTCTAAGTCTCATTTCACTTGAGAAAGGAGTCTTTGTTACTCTGAAACGCGTTATGTTCCGAGATTTCCAATAAATGTTAACCAGGTGCTAGGGTTGCATAATTAGCAGCCTGGAGCCCCAGACATCCTCTCTCCATGCTCCGTGCTGCTAATTATATGTCTTTTCTCTAGGCAATCCCGGCGTATCAACATTAAAGAAGACCAGTGTCAGGGGAAGAATGAAAAGGAGCGAATGTGATTTGTGAGTCTGGTTTGTGTTTTGGTATGCTAACTGGTAATTTTCTTTTAACATGGGACGTGTGACACAGTTCTGTCGGACACTGCAAGATAAATGTGGCGCACGGTTCAACTGTGCACCAGAACACCGCCTTCAGTTCAGAAATTTGTGTTGTGTTGGGAATAGTGCAGTTGCGACACATATGTGGCCGAGCACTTCTTAAATACATGTACAAGCAGTTTTCACTTATAAGAACATGCAAAAAAATATATTAATATATCTGGGAAACTAGCATAGAGGCGTTATAAATTTGTGTGCACACAGTTTCCATGTTCTTTTAAGTGCAAACTGATGCAAACTCTTTAATAAATGTGGGCCATTGTGTCTTGGCACATGAAGAGACTGCCTCTATACAGGGCCGGCGCCAGCACTGGGCATACCTGGGCAAGTGTCGGGGCCCACATAAGGCTGTACATAAGGAATCCATGGGTGGGCTGATTGGTATGATGAACTAAGGAATATTTTAGGAAACAGGAAACTGTTTTAGTTTCTGAATTTTTTATGCTGCCATGTTAGTTCACTGCAAAGGGGCCCACCCAGGCGCTGCCGCCCAGAGGCCTACTATAACCTGGAGCTGACTCTACCTCTTCACATTTGACAAAAAAAAAATTGTATCATCTTAGTCAGTTAAAGAAATTTGTGTTGCTTTTGATAGGTCGAATAAAAATAAGCTTCTTGAGATTGTGATACCTTTTAATGGTGAACTGAGACATAAGGTCACAATTTAGGAAGCTAAGGTCGCTTCATCTGCCATCAAGGGACCTTAGCTGTCCCGAAAGCTTATATTTCAGTTCGCCATTAAAAGGTATCACAATCTCAAGGTTATTTTTATTCGCCCTATCAAAAGCAACAGGAATCCCTTCAGATTGCGACACATGGCAACTTAAAAGTGCTATTTATGGCTTATGGAGTTCACGTGAAAAGCATGGAGGGGAGGCTGTAATTGTTTTCCCTGTCACCCATGAAGTTCTCCTTTTCAATGATTTTTAATGGTCAAAACTGTTGACAGAATTCCTATAAAAAGCAAATCTCTAATCTCATAAAAGTTTATAGGTCTTTTGGAAACCTTGAGTAGTGTTAATGTGCGCCGTCAACAGACAGGAGAGGTCTAAAAAATCTAGAATTTCAAAAATCCATCATTTCTACACAGAGGCTTGTGTACCGTTATTGCATAGGGATTTGCTGCGTTATCTGTGTGCGCTATATTAATAAAGGAATTATTATTATTAATGAGCAGTCACTAAAGGCATCCAGGGAGGTTTCGTAAACTTTTTTTTACAGGTTTTCTCATACCATTGCTCTAAATAGACATTACTAGAGTAAAACCTTTATTCATTTTGTACAGAATACAACTCGGTGTTTACATGCTGGCTTTTATATTTTATCCTTTGATGAACACAGACATTCAGCACTTGTGTAACTGTAAAGCTATAGTGATTTTACCAAATTATTATATGTGATTTCCCCTTTGAAAACAAACAGAACCATGCCTACTTTGTGATGCTTGTCCTTTTCTTTCCAAAGTTAGGGCATTTTCTGTTCTGAAAGTGTTTGATAAAATTTTTTCTCACCAGAGGTGAAGTGGGCGGAGACTAATATCTGTCAGTCTATGCCCTCAAGCTGAGGCCAGTTAGCTTGCCCACAGATCCCATGATGCCTTGTGTTCTCTCTTAAAGTAATTTAGCATTAAATCCATTTAGTTTCCCACAAGTAAATCTAGTGAACTCTGCACAGTGCACATACAGGATGTATATGGTGACCAGCCTGGCAGCTTCCATCACATGGAGGAGCAGAGGAAATCTAATAAGTGAAAGAAATCCAAGTAGACCAGTTACATGAAGTCTATAGCCTGTGCTGTGTTAGCACAAAGGGCTAATAGCTTATCTGCACAGAGCTGATACTGCCAATGACAAAGTGGGGAAAGGCAGCAGCAGGAGGACAGGAGAGAGACAGAGAAAGTTCTGTAGAATCACAGACTGGGATGGAGGGACTGATAGGGAACAGGGAGATCTTGTACCTCACTATTCTGTGCAGGAGACATCTGCAATCACTGTTCTTTACACTTTCAGCTCTGCTACATTCACTGTCACATGACCTCCCTCTCTGTGAGCAGGGAGCAGACGCTTCTCCCCTCCCATAAAACCGTCTCTTAAACAAGCTACAGACTCATAGGGCTTATCAGCACATGTAGAGGAAGCAGCCATTGCAGAATTGAGGTAATCAGAGGGGTTATTAAAAAGAAATGACTGCATACAGGTAATGAACATAATAGGCAACATTGTTTTACATCCCAAGAGCTATTGATTTGTGAAAAAACTTTACAGTTACTCTTTAAAGCAAACAGTCCTAATAAACATCTGGAAGCAATATAAAAGAATGCTGCAGTCAGCAATCAGAGCTGAAGTCTGTGAAAATGTCATAGAGAAACTTTAGATTTGCAATTAATATTTCCCCCATTAGTGCCCCCATTTCCACCCTCTCCCAAGCTCCCAGTCCCTGTCACAATTGTTGCCCCCTAACAGCTCTTCTTATACTGTGTTCATCCAGAAGCTCTCACACATACTGTGCCCCTCCTCTAGCAGCTCCCACTCATATTGTGCCCCCCATTAGCTCCCCTTCATACTGCGCCCCCAGCAGCTCCCCTTCATACTGTCCCCCCTAGCAGATCCCTATCATACTGTGGCCCCATAGCTCACCTCCTTACTGGCCCCTCAGAAGATCCTCTTCATATTGTGCTTTACGGCTTCTCCCTTTCATTCTGTGCATCCCCAGCAGCTTCCCTACATTCTGCGCGTCCCCCCTAGCAGCTCCTCTTCATACTGTGACCTCCCTCAGGAGCTCCCTTTCCTATGTGCCCCCCAGCAGTTCCCCTTCATTCTGCCTCCCCAAGCAGCTCTCCTTCATACTGTGCCCCCCAGCAGCTCCTCTTCATACTGTGACCCCCCTCAGGAGCTCCCCTTCCTATGTGCCCCCCAGCAGTTTCCCTTCATCCTGCCTACCCAAGCAGCTCCCCTTCATACTGGCACCTAGCATCTCCCCTTCATACTTTTCCTCTCAGTAGTTCCCCTTCATACTATGGTACTTACCTCTCCCCATTCCCTAGCTGCACATCTCCTCTACTCTGTCACTTATTCAATAGAGTTGATGTCCTAGTACACATTTTTCTATCACACGTTAGTGCACTGTGTGCCAGCGTATGATCTGAACCCTGCTGGGTATAACAAGAAGATCCGGGCTCCTGATAATTCTAGAGGCCAGCAGTGCTGTCGGATAATTCCGCCCCAGCTCACCTCCTCCTCCTCTCCCTGTGCACTGCCGTTGCCCGCTACGGTACGGTACAGGCGGGCAACGGCAGTGTGAATATAGCCTAAAAGTTAATAACAGGCACACTGTAACCCTCATCAACAGCCCATAAACATTGGGGCACCTCTGTGTTGCTCAGGCAGCCATGGGCCTACATGCATTCAGCCAGGCCCAGCATTATATATTGTTAGTATAATAACGAGTATAACAAAGAGCAATCATACAAATTATTATATAAAGAAGAATAAAATGACAATGTGATATCTCCCAGTTGAGTTTATAAAGTACGGTAGTTTTTTTGTGTGTTTTGTGTCATTAATAGCCCGAGGAAGGTTGAAGAAGGACACATCAAGGTGATTTTTTTTCCCCCAAAACAAAAAGGTGGTTTATTTCTGAATTTTTTAATCAGCCCCAACCCTCCTGCTTACGTCTTCGGATGACAGGCAGCTAATAATGTGAAAAGGGTAATTAAATCTACTGCATAACACTCATGCTAATAGCATTTCCTCAGCGTACCTATGGGTGATGCCAAAATGATTTTGACTGAGTCAGCTTGCCTATTATGATTCTTAAGGTAGAGTCTGACAATAGAAACGGCACTAATGGGATTCTAACATCAAAAAAAGTTGCAAATAAGTGAAATTATTCACTAAAAGGGACATTTAGTAGATCAAAAGTACAGATCTGTTCACTTCTTCTTTGTAGTTAACCCCTTTGGTCTAGAAATGTCCTTGTCAAGAGGATATAGAAATATTTCCACATGTTATTATAAATGATTGGACAATGGGGCTCATTTACTAAGGGTCCGAATCGCACATTTTCGTCAGGTTTCCCAAATATTTACGATTTGCGCCAAATTGCCCCGGCTTTCACACGACAGAAATCGCGGAACGGGGCCATCGGGAAACCTGCCGGATTCGGAAAAAACGCGGAATTTAAAAAAAAATTTGTGTCGCAAGAATAGCACTCACATACACCGGGACGAAGAAGTGAATAGCACTCACATACACTCACATACACCGGGTGAACTCCGGCGGACCTCATTGCAGCAGCGACACCTAGTGGATATGGGGCGCACGACCTTAGTGAATCCCGGCAAGCTCCGAATCAACGTTGGACAACGCGCCGTGGGATCGCGACTGTACTGGGTGCCCCAATGTCTTCTGATTCTACTGCCGTCGGGAAACCTGCCGGATTTGGAAAAACAGCGGAATTTTAAAAAAAAATAGTGTCGCAAGAATAGCACTCACATACACCGGGACGAAGAAGGTGAACTCCGGCGGACCTCAGCGCAGCAGCGACACCTAGTGGATATCGGACGCACGACCTTAGAGAATCCCGGCAAGCTCCGAATCAACGTCGGACAACGCGCCGCGGGATCGCGACTGGACTGGGTGCCCCAATGTCTTCTGATTCTATTAGTGCTACTTTTCTGAAAGTGGTAGTGCTGGAGTGGGTCCAAAATTTAGGCTTGGGTATGTATGTACCGTTTCAATAACTTATGAAATATGCAAATCAATAATTATTATTATAATTATTATTTTCCATTGTTTTACACAGGATGAGTATACTCTTCCTAAATAGTAGAGACTTTGAGGTCCGCCCACTTCAGACAGATAAGGAGGCTAAAGGCTAATTCTTTTTAACAGGCTTCAATAAAAGCTAAGTATTTTCTTTTTGTCTATGGAAGTGATGGAGAACATTGTTTCTTTTTTGTATCCATCACATTGCTGCCTTTGCCTCCTCTCTGTGCACCCTTAATGGAGTTTTTGTTTTGCTAAATATTATAACTCTTTCCATACATAGATGATATTTCCCTCGATGATTCAGCTCTCTGGGGACTCAGGGACTTATCTCAGGGACTGTCTGTAAAGAGTTAAAGGGAACCTACCACCACAAATCTACCTATAAAGGTAGATCGGATGGTAGGTGGATCAATGGGACGTGAGGATAGCCCTTTTAAGGGCTAATCCTCACGTCCCCGCACTTTTTTAGTAACTTTTATTTGACTTTTATGCTAATTTTCTTATGCGGCTACTGGGGCGTGCAGTAGCTGCATCTGAGGTTACACGAGGCGGCTACTCCACGCCCCGGTATCCTCTTTTCTCCTCCTACTCACCATCTTCGGCGCGCAGCTGCTCGTAGCTGCGCGCCCTCGTCCGACGATCCTGCAGTCTGCGCATGCGCAGAACAGCAGGCCCGCGCCTCTGCAGCCCCGGCTTCGGAGCAGCGACCGCGCAGGCGCGTGCCTGCTGTTCTACGCATGCGCAGACTGCAGGTTCGTCGGACGAGGGCGCGCAGCTACGAGCAGCTGCGTGCCGAAGATGGTGAGTAGGAGGAGAAAATAGGCTACCGGGGCGTGGAGTAGCCACCTCGTGTAACCTCAGATGCGGCTACTCCACGCCCCAGTAACCGCATAAGAAAATTAGCATAAAAGTCAAATAAAAGTTACTAAAAAAGTGCGGGGCTTAAAAGGGCTATCCTCACGTCCCATTGATCCACCTACCATCCGATCTACCTTTATAGGTAGATTTGTGGTGGTAGGTTCCCTTTAAATCATTAGACACTTTATCAGGTCCCTTTATTTCTTAGCTGTCAGAGGATGCAGGACAGAAAGATGATTTACACACACTATTTAAAGGTTTTTTTTCCATGAACAAAAGTTTGGCTCTATCCACGGGATAGGGCCTAACTTGCTGATCAGTGGGGGTCTCAGTACTGACTAATGGAGCACACGGCCGTGCATGACAATGTCAAACCCCATCTAGATGAAAAATATTTTATTCTCTTTCTGCCCATACATGTTTTCATACTAAATTTAATAATCAATGCATATGTTATTGTTATGAAAGATAATACTTCATGTGTACATTTGAGGGTCACAATGGGACTTAAGGATTGTGTACCCACATTGCTTTTTGGTCCAAAATGCAAACAACCACAGCGGAGCCGTATTCATTATCTAATGCAAGCAAAGTAGATAAAAGCTTATTGCTGGTCGGTTGCTGTGCTTTAGTGCAATTTTGTTGTGCTTTAGGGCAGGATTAAGATTTATAGATCTACTGAAGAAGACACATAAAAAAGGCTAAAAGTGGATATACATGTTAATGTCTATGCACGCCATAGTTACAGACATCAGGTTTCTTCTTGAGGACAGGGACACGAGGGACTGAATGTCCACAGCAGAGTTTAGTTGCAGCACAACCTGCAAGACAAGACCTGTTTATGCTTCATTTTTACACCTGTGATTTTATGGCTGAATTTTGCACTAAAAGGGAACCTGTCATCAGGAGCTCTTTTTCTGACTTCGCTGATGTCCCCATAGAGAATACTGTGTCCCATGGGACACCTGACACATCTCTATTAACACTCTTACTTACCTCTCTCCTATCTCTTAGATGCCATTTAAACCTTATTTCCAGTCTGTTGTTGTTTTTACCCTTGTGTGGCCCTCAGGGCCGGCGCTATGGGTAGGCAAAGGGGGCAATTGCCCAGGGCCCCCTGAAATGGGAAAGGGGAGAATCTCTTCTTTCAAATGAATCTTGAATTGTGTTTCTAGGTGCCCTGGATCCAGAGATATTCAGGTTTAAAGTGAGAATATCAGGTGCCATTTTTATATATAAAAATCACTCCCAATGGCAGTTTAACAGTTAATATCTCCATTTTCCTGACACTTAGAAAATTTAGATTCATATAAAAGAGGAGACTCTCTTCTTTCATAGCAATAAAGAAGTGAGGTTCTATGTGTCACAGAGCCAGAGATACAGCCCCCTGAAGTGTCTCCCCATCTCCAGATTCTTAGCCATCAGGGAGCATTTGCTGCACACAGGAGCTGCTGCACCTCACAGATAATGGAAATATTCACTGTATATGTTACTACATTTTGAGAAGGGATAATATCAACTAATATTCAAGTTTTTAACCCTTCTCTATGCAGAACTATCTAAGAACACACTTTCTCTCTTATTGCCTTTTATTTTGTGATATTTTTTTTGTTGGGAAAATTGACTGATACGATAAACATTCAATCCTCTTCTCCTAATGTGACTACACCGCGACCAGAACGTGTCAATAATGCTATATGTAACACCAAAAACACACACATGTTCTGGAATAATGTTTTTATTTCACTCCATCCTCCATTATTTACATCTATGTTATGACGTTCTCACTCTCATTCTTATGCATCACGGAGGGTTCTGTTATTGTGCGGATAATACAATGGCAACATCTAACAGTGACTTCTGCTATCTCATTGCTCGGTTTATGGATATATAGTTATTATTTGGGTGACCATTGTGTAAGGAGCAGACAATGATAGATCTGTGTGACGCTCAGTGCAATTTTCTGCAGTTCCCTTTGCTGCATATGTTGGTGAATATACACATGTGGGGCCTGTATGATTTCCTCACGTCTTAGGCTACATTCACACTGATGTATGGGGGACGTATATACGGCCGATATACATCCCTCATACATGGCAATGGGCGCACAACGCCCTACGGGAGCGGTATGGTGCAGCACACGTGCGGGCGGGCAACGGCAGTGTGAATGTAGCCTTACTGTTTTAGGAAATTATATTTTCTTTATATAACTATTCTGGATTTTACATATTTGAATGTTAATTGCCAAATGCATCGTCTGGTTGTCTGCTTTATAGGTTTATATAATTATATAGGTTTATAATTATATAGGTTTTATGGCACCTTTTACTTTTTTATTCTGTTTTATTGATATATTTTGCAGGTTGTGACTGTCTTAAAATTTGTAGCTGAAAAGCAGATATCTAGTTATTACAGTTTTAGTGATATTATGTACATTTGTGAACTCTACACTTGTCCATCTATTACATTTAGGAGATGTGAAGGGAAATATTTTCTGTTTGGAACAAATTTTTTGCCATCAAAGTAAATTTTTAAATATTTTTTATAAAATGTTTCAGTTTGATTCAAAATTGCATGAATGCGCCTATGTCTATAAAATCTTTGATGCAATTTTGCAAATGGGGCAAGTGTCTGCTTTCAGAAAATATTGGTCCCTGTCCCCATTGGGCCTCACAGTCTAATCAACCTACCAGTAATTTTTTGGAGTGTGGGAGGAAACCGGAGGACCCGGAGGAAACCCACGCAGACACAGAGAGAACATACAAACTCTTTGCAGATGTTGACCAGCGCTGCAAGGCTGTAGTGCTAACCACTGAGCCGCTGTGCTGCCCATCAATCTCAATATGATCTATCTCCTATAAAATTCTTCAAAATTACAGTTTGTTTTACCATACTAAAGGAGCCTCTTACTGACTGTGACTGGTCATAAAATAGTTTTATTTTGGGGCCCCACTTTTAGTTTTGCCCAGGGCCCCACTTTGTCTAGAACCGGCCCTGGTGGCCCTATTACCCAAGTGAAGCATGATTAACTTTTCCTGCATTTGTTCTTGGCTACTATTAGATCTACTACAGATACCCAGCAGTTTCCTTATTTGTTTGGCTCAGGGTCAGTGTACAGTTAACAGCGCAGTTCTAATGCAGATTTGACTACCGTCTGTTCTGTGGACTATTGATCCAGGTTATTGTAGCCAAGACTCTTCCACGCCTGTCCAAGTTATTGTTCCTAATGTTTGCAGTGCTACATGAATTCTGGCCTGACTAAGCTCTGATATTGATCCTTGTTTACTAGGTTCCAGTCCTGTTCCTTTGCCAACATTCTAGTCCTACACTTGTCCCTGTTCCCGTTCTGTTCCCATTCCCGTTTTGTTACCCTGTTCCAGTCCTGCTCCTGTGTCCCTGTTCCAGTCCTGCTCCTGCGTCTCTGTTCCAGTCCTGCTCCTGCGTCTCTGTTCCAGTCCTGCTCTTGGTACCCTTTCCCAGTCCTGCTCCTGTGTTCCTGTTCCAGTTCTGCATTTTTTCTTTGCTCTTAGCCCTGCTCTTGGTACCTTTGCCAGTCCTGCTCCTGCATCGCTGTTCCAGTCCTGCTCCTATGTCCCTGTTCCAGTCCTGCTCTTATGTCCCTGTTCCAGTCCTGCTCCTGTGTCCCCGTTCCAGTCCTGCTCTTATGTCCCTATTCCAGTACTGCTCCTGTGTCCTTGTTGCATTACTGCTCTTGTGTTCCTGTACCAGTCCTCTTCCGGTGTCCTTATTCCAGTCCTATTCCTGTGTCAAATGTGTGGCCCTGCTTTTTTTAACTGCGTTCCATCCTTTCTCCTGTGTCCACACTCGAGTATTGCTCCGTTCTGTAATTCCGTTATGATTATGCTCTTGTAATGTAGTGCTCCTTTGACCATGTTTCGATTCTGCTTTTTTGACAATTTAGTCCTGTATTTTGAACATTTCTTCCTGTCTTACTCCGGTGTTCATTTTCCAGTTCTACTCATGTGTCCACATTTCTACCCTGTCTAAATGTCTAAGCTGCTAGCTTGTTCCTGGTGTCCTGGTGTGCTCCTGGTCCCTTGTTGGTGTATCTCATTGTGGGTTCCTGATGTGTCTCGTTCCCCAGTCCACACGTGGATTTCTGTTTGTCATGCCGTGACTTTTCTGGGGACTGTGATTAAAGAGGGAAAACCAAGGTATCCCTCGGACTCCTCACCCCTTTTTGGCCAAAGACTAAGGATTCACACCCAAGTAACGAAGTGGAAGCATGACCTTGCTTGATGTCTGCACCTTTGAGCTACAAACACAAATAATTTGCTGAATACCAAATCTTCCAACAATACACAGTTGCCTTTAAAGAAGTGTAGAGGTTGCTGGGAATTGGCTAAAACAGAGCTCATTATCAGAGATCACAGACAATCAATACATGGCTTACAGAAGGGAAAGAACCTGAAGGTACTGCATCTGCTCCGACCCAACATATAAGCAGAAATGCAGAGATCCTGGGGTCACACACACAGGCTAATAATGTGTAATATTGGTTTGGCCTTCACCAACCAGGAAAAAAACATGTAATGGGTGCTACAAGACACAGATCATATGAGATGTGCTATGTAACTGCGCTTTCAGGGGCGTAACTAGGAGAGGCAGGGCCCTGTAGCAGAATTCTAAATGGGGCCCCCACTCCCCCCAAATATGCATATTTGTATGCTCACACATTTATTCACTGCTATACACTTACACAGACCTGTCCCAGTAGCTGCTGAGCACATGGAGGAAGTACATGACTGGAATTAGATGAAGATGAGAGATAGTCCTGTCATTTTGCTGTCATTTCTTATATAAGCTGCCAATTCATGCTTTTTTAGTGTGTCAGGTGGGATGACGGGCCCCCTGACACTGCGGGCCCCTATAGCAGCAGCTATGGCTGCTACCACTGTGCACTATGAAGATGGATCCTCCTCTACATCTCAGAATTTTAGATTTAGCTTTATAAACCAACTCTTGTTCTGTAAATTAAGGTCTCAGGAGATCCTCATTGGATCAGGTAACTGGATAGCTTCAAGTACGCCCATCCAAGGACCCTGGAGCCACATATGGCTCTAAGCCCCTATATAGGGCTATGAGCCCGCATATATGGCTCTAAGCCACCATATATGGCTCTGAGCCCCCGTATATGGCTCTAAGCTACCATATATGGCTCTGAGCCCCCGTATATGGCTCTAAGCCCCCGTATATGGCGCTCAGCTCCCATTTTTCGCTCTAAGCCCCCTATGTGGCTTTCAACCCCTGTATATGGCCCTTAGCCCCCGTATAAGGTTCTGAGCCCCTGTATATGGCTCTAAGCCCCCATATATGGCTCTCAGACCATGTTTATGGCTCTAAGCCCCTGTATATGGCTCTCAGCCCCTGTATCTGGCTCTCAGCCCCCGTATATGGCTCTCAGCCCCTGTATATGGCTCTCAGCCTCTGCATATGGTTCTAATCCCCTGTATATATGGCTCTCAGCCCCCGCATATGGCTCTCAGCCCCTGTATATGGCTTTCAACCCCTGTATATGGCCCTTAGCCCCCGTATAAGGTTCCCAGCCCCTGTATATGGCTCCCAGCCCCCATATATGGCTTTTAGGCCCCATATATGGCTCTCATCCCCCATATATGGCTCTCAGCCCCTGTATATGGCTCTCAGCCCCCATATGAGGCTTGCAGCCCTCTACATGGCCCTTATCCCATGTATTAGGTTCTCAGCCCCCATATAATACTTTTAACCCCTGTATATGGCTCTCAGCCCCCGTATTTTGCGCTTATGCCCCATATATGGCTCTCCTGCTGCTGGCAGATAATGTTATACTGTAGTCGCACCAGGGTGTCATCCCATTAGAATATGCCAAAGCCAAGAGAAATTGGCACCGAAGTCAAAACGATATTAGTGCCAATTATCACTACAGTGCACTTATCATGAATGCTGATTCTGTTACAATAAAGAGGTTCATTACATCACATGGAGGGAACAGGGTCATCAAAATAAAGTAGCCACAAGTGAAGACAAAAGAGAAGACTGTAGACAAGTGAAACTGAGCAGAAAGATGAATATAAGCAAAGACTTATGATAGTTGGCATAGTGCCTGCACTCATCATACATTACAGGGCACAATATTGTCACGGTTGTTTGGTTGGTAGAGTTATACATGCCAAAAATTATACTACGCCCTTATGTACATGGCACAGTCACTTAGTAGCACATGAGGTTCCTATGGTTCCTCTTGGCAGTTTTCTCCGCTTCCCCTGACAAATGGTGGAAGCTTCTTCCTCCAATTCTGTCATCAGCTGTGACCCTGATTGATCTGGTCACAACTCTTTTCCTGATTACTTTTTAAGGGTATTGGGTCATGGCTCAGACCATAACCCTGAGGTGCAGGGTGCGGATATATATGCCTAAAAAGGCCTAAATATTGGGAAAATGCCTGAAAAAATGAATGTTTCAAAAAGATGTATGGACGGTCACTAATGAACTATGGGTATAGTATAGAATACACATTCAGCAGAATTCAGAACATGCAGATGGAAATACAGTGCAGATGTATCAAGCTGCCTAAGAGTAAGAATGTTCTTAGTAGCCCATGACAACCAATTACAACTCAGCTTTACTTTTACCAGTGCTCATGAATATTTTAAAGGGGAGCTATAACCAATTTTTACTGGTAGTCCTGGCTGCCTAATCTGAATGAATAAGGGGTGCTGCTGGTACCAAATTTGAATTACTGCGGGGGTGCTGTGCTTAATATGAATTAATGAAGGGGTGCTGTACTAAATCAAAGATAATAAGGAACTTCTGAAGCTACATATAAATTAGCAGATATAAATTAGCAGGGTTGCGGCACTGCGTAAGCATTAGGGGTCACTGGTGCTTCACTTAAATCACAGTGTGGGGCACTGTTGTCATACATGCAACGTTATACTGTAAGTAACTGTGGTATTTTCTGGGGCGCAGTGTGCAGAAAAAGACCAAAACACCTATGTACGAAATTCAGCAGCGAGAAGGCAATAGCTGCGACTTGAAGGGGTTGATCACTTTACCTCATGTCTTTTGAAATGTGTGTTTAGGTGTGGGGGACCGAAATGTAACGGTAAATGAACTAATATCCTATTAAAAGTTCTGCTCCGCTTTCTTGATATGTAAAGTGAAGCCTCCTGTCTTTTACCTCATGAGCCAGAGATTCCTGTCCATAAAATGGCCGCAGATGGAGGGTCATGTGATCTCTTACTGTCCATGAACAATCACCCTGCCAGGACCTTATGACAGTATTCATGAATATATATATGTATATAATCATGAATATCAAGGTCCTAGCAGGGTAATTGTTCATGGACAGATAGAGATCACATGACCCTCCATCTGCAGCCATTTTATGTTCAGGAATGTCTCACTGATGAGGTTAAAAGTCAGGAGGCTTCACTTTACATATCAAGAAAGCGGAGCAGAACTTTTAATAGATGTACATTGGTAAATTACCTAATATCCTGCCCCCCCCCCCACACACACATTTATGCACATTACAAAAATAATGAGATACCTTCTCCAACCCCTTTAAGCAATTAGAAAAAATTGCCAGCCCCACATTTTGTGGTATATTCACTGCTGGAATATATTTATATGTGCAATGTTTTTATTGCTGGCATACTGTTATATGGGTATATTCATTTTTGCTATATATGTATATGTGTGGTATTGTCAATGCTGGTATATGTTTACATGAGCAATTTATTTACTTCCGGCACATATCTATATGTATTTTACATTTACTATTGGTATGAATTTATTTAAGCGTGTGAATGTTTCAATATCCTTTCGTTGCTTATATTTCTTTCTTAGGATTCCTTTCCTTACTTTTTAATAGGGAGGCATCTCATTTTTCGCCTCAGTCAGCATCGGCCCTGGATGAAGCCTGGAATGATAGCAAAGCCTGCAGAGTTTATTGTGATTCCTTTGGTTTCACACCAGTTGCTGTCACATTAATTCTGATGGAATTTGTCCAAGTTTATTGCTGGCAGTTTTCTATAATTACTTTGTTTCATTACTTTGAGCAAAATGTCCATAAGATGAATGCTACTGTTTGTGTACAGTGTTGATATATTATTGCATATTTACTGTTCAGTGTATTTTCTCAAGTTGAGTTGTACGACTCCGTATCTTCACTGGGGACTACTACTCTTTATGACCTTATTCAGTCATTTTCTCTTAGGAGGAGAGCTTACATTCAAAATAAAGTGATAAAATAAATGCTATTATAGTCCTTTGGTTGCAAACAGTTGGCAGTCAATGAAGCAAAGACAACGGAACAGGAACATAGAATATGGGAACAATGAGTGAGGAAACCAGACAGTCTAAAAAGTGACTGTAAAGATTCAGGAGAACATAATTTATATTTGAGGGGCAGCAGAGCCAGACATGAAGGAATTTATCAATTGTGGCACAAGGTCTGTGTATTTTGGCACACAAATCATGGTATAATTTACACTGGAATGTGAACTTATGGCACAATGGGTTAATGAATTGGTGCACAACCAGTGGCGTAAATAGGAGAGGCAGTACCCCATATCAGGTTTCTGCATGGGGCCCTCCTTACCACTTAAAAATATACATTTACACATATAGAGCATATACACACACACATACAATGCTATATCCAAACATACAGCACTAGAAGTTCAGGAAAAGTCTTGAGCTCTCAAACAGTCACTGAAAGAGCCTGCCCGTGACAGGCAGACAGTCACTAAAAGAGACTGCCGGCAACAGGCAGACAGTCACTGAAAAAGACTGCCGACGACAGGCAGACAGTCACTGAAAGAGACTGCCGGTGACAGGCAGTCACTGAAAGAGTCTGTTGGCAACAGACAGACACTGAAAGAGACTGCCGAAGACAGGCAGACAGTCACTGAAAGAGACTGCCGGCGACAGGCAGACAGTCACTGAAAGAGACTGCCGGCGACAGTTAGACAGTCAGTCACTAAAAGAGACTGCCGGTGACAGGCAGAGAGTCACTGAAAGAGACTGCCGATGACAGGCAAACAGTCACTGAAAGAGACTGCTGGTGACAGGCAGACAGTCACTGAAAGAGACTGCCGTCGACAGTTAGACAGTCAGTCACTAAAAGAGACTGCCGGTAACAGGCAGAGAGTCACTGAAAGAGACTGCCGTAGACAGGCAGACAGTCACTGAAAGAGACTGCTGTAGACAGGCAGACAGTCACTGAAAGAGACTGCCTGCGACAGGCAGACAGTCACTTAAAGAGACTGCCGGCGACAGTTAGACAGTCAGTCACTAAAAGAGACTGCGGGTGACAGACAGAGAGTCACTGAAAGAGACTGCCGATGACAGGCAGACAGTCACTGAAAGAGAGTCTGAGACAGTCTATAGATACATGTAAAGTATTTTTTGTTAACCCATTCTATTTTGTCATAGCTAAGAGCAGCTATTTACTATCCTGGGCAAAGACGGGAGCTACAGTTAGTGTATTTATAAAGTGTCTGCGCCAGTTTTGTGTCATGACTGTACTGTGTCCAACAAGACCTAAAGGGACGTGTTACTACTTAGTCTCATTTACTACTGATGTGGACACAATTGTGCAACATCACAGAAGTGCACCAAAAAAATGGTGCCCAAATCCCAAGCAGTGAAGGGGACACCAGAATCATAAAGATTGTGTGCCAATAATCGGCTGCACTCTGCACACTACACAGAGAAGTGCACTTAGTACAGACTGCACTAGTTTTGATAAATGTGGGCCAGTGACTCGGATTGGGTCAGTAGTATATCAAAGTCATTGGCGCAGGGCTAGAACCAAAACAAGGGTTGTAACCAGGAGAATCATCAGGAAATCTGAGAGGATCATCGGTATGGATGATAAATAGTTTCAGGACTGTGTTGGAACGTAGGATCCTGTGAAAATTTCGTTCAGCTGTGGGAAATCCCTTGTATCCTGCTATTTTAGTCCAAAAAGCACCTTTAGCAACAGTTTTATCCAAGTCATGTCACAAAGAGAACAGTATAGTATTATAAACTTTATTTTAGTAATATGTAAATTAACTGGAGAGTTAATTTACATATTACTAAAATAAAGTTTGTAACAAGTTAGGTTCCAGGATTATTATATTACAGATTATGGCAGAGGCAGGAAGAGGAATCTACCATCACATCTACTTCTGCGGTGTACGCCCGACGGGTTACGGAGGGTACACCTGGACTGGTGGAGGATGTTGTGCACTTTAAGGGGAGAAGGTTTGCTGCAGAGCACTTTCCTCCTCCCCTCTTGTTTCCTGTATATAAGGGGAGCGAGTCGCCTCCCCCTTTCTCTCTTGATTGTGGAACTCAGCGAAGCCGTCCCTCCCTCCCTCCCTAATTTATTGGTTGTTTTTGTTTTACTGTTTTGTATATTTGTGTTTTTCTTTAGTTCTGAAGTCACAGCGGGCGGAAAAGAGAGATCTGAGATGTGTACTTTGCTCGTCTGGCCGACTTGCCATCTGGGAATCCAGATGTGCATAGTGCAGTCCCGAGCCGTTTACCATTGGATGGAGAGTTCTTTCACCAAAAGTACCTACTGTTTTGAATAATGTTTGAAATTGTTAAATAATAATTGTTAATAAATGCTGTGACCGGTTTTCCACCACCCAACATGAGCCTCGGTTGTCAATGTTTTGCGGGATTACTATGGGTCAATTAAATGCTGTTTGTAAAGTGCCGGTTCAAGCTATATATGTTTTAGGTAGGGTTTAGTCAATCATTGCACTAATCTGATGTAGTAAGAATCTACTGTAGATTCCTCATGGTAGGTTTCCTTTAACATAATTTTTCAGCTATATAATATTGAAATCAGGGGCAGATTAAAACTGCCAGGGGCCCTGGACTGTATGAATATTATAGTCCCTTACAATTCCCCCAAATTCGCTGCCTACATCTGGTACTAGAATAAAGATTCTTGGGGAATGTAGGATGCTTCCCAAAGGTTTCCGGACCTTTGAAGGACCTTGAAAGGTCCTAAAATGACTCTGGTGTATTGAGAGTAGGAACAGATGTGCAAGATTATCATGGGTAAAGGTCCTTCTCAGTATAAAATTTGGTTTCCTTCTTAAGGCTTGGGCCGAGGGCTACTGCCCAAACCGCCTGTATTATGGTCCACTACCGATTGAAATAAGTTATGTAACAATAATGATATTTTCTCGCATTTTCTCTGAGGTTTATTAATTGAAGTGATTGCATTACATTCAGGAGTCAGGTATATATAGCAAAATCCAGTACTGGTCCCTAAGAATCAGCTCTTTATATACAACAATTGCTGAAATTAGAACATTAACAGTAGATATTTATCTCACTCAGTCTTTTAATTAATGTCATCGATTTGCAAGTCTAACATTGATTTTTCATGACCCCCTGAATTACAGACAGGTGCAGTAATAATACATATTACAATATTATCAACTCATATTCACATACAATAATCACACAGCCACAGGATTTCTATAATGTCCAGTAATGACCCTCCTGGCTTTGAACCAACCATTATTTGGTGGGGTCCTATCAGGAACTGAGGAAACTAAATATTGTATAAATGACATGTCACAGCATCTCATGTGTATATGATATACATATTTTCTTGTATATTTTAAAAACTTTTTTCTTTTCGTTATATCCCTGTCATGTGATGTCACACAGGTGCACGGCTTGTTATATCCCTGTCATGTGATGTCACACAGGTGCACGGCTTATTATATCCCTGGTCATGTGATGTCACACTGGTGCACGACTCGTTATATCCCTGGTCATGTGATGTCACACAGGTGCACGGCTCGTTATATCCCTGTCATGTGATGTCACACAGGTTCACAACTCTTTATAACCCTGGTCATGTGATGTCACACAGGTGCACGGCTCATTATATCCCTGGTCATGTGATGTCACACAGGTGCACGGCTCATTATATCTCTGGTCATGTAATGTCACACAGGAGCACGGCTCGTTATATCCCTGGTCATGTAATGTCACACAGAAGCACGGCTCATTATATCCCTGGTCATGTGATGTCACACAGGTGCACGGCTCATTATATCTCTGGTCATGTAATGTCACACAGGAGCACGGCTCGTTATATCCCTGGTCATGTAATGTCACACAGGAGCATGGCTCATTATATCCCAGGTCATGTGATGTCACACAGGTGCACGGCTCGTTATATCCCTGTCATGTGATGTCACACAGGTGCACGGCTCATTATATCCCTGGTTATGTGATGTCACACCGGTGCACGGCTCGCTATATCCCTGGTCATGTAATGTCACACAGGTGCACGGCTCATTATATCCCTGTCATGTAATGTCACACAGGAGCACGGCTCATTATATCCCAGGTCATGTGAGGTTACGAGCCGCACGCCTTTGTGGCATCACATGACATGACAAGCGACCGGATTTTATACACTATAAGCAAATATTGAAGCTTTCTATAGAATCACAGCAAGCAGAGATCTAGAAAACCTTGATGAACTAATACAGAAAGTTTATTGGATAATTGTATAACAAACAATTTCAATAATTTGATGAAAGTGGACGACCCCTTTAAGTATTATTGGCCTGTGCTAGAGAGGAAAAAGGTGCACAACAATGTGTGGTAAAATAAAAAACCTTTACTTTGTTTGCACAAAAACGCAGACAATACAGGATTAAAAACAATTTAATTATACAAGTTATATAATGAAGGGCAGTTGGCTGAGGGCCCACACCACTAGACCCCTATATAATAGGGGGAACGCATCCACAATCCATTATGTATCATAAATATTTACAAAAATATATGAGTACAATGTCCAAAATAAATAGCAGATAATCATAAATAGAATATGATATTCAAAAGTCTAATGCTGAAAAGTTTTTATTGAAGTGAACTAGTTATGAAAACCAGGACTGTTGAGCCCTGAGAAAAATGAGAATATTAAATAAGCTCTCATACAGTTCTGTACACAGAAAGATGAAAAAGTTGTAGATTTTTGAAGGTGAGGAGCAAAAAATTAACAAAAAAAGGCTGCGTCCTGAAGGGGTTAAAAGACATCTACAATTGAAATTTAGCATGACACTTACTCATAGATCCAGCCACCATGACTGTGCTCTTCTTCTGATACTTGTTATCCATGGCCTCCTTCCTTCTAAAATCATCTTTTAAAATTATGCAAATGAGCCAGAAGGAGAAGAAGCCCCCATGTGCTCTGTCTTCACAGGCTTTTAGTATAAAAGTGGAAAAAAAATGGGGGTGGTTGCAGGGGCCTGTTGTAGAGGGATGAGTAAGAATATCAGTGAGGGCTCAAAAACATGTTCTGGGCTAGTAGTAATAGGGTGATAATGGATAAAAAAAAACAATTTCTAAACCAGCTGGATTCACGTTTTTACCCCTTTATCTGGAAGTGCACTGTTACAATTACAATTACCTTCACAGGCTTTTACACTGTCTCACCTCCTGCTCCCTCAGCACCACCTTCTGTTTTATCAGGGCAGCAACACACAGTGGAAGGGGAAAGTGCTTAGGGAGTTGGGGGGAAGGAGCAGGAACACTTCCCACTCCCACAGCGTGAGATTACAGCAGTCATAGGGAGTAGGAAGTGCTATGGGAGCAGGGGGGATAGTTATACAGTGTAACAGCCTGTGAAGCTACAGGAGGGAGGTGCTCTGGTAGTGCCCCCCATTCTGGCTCATTAGCACAAGTATAAACATTGATATTTAGAAGGAAGGAGGTCATGGATAACACATATAAGAAGATTAACACAGTCACGGTGCCTGGATATATGAGTGTCCCTGGTTTATCATGATGGATTTTGGGAGTAGATTCCCATTTACAGTCTGTATGTATATAGTGGACCACCACCTCTGATACAAACACAGGTAAATCAGTCCGCTCCGTCCTACTTATAGAGTAAATATACATATTTTTTTAATTTGGCATTTCCAGGTATAGGTATGAAATATTCCCAGAATTCTGGCTATTAAGGAGGTGTTAATTAGCTCCGCACCTCCATACTAGCGATGACAATAAGATTTACATCTCTTACTGTTAATTTCTTACCCAGAATCCTTTTCCCTGGCAATTATGGCTCCCTAAATACATTTAAATCTCTTCATCTAGAGTAGAAATCATACACCGAGAAAAAAATGGAAACTTTTACTATCCCCCTGCATCAGGGACTGTGCTCTGCCGGAGTCCTGCATGTACAGCTTGTAAGATCACAATCCACATGAAACATTAGAAAGACGGAGCTCATAGAAGAAGATAATAAGAATGTGAAAAATACCGAGCAGGAAACTTCAATGACAATAAAGGATGGCAGAGCGGAGAAGCATTTGTTACCGGATGCAGCCCTGAAAGAAATCCATCCCTTGGAAAATGTCTGCCTAAGGGATTGTATTAAGGACCCGCTCCGAGATGTAATATTAGATACCACATTCTTCTATTTCAGGAGGCCAAGTGCCATATGAGTCAACAACAAACATGAGCAGCAATGAGATGTAAGTAAAGCTGTGTTCACATCACATTTCTATGTCAGATGTATAACCTGAACATCAAATATAATTTCTAGAATTCCCTCTTTCCATAGAGAAGAGTTTTAGATTAAGAGGAGTCACTCTGAGTGGCTGCACTTCAGACACCCCTATCTTGGGTTCTATAGCACCTAAGGCAATGCTTATGGAGTCATTTTCAAGATAAAAATCGAATCTTTCAAATCACAGACTTGTGGTTCTGTGAGTTACAAAAATGGAGATACAGACAGTTCAAGATATAGGAATGAGAGCTGAATATCTACTTTCCTGTATCTATGGTTCTATAGAGCCACAAAGCAGATAATCATCTTAAAAATGGTTGCAGAAACTTGCTCCTAGGTGCTATAGAGCCCAAGATAGAGGTGTATGAAATGAAGATACCCCTCCAGCTTCTCAGTATGGCGTATCCCAGACAAGTGAACTGATTTGCATATAACTTTAGAGGTCACCTTTACACTGGTATTTAAAACTATTTATTGGAGAATTCTTTCTAAATAATATAGAAAAAGTGTCTTATTAGTTATAAAGTCAAGTCTTTTATAGTCTATAACAATGAAATAATATAAAGTCTTGCAGCAATGAAATATTCGGACCACTTTTTACACCTTATTTTTTAATAAATACACTTAAACTGCACGATTTTACGTATTATGAACCAAACATACCTTGAGGATGCTGTAGCTACAGTGATGCAGGCACATATCTTGTTTAATTCCTGAACTGAGCAATTTTGCTGAAAAAGAATTATAAAGTTATGATAATGAGCCTCTGTCGCTCCTGTGGCTGCCCCAGCGCTTCTCCTCTTACTCTAATTATGCACTGCTCCAGCCTTGTCCTGCCCAGCATAAGCCGAGAATACGTCATCACTGTGTTGTCCCTGACAGGCAGAAGTAATCAATCGCTGCACCATCCTCCAGCTGCTGTGAGTCATCCAGCCCATACACAGGGTTAGTGGAAGGAGACTGGCTGCTATCATGTCCCTCATTACACTGTACATAGAAAGAAGAGTGTTTCATCCATACGTCTTACCTCTGTACAGAAATAAATGGAGCTTAGTTGCAATACCATTCATGGTCAGGTGTGGATATGCTGTAGGAAGAAAGCGGCCATGATTTTCAAACTTCAGACAATCCCTTTAAGAAAAACAAAAATTGAAATAGCTCTTATAATGTAATAATTTAGCTAAAATTTAAAAGTTTAACATATGAGACTATAAAGTGTAGTAACAGATTGGGCAGCACATCACATTATACTGTATTAAAGCTTCAAAGATCAGTGTTTCCTGCCACAGACATCTAAATGTAATGTAATATGTTACATAACACTGACAAATGGCACGGCAGTATATGATACCGCAGGAGTCAGATTTGGGTTGTTTAGGGTTGAGCTTCCTGATGGGATGTCAAGGTCGGTGCTAGGACAGAAAATCTTCCAGTAACAGTCATTAGGTCGGAGTGTTATGAGAAACATAAGCCACACAGTCCTGGATTCAGGATTAGAAAAAGAGAGGACTTATTGGCTGTGATGGAGATAATATGGAATTTAACCCACGCATTCAGACGTTTGCCTGGAAATAATCAGCCTAGAGTTCTAAGATTACAGACTTAAAAGGGTTAAGCTAATAGTAATGAGAAGACAAACTGATATCAAGAATCATCTAACCATAGAAAAGTCTAAACATAAGAGTAAAAGATCCATCTATCTCCTATCTATCTATCTATCTATCTATCTATCTATCCCTATCTATCTATCTATCTATCTATCTATCTATCTATCTATCTATCTATCTATCTATCTATCTATCTATCTCTATCTATTTATATTCTATCTATCTATCTATCTATCTCCTATCTATCTATCTATCTATCTATCTATCTATCTATCTCTATCTATCTATCTATCTATCTATCTATCTCTATCTATCCATTTATATTCTATCTATCTATCTATCTATCTATCTATCAACTATCTATCTCATATCTATTTATCTATCTCATATCTATCTATCTGTTATCTATCCATCTAATACTTATCTATCTATTATCTATCTAGCCATCCAATAATCTTCACCATGGGGGAATTTATAACAGCTTGTTTGCCTGAAAACAGGTGTAGAGGCTCCGCTTTAGGTGCAATTCCCGGAGCAGAACTGCGAATTGCGTCTATCCTTATGCTACTTGGGGCAAGAGGGGGTTGTCACTGGGCCGTGCAGTTGGGAACCTATTTTATACCTATAACCTGCAGGTGCAGGCGTGAGCACAGTTCTACACTAGGCAGGAGCTGGTGTAGAACTGAACCAGGCGCACAAACGACCCAGGCGCACATTTGCACCCACGTTGAGGTTATCTATCAAGGGCGCTGAAGTCTCTTGATAGATCCGGCATTTGCCGAGTGGTGGGTTTTGGATCATACACTGGTGGATGATGCACCAGCATATGATACATCTGCCCGATATCTATGTATTAGATGATCCAAAAATCTATTTATTCATATAGAAAAAATGTCTACAGGCGGTCCCCTTCTTAAGGACTTACAGACGACCCATAGTTAAAGAAGGACCCCTCTGCCCACTGTAATCTCTGGGGAAGCTCACTAGATGCTTTGATATAGTCCCAGGCTGCAATAATCAGCTGTAAAGTGTCTGTAATGAGCAGTTATTGATAATCCTTGGTCCAATTACAGCAAAAAAATTTGAAACTCCGATTGTATACTGTTATAAAGTATACAGTTTTGACTTATATACGAATTCAACTTAAGAACAAACCTATGGAACCTCCATTCCCCAAGAAGCTGATTCTAGTACCAAATGTAGGAAGTGATTCCAGACTTGTAGGGGCTAAAATATTCATACAGCCCATCCATCCAATCTATCTATCATCCATCCAACCAAGAAAGCTGCTGTTGTCTGTCCTCCCTTGCCCTAATTCTTGGCTCAATGGGCCACATTTATCAAAACTAGGGCCTGTACAATGTGCAGTGTGCCTGTGGAGTGTGCAATGGATTAATCAAAACGGGCACACAGTATTTATGAATCTGGTGTCCCCTGCACTGCTCTGGAAGTGGGCACCTATTTTCTGGTGCACTTTGTTCATGCTGCAGAATTGTGGGGAACATCAGCTGCGACACAAAACTTGGCGCAGACACTTCATAAATACATGTGCAAGCTCCAAAGCCGTTCTCTTTAGTGCAAAGTGGGACCGAAAAAACACTTTAATAAATGTGGCCCAATGTTTTATATTCTCATACACCTCTTGAGATCTCAGGAGCTTCTAAATTTTTATTTCACTTTTTAATTATCGTAAGTTGGATCGGTATAGGGTCCACAAAATACAGTCCACCTGTAGCCACGATGCCCACTTCTTAGCATGGACCATGAATGTTGCCTCCATATGTGACGTTCATGATGAGAGTAAATAGTCAGTAATAGATCATGGACCCCATAGGGCAGTGGTGGCGAACCTATGGCAATGGTGCCAGAGGCGGCACTCGGAGCCCTCTCTGTGGGCACCCAGGCCATCACCCCAGAATGAAGTTCACCAGACAGGACTCAAAGAATCTGCCTGCAGAACCTTCCTACAATGATAGATGAATTTGCCCTCCTCCTTTCAACTGGGTTGGTGTCCTTGGGAGGCTGAACGATTGAAAGTTGTCAATGAACAAGGAGAAATACATTACTGCTTAAATTGCTGCGCTGGCACTTTACAATAAATAGGTGGCTTTTGGTTGAAGTTTGGGCACTGAGGCTCAAAAAGGTTCGCCATCACTGCCATAGGGTGTAGAGTCAAACCTTTTTCCCTATTCTAAATCTAAATCCTATAAAGTGTCAGAATTTTAAAGCTGCCAAACTGTGTGCCCAAAAAACAAAACAGGCGAGAGTGTCGGAAAAGGGCAACTAAAGCGCACACATACCAACTATTGGAAAGTCAGAATGCCCCCCATTCTGGTTATGTGGATAATCTGGCGTCTGCAAATTATTCAGTCTGGTTTCTGCTTATTCTGTTCCAAACTGAGCACCGAGCGAGAGGATGGATTCTGCCAAATATTTCCTGAGTAAGTCCGCAGGCTGCATATGTACAGCCGCTCTCAGTACCCATACTGTGCCAACACTGAGACGCGTCACTGCAGCTCACAGAACTACTCACTTTTATGAAAAATGGCCCAAAAATGCCTGTATATGCCCCCAGAGTCAATCCAAGTGCAGAGCTGTGTGTCCCGCTCCAGAATCTATTCCATCACTTATGACCATTTACATTGACTGCATAATAAAGGAATTCCAGGAAAACTAGTATGAATCTTAGTAAGTATATAAGTAGAAACTTAGTATAGGTCACCAGTATCAGATCAGTGGAGATCTGACTCCAGTCTATAGCATTCAGACAAGTATATCAAGTACAACGCCATGTACTGTGTAGTGGCGGATCTTGGTACTGCAACTCACTCCAATTCATTTGAATAGAACTGAGTTTACAAACGAACTGATATTACAAGCCCGTGAACTAGATGCAACACTATCTGAAATACTGCGACTACTTCAAACAGCTGATTGGTGGGACGCCAGGTTTTGGACCCTTATATTGATGGCTTATACTAACTGTATGTGATGAAAGAAGAAGCCTCAGAATACTAGGTTCTAATTCATCCGGTCTCCACATTTCTAATTTAAAATTGTAGATTTGGCCATTTCTCTAAGAAGTTCCCACCTTCTTTTGGTGAGATGTGGGATCCCCAATTTATGCTGTACTTATGCTATAAATTAGACATTTTCTGCTCATTATATTAAACCATATCTCTCATCTTATTACAAAATGTTGAACTCTTCCCCTGGATCCATAATGATAAGAATTACTTCAGTACCACTCAGGGCATGGACAGGTGTGGGGCTGAAACTATGCTTTAAGAAACCACATTGGCAGCCTGCATTCTGCATGGACCATGGTTCTGATGTTTACATGCAATATGATTTCTGTTATCATGATTTCTGTTTGGACTCTGCAGTGGGTAAATTGATCCATATTCTCCGCTCCCATCTGACCAGAAGTGACCAAGTCCAATGGACCTCTACATTTCTTTGTAGCCGGATATAACTATGGCTCACAAATACAGGTCATAAACTTGGGCACCTCTTCTAATATTCCATACCAAAGAGGACGTCCTAATCCAGACAACCCCTTAAAGTGTGCTGGAGTGGCACTTTGAGAACCTGTCACAAGATTTTACCCCACTAAACTACAAGCCCAATCAGGAAGCGTATGAAATGTCCTTTCTAGAATTCCCCCTTTTACGTGAAATTCCACATGTTTACCATGTTCAAAAAATCTCCCCCAAAATCTGGCAAATTTGACTCTTCTCACTGCATTTAATATGAGATGTGTCAAGTTTAGTGTCTGCATGGGGGAGTGTGTCACTTCAGAAGATATCTACTGATCCATACTACCTAGAAACATGGTACTGGTGTCATGTTAAAGACAAGAATCTCATATATCAGATCTAATCATGTTTATGGCTTTGTGAGCTACAGAACCAGAGACACAGGCAGCTGAAGACATAGTTCAAAATGTAAGCGGCAGATAAAGATCCAGTTCCCACCTATTTTTTAGCTGCCATGCCTATTTCTGTAGCTCACAGAACCATAAGCATGGGATCTGAAAGATGACCGTCAGCTATAGGTGCTATAGAACTGAAGATAAGGGTTCCTGAAGTGACACTACCCCGGCAACCATTACACATAACTCAATATCATGTGAAAATGAGGTGAGAAAAGTCATTTTTGCCTGTCTTTGAAGGGAATTTTATGGGAGATTTCACATAAAAGAGGGAATTCTAGAAATAGATCTGAACATGAAGAAAGTTCTAGAGAACTATCATTTGCTGCCATAACTCACCACCTTCATTCCTAGACTTCATTCCTTCATTCGAGACTCTTCAGATTATATCTTTTAGGTTTACTTTAAATTATGACTCACCTGATCCACAGTGGTTGTTGGATTACCTCCATACTTGCACAAGGCTCTAACCATACATAGCCTAGAAGGGTGGGATTCTTCACTTTACATATTTAGGTTCACTTTAAATAAATGTTTCTTGCCAGGACTGTCCTTTATAGCAGGAGTGCAGATGTAACAGATATAGCATAAGGACTTAGTCATGCTATCAGATCTATGTATCTATACGTATATAGTATAAAATATTATTTGGTTGGGGGGATTCGTTATTTTCTATGTCCATGATATTGTGCCGATTGCATAAATATAATAAAGTCCTCTATAGATATATCCAGTTAATATGAGAAGTT
The DNA here is from genome assembly GCF_040894005.1 of Engystomops pustulosus. NCBI lineage: Eukaryota > Metazoa > Chordata > Amphibia > Anura > Leptodactylidae > Engystomops > Engystomops pustulosus. The sequence goes on along the minus strand of NC_092416.1, from coordinate 160,437,780 downwards.
AGTACATACTGGATGTCTGTGTACAGACAGATCCAGATCCTGTGTCCTAGATCCCCATCCCCGCAGGATTCCAGCCCTGCTCTTCCACTCCTCCCCCCTCCTCGCTCATTCTCCTCTGTGGGGAGGCAGAGCACATAGATCCTGCATCAGCACCAGCCACAGTCACAGCATCCCTGCTCTCCATCATCAACCAGAGTGGGATATAGGGGGTGGGGGGACACCCTAACAGATTATACTGGGGTGGGCTGGAGGAGGTGAAAGGAGTGAAAGAGAGAGACCTCTGTAACGCTGCAGAAGGAGGAGAGGGGGAGGAGAGGTGAAAAGAAGGAGGTGGTGGTGGTGGCGACTAAGAAGGGGGGGGGATGCAGCCGGTTTTTACCTGAAGACATAGAAGAAGGAAGACTGGAGGGGGTGAGAGGAACCGTGTTGAATATTACACGCTGGAGTACAGGTAAGACTTATGCATGGTGCTTAGGTTAGCAGGACTGACATTTCGGAGGATGGGGGGGGGGGGGGCTGCATCTTAGCTCCCATGTTGACAGAGGATGCAGCAATAGTGGTCAGAGTGGGGTTCGGAGAATACACAGGGTGGAGGACAGTATTAACCCCTCTCATCCCTCAGTCCTGCTATTATTTGCATTTTTTTCTGTGTTAATGATATATCTATCAGACCAACACAAGACACTGCAGGGCCCTTTGCAGTTTGGGGTATGTAGGGTGTTAGGTCGCACCCTGTATATCGCCCATACGTAGCCTGTACACTGTCCTTCACTCTGTTTTTCTCTTTTACCAAAAGCCCCATGGGGATATCTCTATTGGCTTCCTTATTGGTCATGCCCAGACCTTCTATCCCTGAGATGTAGTCAGGGATTTACTAATAGGATACATAGGTAGCCCTGATTTACAAGCTCCGGGCCTGTAGGTCTCTACCTATATATGTCCATGTAGTCTGTTTACCTCAGCAAACAGTATTTACTTGTGCCTGTCATATCCTGTGATGTCACTGCTGATGCCAAGCAGGGTTTCCTGCATGTTGACATCATCGCCCCCTAACCACACCCCTAGATAACCGTGTCCCACCTGCACCAGGACCCCTACAAGCATCAGCCTATATAAGAACAGTCATATTGGTGCCTGGGTGTCAGGTCGTAGGGTGACGAATGAGTATCAGAGGGTTAAATTGTGTCTCCTTTTCTAGTGTTTACTGCAGCCTGGTTTCCTCTTTGCTCTGTGATCTCTCACTTTTCTCCTCCTGATGTTCCACTTCTTCTCCATACTGTACTCCGACTTCCCTCATCGGCTTACATTACATTTCCCCATATCCCTCTTCTCCTGCTCCTTCCATTCTCTTCGCTGCTCCCGTCTTGCCTCTCTTCCAAGCTGTCTTCCATTGCTGTCTAATCCCTTGAAGTGTTTATCTCCCAAGCCTAATATGTATTCCGGTCTATCCCTGTCATATGCTGACAATTCTTGTATTCTTCACTATTGTTTGGCCTTGCCATTGTTCCTTTTCGCTTTGTGTAGCTACTTAGTCTTGTAATTGTTACTAGTTGACAATTCAGGGCACAATTCATGTGATGGTCTGGGGTATCAAATAATAGCGGGAATATTGGAAATGTATTCCGGGAGTAAACAAAGAAGATTGAAAAATCTATATCCCTGTTACCTTTTGTATATGTGTCAATGGGTGCTCTTTTACTTGTGGGATGTTCTTTTTAGCTGCTATTACATATATGTTTTGTGTATATATATATATATATATATATATATATATTTTTCCTTCTGAGATCTACAAGTTGAAAGCTTGGTCATCTGACAGCTGTCTCGTTTGACTCCCCTATACACATGTATGTACGGCCAAGTGTGCGTGTCTTTTGAATGTGGAGAAGAAAACTTTGCATCCCACTCTTTATCTCCTCCATACACATTACATACACTTCTGCCAAAATCAGTGGGTTCAGCCAATATACATCATATATAACTTTAAGGGATTCTTCAATTTCAAAAATAAAGAATTTGGTGTATACAGGGAATCTACTAAAGTGTCTTTAGGTAATGGCAAACACTATTGATGTTCTGGGATAAATACTTGCAATTCAGAAAACTTCTTAATGGTAGATGTAAAGTGAAACCTCTAGGAAGACTTTTTAAAAGTGGTCTTCTAAGGGTGGGTCTTCACGAAGAAGATAACCAGTATAATATGTGGTGGGGCAGTCTTCTCAAGGAGGTGGTCATGTTGGTAATGCAGCAGAACATCGCTCATGGATACATATAACAAGATCTGGAGGGACAGATTCCTAAAAATGTACAGATATGTAGAAAATTACACTTTGTTTCATGTAAAATATCATGGCCAGCTTATTTCTGCAGTCACAGGACTCTTTATATCCTGAGTGTTTAGGTTTCCTTGGATTTTGCTACCCCCCCCCCCCCATGCTCTGTAGCACATCTCTCTCTATGTCTGACCACTATCTTCCATGCCCTGATGTCTTTCCCCCCAGCTGTACAGTTTCATTCTCCACCCCCTTCTCTCTCAATCTCCTCTTGTGTTTGGTCTCTGCTCCCCTGTGTAATCTGCACTGTGATGTCTTGTGTTCCCTCAGGTTAATCCTGCTCACCATCATCTGCTGCCCCCTCCCCGCACATCCAGAACCCCCTACATCTGTCTCCTTCTCCTCCTGCAAACGCTCCATTGTCAGCTTCCTGATTTTAACTTTCCATCTCGGTACAGTAGGGACATCATCATCGTTGCAGGACACCATGGACGCCATCTATAGTAGTGCTTATAGTATGTTGGGGGGGGGGGGGGGGTCAGCAGTGAGATATTTTGAAACATAAGTAATTCTGTTATATAATTATAATCCCAAGTTTAAGTGTGTATTCATCTGTGTCTGAGTATGTTTATGAATATTTAAGTGTGAGTGCATGGATGTGTGTGCATGAATGTGTATTCATTTTTGTATGCATATATGTGTGTGCATGTATGTATGTGTTTGTGCATGTATGTGTATTGATTTTTGTATGAATACATGTGCATACATATATGTATATATATATACATATATGTGTATGTATGTATGTGTATTGATTTGTGTATGTATATATATATATATATAAATATATATATATACATATATATATTTATGTGTATGTATGAGTGTGTTCACATATGTGTCATGACTCATGTATATGTGTATCTATTGATTTTCTATAATGGCTGTCTTTGTTCTTCTTTAATGCTTATGCAAATTATTGACTACCAATGATACAGTATAACCAAAATCTCACCTTATAAAGCCCATTTTTTCACTTTAAAGAGCAACAATCATTTCCCATGAATTTAGAATTGTTTTCTTATAGCTCTGCATTGTGATGTCCCCCTGTTATTCCTCTTGGAAATACAATTAATAAATTGGGGTGCTACCATTCCCCCTTGTCAAAGGAATGTGTACCCCACTGATTGGACAATGTCCAAAGTGTCCAAGTATAAGGATACACCCCCAAAGGCGTACAAGAGGAATAACAGTGGAGCCGCACTGCATAAAGAACAAATACGTTATATTATGATTATGTATTTACTAAATTTTCTGCAGACAAATCCTCATTTAATGTTAGATTCTCATACAACTTTGCGTTGGATTTTTGCCACTATGGATTTTTTTTTTGTGGATTTCGCCTTACCCTTTTGTGTTATCCAGGTTCCTGGTATCTATAATCCATATAGAACTTGTGTTTTATAAACTTTTTTATGACACGTTGTCCAGATTTTTGCTTGAACAGAGATTTGCCGGAGGAGCGTATAAGGGGTTAATAATCTTCCATAAAGCAAAGTCTTCCCCGCTGTATAGTGTTTTCCATTAATATCAATTTCTACGTGATCCGTGCTTCTACTTATCGGAGGCACGAACGCACAGGCATCTTTCTATGTCAAGTTTGGAGAGAAATTACTCTTTGCAGATTATTAATGCTACAAGATCTCACCTCTTAACCCCTCACTTGCCGCACAGTTCATGGCTGAAGCATAGCGGATGTGCTACAGGATTCCTACATGTCTCTGGGTTACAGAATATGTAACTCATCCTCATGGTTCGGGGGCAGAAGGATTCATGCACTGACATGCCAGCATGACAAGGACATTACAAGGTCATCTAGATGCTCAGACAATCTGGAGAGCCATTCTGATGCAAATTTACGCTGGATGCATAGATTTAACCCTCATGGCGCCAGGCTGGCATCCATGACTATAAGACTCTCGAGAGGGGTTAAAGTCCATGACTCAGGAGACCGTAGGAGGAAAATATCTTTAAGGTTAGATGACAGGGTATGAGACATCATTTAATGGAGAAATATCCATATAAAAAATCTCATAGAGATCACATAGTCCTGTAGGCAAGACAATGCTGATAACTGTGGATAACTATTGCATTGAGCTCATCCTCAAAACTTCACTAGTCCTATATAGATGTGACATCCCAATCGGTATATTGCTTTGTGCTCTACATTGTATATTATATGTGTATGAAGCCTGCTGGGTGCGTTATGATCGCCGTGCAGTGCATTTTGGGAATTTCTTTGCATGTCCAGGCCGAGTAATTGTACCATATACCTATCTGATCTTCTCACATGATTTATTCCCCGCTGGGACATTGTACCAGTAGCCCCCTCACCCTTCTAATTATTTTCCCATTGTAATAACCTGTACTGACTTAATTGCTTGATGCAAAAAAAAAAAATGGCACCTTTCACATTAATTATTACAGCAGATTACTGCTATGGAGGAGAAGTCGGAAGCAGGGGAAGAGCCAGGGTGTACCCTGTAAATGGGTCAGGGTGGAAGATGTTCTGCACATAGTAAATGAGCTCCATTTAGATGACAGCCATTGGTTGTGCCGCTTCTTCTAGTCTATTGTTCACTGTTATCAGCCATTTCTGGCTAACAGGGGGGAGGCTGATTGCTGTATTCCCCTCTGGTATTATTGATAGAAAAGCCACATAAAAGTGTCTCATAGATCTCCTGTTCTGATGACCTACGGATGCATTGAGAAACGCGTTAGTAAAGGTCATAGTAGAGGTTTTTAGCTTTATATTGTATTTTAGGTTCACTTATATTTTAGCCACTCTGTTAGGAGATACCGACCGTATGTCCTACTTCTCACCCTAATTATTGTACATAGTCAGTTATGGGCAGTATGTCTCAGAATTATAGAAAGTTATTCGGTATGGGGTGAAATTGATGATATGAGGTCATGTGAGGACAGGAGGGCTCATTACACTAGCAGTGGCATCCGGACAATACAACGCCATTGATCCCATGTGCTTATTTCCTAGGTCTATTATAGTAAATGTGTTCTCAGCTAAGGGGGTAGGAGGGCTTCTTTAGGTTGTGTTGATGCAGGTAACAATAGCGCCTGATCTTTCATGAAAATAAAAATGGATCAGTCAGCATTGATCTCTATGAAAACGTATGTTCCATGGCAGAAACGTTCTGCAAAAGTCAACGTAAAGTGATATCACTTTGTGTTGACTTCTATTACTGACCTCAATAATCACGGATGAAGACATATAAGATGCAAAATTCCACACTTTGGCAGATTGTCAGTTTGACTACCATAGAAATTAATACAATCCCTTAAAGGGAACCTGTCACCAGGCACCTCGTTTTCACTAAAGACAGGTTGCAGAAGCCCATTACAGCTGCAGTGCAAACCTGAATTTCTGCTTTCTCTAAGCATTTGCATTTTCAATATAATTGTGTGTTATAACTTACCATGTACCCTGACAGAATTCTCTGTGTAGTCCCAGGGGTTGGACTTTGGTATGGATGCATTTCAAAAACAACATGTGATTTGTCTGTGCTGCTCTCTCTTCAGCTCTCAGCCCCCAACTTTGTGCTCCTGTACAGCTCCTTCTGTACAGACTGCGAGCTCTGTAAAGAAGCCAGAGGGAGGAGCTGTACAGGAACACAAAGGTGGGGGCTGAGAGATGAGGAGTGAGCAGCACAGACAAGTCACATGTTGTTTTTTGAAATGCATCCAAGCCAAAGCCCAACCCCTAAGACTACACAGGCTGCTGGGGACTTAGATTGCCCCCCCCCCCAGCATCTCTGGGCCCTGGCATTGCCCGGGTATGCCTGGTGCTGGTGCCAGCCCTGCTTAATAATAAAAATAGGACTAAGAAACGTGAACATTTCATCTGTGGCTGCAGTTCTGCAAATGCTCTGGGCAGTTGTTTATTCTGAAGAGCTTCCTG